>NC_137878.1:23668119-24145619 GCF_963924005.1 Protomyctophum bolini
CAGTAGCACCAGCAACTTGTAACTTGTAACATCTACTAGTAACATCACCGGTATGTTCATGTCCATGATTTCAACTGCTCACTTTGACTTCTCATAAATAAATAACACTCAAACTGGATCAAAGACTGGACATCCATCTGTTGCTATTTTCTGTGTGTGTACTGCGTAGGATCACTCCCATACCTGTGAAGTAACTGCAAAGGAGACTGGAAACTGGAAAATTGGCAGTTACATATATAATCACATAGACAGAGACATTACAGCAAAACAAAACAATAGAAATGTAAACATTTTAACTACGGATGGGACATCAATATTATTGTGATAATTAAAATATGCAAATGTCCACTTTAACCATTGCAGCCCAGCAACCTTATTATAACATTAGCCCAAAACATCAGATCTACAAGCTCAAAACTCGTCAACACATTGTGAGCTTGTAAATTTGTTATTGAAATCTCAGCAATATGATTATTGTTAGTGTGTTTTATCGTGATAAGCGATGAAAACGGTTATCATTCATCCCAACCCTGTTTTACACACGACATAGAGATAGAGAGATGTGTGCAGTGGAGCTTGAGCTAATTGATGACTTAGTTTTGGGTTTTGGCCCAATGAACATTAACAAAACAAAGCATGCTGTCATTGTATTGTCAACATCTCTCTCTCTCTCTCTCTCTCTCTCATCCTGTCACTGTGCGATCATCAGAGTGAATCTCCTCAACCTTATGGTGTGCGACGTGTGTGGACATGGACAGTTGAAGCAGAAACCAACATTGTGAAGTGAATGGAGAAGAGGAGAAAGGCATACAGTCATAATGCTCCAGTGTAGTTCTCTGCTTGAATGACAGACTCCCCACAGACCTGTCATTTCACTCCCCGACAGACACTGTCTAAAACGCGGGAACGTGCACGTAGCTCTCACTGAGAGTCAAAAACAGACTTCTAATTCAGACACTACACACGTGTGTGCACACACACACACACACACACACACACACACACACACACACACACACAAAGTGACATAATGGCCAACATATCTCCATATGGGCGTTTCACGCACGCTGTGGTGCGAGGCGTCCCTGAGAGTTTTGGGAGGGCGGACGGCCAAGATACGAAGGAGAAGGAGTCAGTGGAACTGGCCAAAGCTCAGCGTCAGTTTGGGGTCCTGACTGGAGCTCTGAGACAGAAGATGGGCCTGCAGCTGATAGAGATCCCAGCGGACCAGGACCTCCCCGAGAGCTGGAGGATCGAGGACGTAGCTGTCATCCAGGGAGACACGGCACTCATCACCAGACCTTTCAAACAGCAGAGACGCGCTGAGGTATACGGCATGAAACACTCTGCTCTGCTTTTGTTTTCTTTGATTGACCTCTCTTCCCCCTCCCCTTCTTCTTCTTCCCTTTCTTTTTTGAGGGGCGCTAGCCCCTCCTATATTCAGCTATTAGTGTAGATTTTCGTCTTACACAAACATTAAATTCCCATTGACAATGAATGGAGAATTTACGTCTTATGTGGACGAGTAAATTGGTTATTTTCGTCCTACACAAATATTAAATTCCCATTGACAATGAATGGAGAATTGACGTCACATGTGTCTGAGCAAATAGACTTGTTACGGCATAATGATGTATACGATGATAAGAGCGCCCCTCACTTCACACGGGTGTGATTTTTTTTTCTATCTACTCGTCTCTCTTCCAGGCGGAGGCTGTGAGAAGGGTGATGTCGGAGCTCAACCTGACGGTGGTTGAGATGGGGGTCGAGGAAGGGGGCTCCGGAGGGGCGACGCTGGAGGGCAGCGACGTTCTGTTCACAGGGAGGGAGTTCTTCGTCGGCATCTCCTCACACACCAACCACAGAGGAGCGGAGGTCCTGGCGGATACATTCAGGGTAAGCAGCATGGACTCAAGACGGGAGAATAAATGATGTAGGATTAATGAATGCATTCAGGCCACAGCAGTAAACAGTAAACACCACAGCAATCTTTTTTAACAAACAACAAAAACATCAGCGCCTGGGTAAACGTTTCTCTAAAGCCTTTTAGCTACAAAGTAGTTTTATATCTACATATAAGGCTGAGCCTCATATGTAGAAATATGTATGTATATATATATATGTAAAAATTACAAGCTCGTAGATCTGCTTTGAATGCCAAATATGTAGGCTATTTGTATTTATTTATCATTAACGCATGTCATCCAGCATTACATGTATATCATGTATTTTGTGTGTTGGAGACTGTCCTCTTTTTATTGGGGCTATTTGAGAGACATATTCTCACCGTAACCCCCCTGCTGTGTGTATCTAAGCCCATGGGCTAAGGCTTGTCTCCCTAACATTGTTGAGAGATACTATTTTATAAACATTCTTTGCGTGACCAGCCCAGGTCCTGATATTTACTGCCATTTAATGAGATAGGTGTGTGTGTGTGTGTGTGTGTGTGTGTGTGTGTGTGTGTGTGTGTGTGTGTGTGTGTGTGTGTGTGTGTGTGTAAAGATTACTATCATGCAAGGCTAGCTTTCGATGGGGGTCCGTTCTGTCACGTCCAGCTATGCAACGGCACGGCAGGGGGCCTGGCGGTTCTTGGGTGTGGTATAACAAAGGATAAAGAGGGGGGCTGGGACTGAGAGAGGGAGTTCTTTGGGGATGCTCTGTGTACAAATGGAATTATGGACTCTTTTACAGTCAGGTTCATTTGGATCCATTTTGTACACTCTGAGTTAAATTAACACTGTGGATTGTACAAAAAATGATAATCATATCAAATGGTGGACCTAGAAATTAAAAAGGTTGAGAATCACTGCTTTAGAGGAAACAGTTGAGAACCACTGCTTTAGAGGAAACAGTACAAGTACAATAGTGACTAGATGTGACTCAAGTGCTCTTTGTACTGTAACTGGGACCAGCTACTGGGACCAGTAGCAGTGGTGAGCTGTGGGCTGTGATAAATGATGCCATTCTATTTGCCAAATGAGGGAGACCACACAGGAACTCCCCTTAGGGATGACACAGAACGGGCAACGGTATTGATTACCTCATTTAGTGCATTTAGGCCGCTTCCGTTCTATTTTGTGTGTGGTGTGTGGTGCACACAACACAAACCATTGCACAGTATTGACACGCAGGGGACGGACAGACAGACAGACAGCTGGCAATAATGAGCAGCAGTGAGCGACAGACAGCAACATCAGTTTCATTACAGACAGACAGTTGTTTACTACAACAAGAGCAGCGTCCCAGTAAAGTTAAAAAGTCATCTTTCTGGGAATGTTTTCCTCTGCCTACTGTGAACGTCTCTTTATCAACTATCTGGTTTTGTCTGAGGTGGGTGGGTCTTTCAGTGTTTCCCTGTGCCGAGCTTTGTGTGTTTGTGTACCACAAATGTGATGCTTTGATTGAGCACGGAATGTGATGATTGATGATTATTATTGATAATGATCAAATCGATAATGATGATGACTTATTGACTTCACACGAGTGTGATTTTTAAGGGGAGCTAGCCCCTTCTATAAACAGCTTTTGTCCCCACATGTCTCAAGATTTGCCATTGACAATGAAAGGGGAATTCAGGTCAAATGTCCGCTAAATCTTGTCCCCACATGTCTCAAGATTTGCCATGGACAATGAACGGAGAAATGACGTCAGCATTCCCCTAAATATGACGTAAATTAAACATCAAAACATTAAAGGGGAATTCCATGCTAGAAGGCTTTCATACCTACTACTCATATTTGTAGTTACGTCCCCACCAAAGAGGTCCAGGTGTTATTTTGTGCAAAAGCGCATTATTGGCTATTTCCCCTACCATAAGCCCTCAATGAATTGAATTGCACTGAATTGAATGGGGCATTGGGGTGTTGTGCCAATTCGCTTATTTCCATCACTCAAAAATCATATTATTTTGTATATATCCTCTCTTCATAATGTAAATAGTATCCCAAGCGGCACACTTTACTACTTATATCGATGGAAATAAGCAAATTACCACAAAAACCCAACCCCCATTGAGGGCTTATATTAGGGGAAATAGCCAATAATGTACTTTTGCACAAAATAACACCTGGACCTCTTTGGTGGGGGCGTAACAACTACAAATAAAGGTAAAAAAGCCTTCTAGCATGGAATCCTTCTAGCAAGGGAAAATTCACATGTTGGTGGGAGCGCTTGGCCAATAAAGGACCACCTTATGTACTTTATGTAACAATGTCAAATGTCCGCTAACATACATTGATGTACGATGACAAGAGCGCCCCTCATTCACACGGGTGTGATTTTTATTTACTGGACCATGGAATGGGTGGACCAAAGGAGAAGTTCCCAGCTCCATTTGTTAAGGGCGATAGCCCCTCAAAAATATGATGATACGAGCGCACCTCACTTCACACGAGTATAGTATGTTCCCCTCCATTTTCTTCTTTTACAAACCGAACCCTGTCTACACCAATGTGCTACATAAATAAATTTGTATGTATGTGTGTGTGTGTGTGTGTGTGTGTGTGTGTGTGTGTGTGTGTGTGTGTGTGTGTGCGTGTGTGTGTGTGTGTGTGTGTGTGTGTGTGTGTGTGTGTGTGTGTGTGTGTGTGTGTGTGTGTGTGCGCGCACGGGTGTGTGTGTGTGTGTGTGTGTGTGTGTGTGTGTGTGTGTGCGTATGCACCCAGGACTTTGCTGTGTCTACTGTCCCAGTGTGTGGTGGAGCTCGACTGAAGAACATCTGTTCCATGGGTGGACCAGACACCATCATCATTAGCAACTCTGAGAAGGCTAGGAAGACGCTACGGGTTAGTGTGTGTGTGTGTGTGTGTGTGTGTGTGTGTGTGTGTGTGTGTGTGTGTGTGTGTGTGTGTGTGTGTGTGTGTGTGTGTGTGTGATGATGAATGATGTGTGCACAGTGAGGGTGAACTTTAAATATGTATGGCTGATTGGCTGTAGTGGCCTAAAGGTTAGAGTAGAGTGCTTGTGTGTGTTGCTGGTTCGACACCCCAGATCGGCAGGAGAAATCTGGGAGGGGAAGTGAATTAGCAACACTCCCTAGCATTGAATTGCCCTTGAGAAAGGCAATTAATTCTCACAGTGGAGCTGCTCTGTTGAGCTCTCATGCTCAGTCGATCTTAATATCTTTACCAGAAAAATATAAACAATCCACACAAAGTTTTGAAGGGCGCCTCCAATGGATGGATTTCCAAAATTACGTCATAGGCCAGCCAAATCTATGGACTTTGTTTGTTTAGGGCAGTAAATATCAATGTAAGACGTCATCTCACTGATATAAATACATCTTGTAATACATCTATTTCATTTTTCACAGACATGAGAACAACATGCCCCAAAATATCTAGACGCCCCTCACTTCACACAAGTGTGATTTTTTGAATACACATTAGTTCTTATAATGAATGTGCAATGCAGTATAGACTCTTGAATGAATGTATACATTAGCCCAGTGATACTCAACCTCAGGCCCGCGGGCCACATCAGGCCCGCGGGACCATTATGACTGGCCTACCAATGAAAATCTAAAAAAAAGAAGAAAAAAAATCTGGAAAAAAAAAGAAAAAAAAATCTGAATGAAGTTATCTTTAATTACATTATTATAAGTAATACTATTAGAGTTGTACTATTACTCGAACGAAAATAAAAGCTTGGGGGGGGGGGGGGGGGGAGATGCAATGCAAATGAAAGACATATACTGTGTATCCCTATTCCCTGACATAATTTTATAGCTAAACGGACAGAATTCTATTTTATTTGAATGATGAAACCCAGCTGCCATTAATAGTTGGAAATGGAAATTGCGGAAATTGTAATTGCGGAAATGGTGAAAATGGAAATTGCGGAAATTGCGGAAATGGAAATTGCGGAAATGGTAATTGCGGAAATTGCGGAAATGGTGGAAATGGAAATTGCGGAAATGGAAATTGAGGAAATTGCGGAAATGGAAATTGAGGAAATTGCGGAAATGGAAATTGCGGAAATTGTGGAAATGGTAATTGCGGAAATTGCTCTTCACTTATAGCTATCTATTTTCAGGTAGATTGTTTTATTTTACTCAGTCAGCCATATCACTACTCATTTTTTTTCATGAAAAAGGTCATAGCTGGGTAATCTATTTTCAGGCAAATTGTGTTTATTGTATTTTATTTTACTCAGCCATAACAATTTATTAACATTTTTGCCAACTTGCTGGCTGGCAGGCAGGCAGACATACTCATAGGCAGGCAGACAGACAGACAGACAGACAGCTACTCATGGAGAATTGGACAGGCAGGCAGTCAGACAGCTACTCATAGACAGGCAGACAGACAGCTACTCATAGGGAATTGAACAGGCAGGCAGACAGCTACTCATGGACAATTGGACAGGCAGGAAGGCAGACAGCTACTCATAGACAGACAGACAGCTACTCATGGACAATTGGACAGGCAGGAAGGCAGACAGCTACTCATAGACAGACAGACAGCTACTCATAGACAATTGGGCAGGCAGGCAGACAGCTACTCATAGACAGACAGACAGCTACTCATGGACAATTGGACAGGCAGGAAGGCAGACAGCTACTCATAGACAGGCAGACAGACATCTACTCATGGACAATTAGGCAGGCAGTTTTTTGTAACAGTTACAAAAAATGTTTGTTGACACTCCGCAATTTGCTAATGTTTCCAATCCTTCGCAATTTGCTAATGTTTCGCATCCTTTCCGGTAAATACAACACATTGAGCAGGGCACTGCAGGGAGTTGATCCCCGTTCCGGTACACCAGAAGTCCGACACCAGTGCCTTAGTTTTTGTGTTGTTCATTTACAGGTCCAGGTGTGCATACGCATGTGCGCCTGTGCGTGTGTAGGTGCACGCTTCAATATAACCTATCTTTTTTCATTTTTTCAATATTGTCAAATCATCAAAAATGATGAAAAACGGCGCGCTATAGTATGCCGTACGATATAGGCTATAGCCCATGGTCCAAAATGATGAGAAACGAGGCTAACTTTTTTTTCCAAAATTTCAAAAAACATGGGCTATAACCCATGGTTTTTTCATTTTTTTATTTTTTTCAAATCCTCCAAAATGATGAAAAACGGCGTGCTATAGTATGCCGTACGATATGGGCTATAGCCCATGGTCCAAAATGATGAGAAACGAGGCTAACTTTTTTTTTCAAAATTTCAAAAAACATGGGCTATAACCCATCGTTTTTTAATTTTTAATTTTTTTTTAAATCCTCCAAAATGATGAAAAACGGCGTGCTATAGTATGCCGTATGATATGGGCTATAGCCCATGGTCCAAAATGATGAGAAACGAGGCAATTTTTTTCCCAAAATTTCAAAAAACATGGGCTATAACCCATCGTTTTTTTTTTTTTTCATTTTTTTCAAATCCTCCAAAATGATGAAAAACGGCGTGCTATAGTATGCCGTATGATATGGGCTATAGCCCATGGTCCAAAATGATGAGAAACGAGGCTAACTTTTTTTTCCAAAATTTCAAAAAACATGGGCTATAACCCATCGTTTTTTTTTTTTTTAATTTTTTTTCAAATCCTCCAAAATGATGAAAAACGGCGTGCTATAGTATGCCGTACGATATGGGCTATAGCCCATGGTCCAAAATGATGAGAAACGAGGCTAACTTTTTTTTTCAAAATTTCAAAAAACATGGGCTATAACCCATCGTTTTTTTATTTTTTCATTTTTTTCAAATCCTCCAAAATGATGAAAAACGGCGTGCTATAGTATGCCGTATGATATGGGCTATAGCCCATGGTCCAAAATGATGAGAAACGAGGCTAACTTTTTTTTTCAAAATTTCAAAAAACATGGGCTATAACCCATCGTTTTTTTATTTTTTCATTTTTTTCAAATCCTCCAAAATGATGAAAAACGGCGTGCTATAGTATGCCGTATGATATGGGCTATAGCCCATGGTCCAAAATGATGAGAAACGAGGCTAACTTTTTTTTTCAAAATTTCAAAAAACATGGGCTATAACCCATCGTTTTTTATTTTTTTCATTTTTTTTCAAATCCTCCAAAATGATGAAAAACGGCGTGCTATAGTATGCCGTACGATATGGGCTATAGCCCATGGTCCAAAATGATGAGAAACGAGGCTAACTTTTTTTTTCAAAATTTCAAAAAACATGGGCTATAACCCATCGTTTTTTTATTTTTTCATTTTTTTCAAATCCTCCAAAATGATGAAAAACGGCGTGCTATAGTATGCCGTACGATATGGGCTATAGCCCATGGTCCAAAATGATGAGAAACGAGGCTAACTTTTTTTTTCAAAATTTCAAAAAACATGGGCTATAACCCATCGTTTTTTTATTTTTTCATTTTTTTCAAATCCTCCAAAATGATGAAAAACGGCGTGCTATAGTATGCCGTATGATATGGGCTATAGCCCATGGTCCAAAATGATGAGAAACGAGGCTAACTGTTTTTTTCAAAATTTCAAAAAACATGGGCTATAACCCATCGTTTTTTTATTTTTTAATTTTTTTCAAATCCTCCAAAATGATGAAAAACGGCGTGCTATAGTATGCCGTACGATATGGGCTATAGCCCATGGTCCAAAATGATGAGAAACGAGGCTAACTTTTTTTTTCAAAATTTCAAAAAACATGGGCTATAACCCATCGTTTTTTTATTTTTTCATTTTTTTCAAATCCTCCAAAATGATGAAAAACGGCGTGCTATAGTATGCCGTATGATATGGGCTATAGCCCATGGTCCAAAATGATGAGAAACGAGGCTAACTTCTTTTTTCAAAATTTCAAAAAACATGGGCTATAACCCATCGTTTTTTTATTTTTTCATTTTTTTCAAATCCTCCAAAATGATGAAAAACGGCGTGCTATAGTATGCCGTATGATATGGGCTATAGCCCATGGTCCAAAATGATGAGAAACGAGGCAATTTTTTTCCCAAAATTTCAAAAAACATGGGCTATAACCCATCGTTTTTTTATTTTTTCATTTTTTTCAAATCCTCCAAAATGATGAAAAACGGCGTGCTATAGTATGCCGTATGATATGGGCTATAGCCCATGGTCCAAAATGATGAGAAACGAGGCTAACTTTTTTTTCCAAAATTTCAAAAAACATGGGCTATAACCCATCGTTTTTTTATTTTTTCATTTTTTTAAAATCCTCCAAAATGATGAAAAACGGCGTGCTATAGTATGCCGTATTATATGGGCTATAGCCCATGGTCCAAAATGATGAGAAACGAGGCTAACTTTTTTTTTCAAAATTTCAAAAAACATGGGCTATAACCCATCGTTTTTTTATTTTTTCATTTTTTTCAAATCCTCCAAAATGATGAAAAACGGCGTGCTATAGTATGCCGTATGATATGGGCTATAGCCCATGGTCCAAAATGATGAGAAACGAGGCTAACTTTTTTTTTCAAAATTTCAAAAAACATGGGCTATAACCCATCGTTTTTTATTTTTTTCATTTTTTTTCAAATCCTCCAAAATGATGAAAAACGGCGTGCTATAGTATGCCGTACGATATGGGCTATAGCCCATGGTCCAAAATGATGAGAAACGAGGCTAACTTTTTTTTTCAAAATTTCAAAAAACATGGGCTATAACCCATCGTTTTTTTATTTTTTCATTTTTTTCAAATCCTCCAAAATGATGAAAAACGGCGTGCTATAGTATGCCGTACGATATGGGCTATAGCCCATGGTCCAAAATGATGAGAAACGAGGCTAACTTTTTTTTTCAAAATTTCAAAAAACATGGGCTATAACCCATCGTTTTTTTATTTTTTCATTTTTTTCAAATCCTCCAAAATGATGAAAAACGGCGTGCTATAGTATGCCGTATGATATGGGCTATAGCCCATGGTCCAAAATGATGAGAAACGAGGCTAACTTTTTTTTTCAAAATTTCAAAAAACATGGGCTATAACCCATCGGTTTTTTTATTTTTTCATTTTTTTCAAATCCTCCAAAATGATGAAAAACGGCGTGCTATAGTATGCCTTACGATATGGGCTATAGCCCATGGTCCAAAATGATGAGAAACGAGGCTAACTTTTTTTTTCAAAATTTCAAAAAACATGGGCTATAACCCATCTTTTTTTTATTTTTTCATTTTTTTCAAATCCTCCAAAATGATGAAAAACGGCGTGCTATAGTATGCCGTATGATATGGGCTATAGCCCATGGTCCAAAATGATGAGAAACGAGGCTAACTGTTTTTTTCAAAATTTCAAAAAACATGGGCTATAACCCATCGTTTTTTAATTTTTTAATTTTTTTCAAATCCTCCAAAATGATGAAAAACGGCGTGCTATAGTATGCCGTACGATATGGGCTATAGCCCATGGTCCAAAATGATGAGAAACGAGGCTAACTTTTTTTTTCAAAATTTCAAAAAACATGGGCTATAACCCATCGTTTTTTTATTTTTTCATTTTTTTCAAATCCTCCAAAATGATGAAAAACGGCGTGCTATAGTATGCCGTATGATATGGGCTATAGCCCATGGTCCAAAATGATGAGAAACGAGGCTAACTTTTTTTTTCAAAATTACAAAAAACATGGGCTATAACCCATCGTTTTTTATTTTTTTCATTTTTTAAAAATCCTCCAAAATGATGAAAAACGGCGTGCTATAGTATGCCGTACGATATGGGCTATAGCCCATGGTCCAAAATGATGAGAAACGAGGCTAACTTTTTTTTTCAAAATTTCAAAAAACATGGGCTATAACCCATCGTTTTTTTTTTTTTTCATTTTTTTCAAATCCTCCAAAATGATGAAAAACGGCGTGCTATAGTATGCCGTACGATATGGGCTATAGCCCATGGTCCAAAATGATGAGAAACGAGGCTAACTTTTTTTTTCAAAATTTCAAAAAACATGGGCTATAACCCATCGTTTTTTTATTTTTTTATTTTTTTCAAATCCTCCGAAATCGTAAAAAACGATGGACTATAGCCTTTCGCTTTTCCACGATTTTCACCTTTTTTCAAATCCTCAACAATGATGAAGAATCGTGCACTATAGCGCGCTGCTCAATGACCTTGACCAATATCAATGACCTTGAGCAGTATAAATGACCTTCATAAGACTATTAAATGACCTTGACCAGTATAAATGACCTTGACAAGTATAAATGACCTTGACCAGTATAAATGACCTTGACAAGTATAAATGACCTTGACCAGTATAAAAGACCTTCACCAGTATAAATAACCTTGACCAGTATGCGGTATGTGACCATGGACTATAGCCTTTTGCTTTTCTGAGATTTTCACCTTTTTTTTCAAATCCTTCGAAATCGTAAAAAACGATGGACTATACTAGCCTTTCGCTTTTCCTTGATTTTCACCTTTTTCAAATCCTTAACAATGATGAAGAATCGCGCACTATAGCGCGCCGCTCAATGACCTTGACCAATAGCAATGACCTTGAGCAGTATAAATTACCTTCATAAGACTAGTAAATTACCTTGACCAGTATAAATGACCTTGACCAGTATAAATTACCTTCACCAGTATAAATGAACTTGACCAGTATGCGGTCCGTGACCATGGACTATAGCATTTCGCTTTTCCGCGATTTTCACCTTTTTTCAAATCCTCAACAATGATGAAGAATCGCACACTATAGCGCGCCGCTCAATGACCTTGAGCAATATAAATGACCTTCATAAGACTAATAAATGGCCTTGACATTCTCATGGCAATAGCACAAACTTTGTCATGCTACTAGTCCTACATACTTACACCTGAAAACCCCATTCTAGCCTATTTAGGTTCATCTTACGGTGGACATGTTTGCCTGAAAAGGAATCTTTGAAAAGGAAAAGGAATCGAACGAAAATAAAAGCTTGGGGGGGGGGGGGGGAGATGCAATGCAAATGAAAGACATATTCTGTGTATCCCTATTCCCTGACATAATTTTATAGCTAAACGGACAGAATTCTATTTTATTTGAATGATGAAACCCAGCTGGCAGCTGCCATTAATAGTTGGAAATGGAAATGGAAATTGCGGAAATGCGGAAATGGAAATTGCGGAAATGGTAATTGCGGAAATTGCGGAAATGGTGGAAATGGAAATTGCGGAAATGGAAATTGAGGAAATTGCGGAAATGGAAATTGCGGAAATTGTAATTGCGGAAATGGTGGAAATGGAAATTGCGGAAATTGCGGAAATGGAAATTGCGGAAATGGTAATTGCGGAAATTGCGGAAATGGTGGAAATGGAAATTGCGGAAATGGAAATTGAGGAAATTGCTGAAATTGCGGAAATGGAAATTGCGGAAATTGTGGAAATGGTAATTGCGGAAATTGCTCTTCACTTATAGCTATCTATTTTCAGGTAGATTGTTTTATTTTACTCAGTCAGCCATATCACTACTCATTTTTTTTCATGAAAAAGGTCATAGCTGGGTAATCTATTTTCAGGCAAATTGTGTTTATTGTATTTTATTTTACTCAGCCATAACAATTTATTAACATTTTTGCCAACTTGCTGGCTGGCAGGCAGGCAGACATACTCATAGACAGGCAGACAGACAGACAGACAGACAGCTACTCATGGAGAATTGGACAGGCAGGCAGTCAGACAGCTACTCATAGACAGGCAGACAGACAGCTACTCATGGAGAATTGGACAGGCAGGCAGACAGCTACTCATGGACAATTGGACAGGCAGGAAGGCAGACAGCTACTCATAGACAGACAGACAGCTACTCATGGACAATTGGACAGGCAGCAAGGCAGACAGCTACTCATAGACAGACAGACAGCTACTCATAGACAATTGGGCAGGCAGGCAGACAGCTACTCATAGACAGACAGACAGCTACTCATGGACAATTGGACAGGCAGGAAGGCAGACAGCTACTCATAGACAGGCAGACAGACATCTACTCATGGACAATTAGGCAGGCAGTTTTTTGTAACAGTTACAAAAAAAGTTTGTTGACACTCCGCAATTTGCTAATGTTTCCAATCCTTCGCAATTTGCTAATGTTTCGCATCCTTTCCGGTAAATACAACACATTGAGCAGGGCACTGCAGGGAGTTGAACCCCGTTCCGGTAAACCAGAAGTCCGACACCAGTGCCTTAGTTTTTGTGTTGTTCATTTACAGGTCCAGGTGTGCATACGCATGTGCGCCTGTGCGTGTGTAGGTGCACGCTTCAATAAAACCTATCGTTTTTTTCATTTTTTCAATATTGTCAAATCATCAAAAATGATGAAAAACGGCGCGCTATAGTATGCCGTACGATATAGGCTATAGCCCATGGTCCAAAATGATGAGAAACGAGGATAATTTTTTTTTCAAAATTTCAAAAAACATGGGCTATAACCCATCGTTTTTTTCATTTTTTCATTTTTGTCGAATCATCAAAAATGATGAAAAACGGCGTGCTATAGTATGCCGTACGATATGGGCTATAGCCCATGGTCCAAAATGATGAGAAACGAGGCTAACTTTTTTTTCCAAAATTTCAAAAAACATGGGCTATAACCCATCGTTTTTTCATTTTTTCATTTTTTTCAAATCCTCCAAAATGATGAAAAACGGCGTGCTATAGTATGCCGTACGATATGGGCTATAGCCCATGGTCCAAAATGATGAGAAACGAGGCTAACTTTTTTTTCCAAAATTTCAAAAAACATGGGCTATAACCCATCGTTTTTTCATTTTTTCATTTTTTTCAAATCCTCCAAAATGATGAAAAACGGCGTGCTATAGTATGCCGTACGATATGGGCTATAGCCCATGGTCCAAAATGATGAGAAACGAGGCTAACTTTTTTTTTCAAAATTTCAAAAAACATGGGCTATAACCCATCGTTTTTTATTTTTTTCATTTTTTTCAAATCCTCCAAAATGATGAAAAACGGCGTGCTATAGTATGCCGTACGATATGGGCTATAGCCCATGGTCCAAAATGATGAGAAACGAGGCTAACTTTTTTTTCCAAAATTTCAAAAAACATGGGCTATAACCCATCGTTTTTTTTTTTTTTCATTTTTTTTCAAATCCTCCAAAATGATGAAAAACGGCGTGCTATAGTATGCCGTACGATATGGGCTATAGCCCATGGTCCAAAATGATGAGAAACGAGGCTAACTTTTTTTTTCAAAATTTCAAAAAACATGGGCTATAACCCATCGTTTTTTTATTTTTTCAGTTTTTTCAAATCCTCCAAAATGATGAAAAACGGCGTGCTATAGTATGCCGTACGATATGGGCTATAGCCCATGGTCCAAAATGATGAGAAACGAGGCTAACTTTTTTTTTCAAAATTTCAAAAAACATGGGCTATAACCCATCGTTTTTTTATTTTTTCATTTTTTTCAAATCCTCCAAAATGATGAAAAACGGCGTGCTATAGTATGCCGTATGATATGGGCTATAGCCCATGGTCCAAAATGATGAGAAACGAGGCTAACTTTTTTTTTCAAAATTTCAAAAAACATGGGCTATAACCCATCGTTTTTTTATTTTTTCAGTTTTTTCAAATCCTCCAAAATGATGAAAAACGGCGTGCTATAGTATGCCGTACGATATGGGCTATAGCCCATGGTCCAAAATGATGAGAAACGAGGCTAACTTTTTTTTCCAAAATTTCAAAAAACATGGGCTATAACCCATCGTTTTTTTATTTTTTCATTTTTTTCAAATCCTCCAAAATGATGAAAAACGGCGTGCTATAGTATGCCGTATGATATGGGCTATGGTCCAAAATGATGAGAAACGAGGCTAACTTTTTTTTCCAAAATTTCAAAAAACATGGGCTATAACCCATCGTTTTTTATTTTTTTCATTTTTTTCAAATCCTCCAAAATGATGAAAAACGGCGTGCTATAGTATGCCGTACGATATGGGCTATAGCCCATGGTCCAAAATGATGAGAAACGAGGCTAACTTTTTTTTTCAAAATTTCAAAAAACATGGGCTATAACCCATCGTTTTTTTATTTTTATTTTTTTTTTTAATCCTCCAAAATGATGAAAAACGGCGTGCTATAGTATGCCGTATGATATGGGCTATAGCCCATGGTCCAAAATGATGAGAAACGAGGCAATTTTTTTCCCAAAATTTCAAAAAACATGGGCTATAACCCATCGTTTTTTCATTTTTTCATTTTTGTCGAATCATCAAAAATGATGAAAAACGGCGTGCTATAGTATGCCGTACGATATGGGCTATAGCCCATGGTCCAAAATGATGAGAAACGAGGCTAACTTTTTTTTCCAAAATTTCAAAAAACATGGGCTATAACCCATCGTTTTTTCATTTTTTCATTTTTTTCAAATCCTCCAAAATGATGAAAAACGGCGTGCTATAGTATGCCGTACGATATGGGCTATAGCCCATGGTCCAAAATGATGAGAAACGAGGCTAACTTTTTTTTCCAAAATTTCAAAAAACATGGGCTATAACCCATCGTTTTTTCATTTTTTCATTTTTTTCAAATCCTCCAAAATGATGAAAAACGGCGTGCTATAGTATGCCGTACGATATGGGCTATAGCCCATGGTCCAAAATGATGAGAAACGAGGCTAACTTTTTTTTTCAAAATTTCAAAAAACATGGGCTATAACCCATCGTTTTTTCATTTTTTCATTTTTTTCAAATCCTCCAAAATGATGAAAAACGGCGTGCTATAGTATGCCGTACGATATGGGCTATAGCCCATGGTCCAAAATGATGAGAAACGAGGCTAACTTTTTTTTCCAAAATTTCAAAAAACATGGGCTATAACCCATCGTTTTTTCATTTTTTCATTTTTTTCAAATCCTCCAAAATGATGAAAAACGGCGTGCTATAGTATGCCGTACGATATGGGCTATAGCCCATGGTCCAAAATGATGAGAAACGAGGCTAACTTTTTTTTTCAAAATTTCAAAAAACATGGGCTATAACCCATCGTTTTTTATTTTTTTCATTTTTTTCAAATCCTCCAAAATGATGAAAAACGGCGTGCTATAGTATGCCGTACGATATGGGCTATAGCCCATGGTCCAAAATGATGAGAAACGAGGCTAACTTTTTTTTCCAAAATTTCAAAAAACATGGGCTATAACCCATCGTTTTTTTTTTTTTTCATTTTTTTTCAAATCCTCCAAAATGATGAAAAACGGCGTGCTATAGTATGCCGTACGATATGGGCTATAGCCCATGGTCCAAAATGATGAGAAACGAGGCTAACTTTTTTTTTCAAAATTTCAAAAAACATGGGCTATAACCCATCGTTTTTTTATTTTTTCAGTTTTTTCAAATCCTCCAAAATGATGAAAAACGGCGTGCTATAGTATGCCGTACGATATGGGCTATAGCCCATGGTCCAAAATGATGAGAAACGAGGCTAACTTTTTTTTCCAAAATTTCAAAAAACATGGGCTATAACCCATCGTTTTTTTATTTTTTCATTTTTTTCAAATCCTCCAAAATGATGAAAAACGGCGTGCTATAGTATGCCGTATGATATGGGCTATGGTCCAAAATGATGAGAAATGAGGCTAACTTTTTTTTCCAAAATTTCAAAAAACATGGGCTATAACCCATCGTTTTTTATTTTTTTCATTTTTTTCAAATCCTCCAAAATGATGAAAAACGGCGTGCTATAGTATGCCGTACGATATGGGCTATAGCCCATGGTCCAAAATGATGAGAAACGAGGCTAACTTTTTTTTTCAAAATTTCAAAAAACATGGGCTATAACCCATCGTTTTTTTATTTTTAATTTTTTTTTAAATCCTCCAAAATGATGAAAAACGGCGTGCTATAGTATGCCGTATGATATGGGCTATAGCCCATGGTCCAAAATGATGAGAAACGAGGCAATTTTTTTCCCAAAATTTCAAAAAACATGGGCTATAACCCATCGTTTTTTTATTTTTTCATTTTTTTCAAATCCTCCAAAATGATGAAAAACGGCGTGCTATAGTATGCCGTATGATATGGGCTATAGCCCATGGTCCAAAATGATGAGAAACGAGGCTAACTTTTTTTTCCAAAATTTCAAAAAACATGGGCTATAACCCATCGTTTTTTTTTTTTTTTCATTTTTTTTCAAATCCTCCAAAATGATGAAAAACGGCGTGCTATAGTATGCCGTACGATATGGGCTATAGCCCATGGTCCAAAATGATGAGAAACGAGGCTAACTTTTTTTTTCAAAATTTCAAAAAACATGGGCTATAACCCATCGTTTTTTTATTTTTTCAGTTTTTTCAAATCCTCCAAAATGATGAAAAACGGCGTGCTATAGTATGCCGTACGATATGGGCTATAGCCCATGGTCCAAAATGATGAGAAACGAGGCTAACTTTTTTTTCCAAAATTTCCAAAAACATGGGCTATAACCCATCGTTTTTTTATTTTTTCATTTTTTTCAAATCCTCCAAAATGATGAAAAACGGCGTGCTATAGTATGCCGTATGATATGGGCTATGGTCCAAAATGATGAGAAACGAGGCTAACTTTTTTTTCCAAAATTTCAAAAAACATGGGCTATAACCCATCGTTTTTTATTTTTTTCATTTTTTTCAAATCCTCCAAAATGATGAAAAACGGCGTGCTATAGTATGCCGTACGATATGGGCTATAGCCCATGGTCCAAAATGATGAGAAACGAGGCTAACTTTTTTTTTCAAAATTTCAAAAAACATGGGCTATAACCCATCGTTTTTTTATTTTTTATTTTTTTTTAAATCCTCCAAAATGATGAAAAACGGCGTGCTATAGTATGCCGTATGATATGGGCTATAGCCCATGGTCCAAAATGATGAGAAACGAGGCAATTTTTTTCCCAAAATTTCAAAAAACATGGGCTATAACCCATCGTTTTTTTATTTTTTCATTTTTTTCAAATCCTCCAAAATGATGAAAAACGGCGTGCTATAGTATGCCGTATGATATGGGCTATAGCCCATGGTCCAAAATGATGAGAAACGAGGCTAACTTTTTTTTCCAAAATTTCAAAAAACATGGGCTATAACCCATCGTTTTATTTTTTTTTCATTTTTTTTTAAATCCTCCAAAATGATGAAAAACGGCGTGCTATAGTATGCCGTACGATATGGGCTATAGCCCATGGTCCAAAATGATGAGAAACGAGGCTAACTTTTTTTTTCAAAATTTCAAAAAACATGGGCTATAACCCATCGTTTTTTTATTTTTTCATTTTTTTCAAATCCTCCAAAATGATGAAAAACGGCGTGCTATAGTATGCCGTATGATATGGGCTATAGCCCATGGTCCAAAATGATGAGAAACGAGGCTAACTTTTTTTTTCAAAATTTCAAAAAACATGGGCTATAACCCATCGTTTTTTTATTTTTTCATTTTTTTCAAATCCTCCAAAATGATGAAAAACGGCGTGCTATAGTATGCCGTACGATATGGGCTATAGCCCATGGTCCAAAATGATGAGAAACGAGGCTAACTTTTTTTTTCAAAATTTCAAAAAACATGGGCTATAACCCATCGTTTTTTTATTTTTTTATTTTTTTCAAATCCTCCGAAATCGTAAAAAACGATGGACTATAGCCTTTCGCTTTTCCACGATTTTCACCTTTTTTCAAATCCTCAACAATGATGAAGAATCGTGCACTATAGCGCGCTGCTCAATGACCTTGACCAATATCAATGACCTTGAGCAGTATAAATGACCTTCATAAGACTATTAAATGACCTTGACCAGTATAAATGACCTTGACAAGTATAAATGACCTTGACCAGTATAAATTACCTTGACAAGTATAAATGACCTTGACCAGTATAAAAGACCTTCACCAGTATAAATAACCTTGACCAGTATGCGGTATGTGACCATGGACTATAGCCTTTTGCTTTTCTGAGATTTTCACCTTTTTTTTCAAATCCTTCGAAATCGTAAAAAACGATGGACTATACTAGCCTTTCGCTTTTCCTTGATTTTCACCTTTTTCAAATCCTTAACAATGATGAAGAATCGCGCACTATAGCGCGCCGCTCAATGACCTTGACCAATAGCAATGACCTTGAGCAGTATAAATTACCTTCATAAGACTAGTAAATTACCTTGACCAGTATAAATGACCTTGACCAGTATAAATTACCTTCACCAGTATAAATGAACTTGACCAGTATGCGGTCCGTGACCATGGACTATAGCATTTCGCTTTTCCGCGATTTTCACCTTTTTTCAAATCCTCAACAATGATGAAGAATCGCACACTATAGCGCGCCGCTCAATGACCTTGAGCAATATAAATGACCTTCATAAGACTAATAAATGGCCTTGACATTCTCATGGCAATAGCACAAACTTTGTCATGCTACTAGTCCTACATACTTACACCTGAAAACCCCATTCTAACCTATTTAGGTTCATCTTACGGTGGACATGTTTGCCTGAAAAGGAATCTTTGAAAAGGAAAAGGAATCGAACGAAAATAAAAGCTTGGGGGGGGGGGGGGGAGATGCAATGCAAATGAAAGACATATTCTGTGTATCCCTATTCCCTGACATAATTTTATAGCTAAACGGACAGAATTCTATTTTATTTGAATGATGAAACCCAGCTGGCAGCTGCCATTAATAGTTGGAAATGGAAATGGAAATTGCGGAAATGCGGAAATGGAAATTGCGGAAATGGTAATTGCGGAAATTGCGGAAATGGTGGAAATGGAAATTGAGGAAATGGAAATTGAGGAAATTGCGGAAATGGAAATTGCGGAAATTGTAATTGCGGAAATGGTGGAAATGGAAATTGCGGAAATTGCGGAAATGGAAATTGCGGAAATGGTAATTGCGGAAATTGCGGAAATGGTGGAAATGGAAATTGCGGAAATGGAAATTGAGGAAATTGCGGAAATTGCGGAAATGGAAATTGCGGAAATTGTGGAAATGGTAATTGCGGAAATTGCTCTTCACTTATAGCTATCTATTTTCAGGTAGATTGTTTTATTTTACTCAGTCAGCCATATCAATACTCATTTTTTTTCATGAAAAGGGTCATAGCTGGGTAATCTATTTTCAGGCAAATTGTGTTTATTGTATTTTATTTTACTCAGCCATAACAATTTATTAACATTTTTGCCAACTTGCTGGCTGGCAGGCAGGCAGACATACTCATAGACAGGCAGACAGACAGACAGACAGACAGCTACTCATGGAGAATTGGACAGGCAGGCAGTCAGACAGCTACTCATAGACAGGCAGACAGACAGCTACTCATGGAGAATTGGACAGGCAGGCAGACAGCTACTCATGGACAATTGGACAGGCAGGAAGGCAGACAGCTACTCATAGACAGACAGACAGCTACTCATGGACAATTGGACAGGCAGCAAGGCAGACAGCTACTCATAGACAGACAGACAGCTACTCATAGACAATTGGGCAGGCAGGCAGACAGCTACTCATAGACAGACAGACAGCTACTCATGGACAATTGGACAGGCAGGAAGGCAGACAGCTACTCATAGACAGGCAGACAGACATCTACTCATGGACAATTAGGCAGGCAGTTTTTTGTAACAGTTACAAAAAAAGTTTGTTGACACTCCGCAATTTGCTAATGTTTCCAATCCTTCGCAATTTGCTAATGTTTCGCATCCTTTCCGGTAAATACAACACATTGAGCAGGGCACTGCAGGGAGTTGAACCCCGTTCCGGTAAACCAGAAGTCCGACACCAGTGCCTTAGTTTTTGTGTTGTTCATTTACAGGTCCAGGTGTGCATACGCATGTGCGCCTGTGCGTGTGTAGGTGCACGCTTCAATATAACCTATCGTTTTTTTCATTTTTTCAATATTGTCAAATCATCAAAAATGATGAAAAACGGCGCGCTATAGTATGCCGTACGATATAGGCTATAGCCCATGGTCCAAAATGATGAGAAACGAGGATAATATTTTTTTCAAAATTTCAAAAAACATGGGCTATAACCCATCGTTTTTTTCATTTTTTCATTTTTGTCAAATCATCAAAAATGATGAAAAACGGCGTGCTATAGTATGCCGTACGATATGGGCTATAGCCCATGGTCCAAAATGATGAGAAACGAGGCTAACTTTATTTTCCAAAATTTCAAAAAACATGGGCTATAACCCATCGTTTTTTCATTTTTTCATTTTTTTCAAATCCTCCAAAATGATGAAAAACGGCGTGCTATAGTATGCCGTACGATATGGGCTATAGCCCATGGTCCAAAATGATGAGAAACGAGGCTAACTTTTTTTTTCAAAATTTCAAAAAACATGGGCTATAACCCATCGTTTTTTTATTTTTTTATTTTTTTCAAATCCTCCAAAATGATGAAAAACGGCGTGCTATAGTATGCCGTATGATATGGGCTATAGCCCATGGTCCAAAATGATGAGAAACGAGGCTAACTTTTTTTTCCAAAATTTCAAAAAACATGGGCTATAACCCATCGTTTTTTATTTTTTTCATTTTTTTCAAATCCTCCAAAATGATGAAAAACGGCGTGCTATAGTATGCCGTACGATATGGGCTATAGCCCATGGTCCAAAATGATGAGAAACGAGGCTAACTTTTTTTTCCAAAATTTCAAAAAACATGGGCTATAACCCATCGTTTTTTAATTTTTTCATTTTTTTCAAATCCTCCAAAATGATGAAAAACGGCGTGCTATAGTATGCCTTACGATATGGGCTATAGCCCATGGTCCAAAATGATGAGAAACGAGGCTAACTTTTTTTTTCAAAATTTCAAAAAACATGGGCTATAACCCATCGTTTTTTTATTTTTTCAGTTTTTTCAAATCCTCCAAAATGACGAAAAACGGCGTGCTATAGTATGCCGTACGATATGGGCTATAGCCGATGGTCCAAAATGATGAGAAACGAGGCTAACTTTTTTTTCCAAAATTTAAAAAAACATGGGCTATAACCCATCGTTTTTTTATTTTTTCATTTTTTTCAAATCCTCCAAAATGATGAAAAACGGCGTGCTATAGTATGCCGTATGATATGGGCTATAGCCCATGGTCCAAAATGATGAGAAACGAGGCTAACTTTTTTTTTCAAAATTTCAAAAAACATGGGCTATAACCCATCGTTTTTTATTTTTTTCATTTTTTTCAAATCCTCCAAAATGATGAAAAACGGCGTGCTATAGTATGCCGTACGATATGGGCTATAGCCCATGGTCCAAAATGATGAGAAACGAGGCTAACTTTTTTTTTCAAAATTTCAAAAAACATGGGCTATAACTCATCGTTTTTTCATTTTTTCATTTTTTTCAAATCCTCCAAAATGATGAAAAACGGCGTGCTATAGTATGCCGTACGATATGGGCTATAGCCCATGGTCCAAAATGATGAGAAACGAGGCTAACTTTTTTTTCCAAAATTTCAAAAAACATGGGCTATAACCCATCGTTTTTTCATTTTTTCATTTTTTTCAAATCCTGCAAAATGATGAAAAACGGCGTGCTATAGTATGCCGTACGATATGGGCTATAGCCCATGGTCCAAAATGATGAGAAACGAGGCTAACTTTTTTTTCCAACATTTCAAAAAACATGGGCTATAACCCATCGTTTTTTCATTTTTTCATTTTTTTTCAAATCCTCCAAAATGATGAAAAACGGCGTGCTATAGTATGCCGTACGTCGTTATAGCCCATCGGTTTTTCCGCAACACTTTTTTTCCAAAAAATTCAAAAAACGATGGGCTATAACCCATCGTTTTTCCGCAACACTCCGCAATTCCACCGCAATACTCTGCAATTCCTCCGCAATACTCCGCAATTCCTCCGCAATACTACGCCATTTTTCAAAAAAAAACGAATCGCCTATAACCCATCGTTTTTCCGCAAAACTCCGCAATTCCTCCGCAATACTCCGCAATTCCTCCGCAAGGTTGCCAGCTCAAACCCGGGCTTCCCCAGAGTTGGTGTCGAAGTGTCCTTGAGCAAGACACTGAGGTTTAAACCCAACATGAGCATTTTTCTCTTTGCATCTTCATCCAATCTATCACTGCAGAGCATGCAATAGCATCAATTCCGCATGAGCTATGATGGTGCAATGGTTACAATTCTGGCCTTGCAAACAGAAGGTTCTGGGTTCAAGTCCAGCATGGGCATTTTCCTCTTTGCCTCTTTATCCAATCTTTCACTGTAGAGTGTGCAATAGCATCAATTCTGCATGAGTCATGGTGGTGAACTGGTTAGGACACTGGCCCTGCAACCAGAAGGTTCCTGGTTCAAATACAGTCATGACATTTTTCCAATTAATCTTGTCTTGCATCTTTGTCCAATCTTTCACTGTAGAGCATGCAATAGCATCATTTCTGCATGAGCTATGGTGGTGCAATGGTTAAAATTCAGACCTTGCAAACAGAAGGTTCTGGGTTCAAGTCCAGCACGGGCATTTTCCTCTTTGCATCTTTATCCAATCTTTCACTGTAGACTGTGCAATAGCATCAGTTCTGCATGAGTCATGGTGGTGAACTGGTTAGGACACTGGCCCTGCAACCAGAAGGTTCCTGGTTCAAATACAGTGATGACCTTTTTCCAAGTTTGTACTCTTGTAGAAGAACATTTTCAGTCGATCTAATTTCTGAAAGGTGGGTTAAGTAAGACGTTCGCCGATAGATCTGACATGTCAGTGTGGCGCAGAAGATAAACCTGGAACTTAGAAACCAGAGGGACAGGATTCAAACCCAACATTTTCACTGTCCATCAAAATTCTCGAAAGTGGGTTAAGTATTACATTCCCGATTATAGCTTACAGCCCAGCGTGGCTCAAAAGATACACCTGAGGTTTACAATCCAAAGGTTACTGGTTCAAAACTCAAACAAAACTAATAATCAACCAAAAACTCAAACAAAACTAAAAGAAACTCAAACAAAACTAAAAATCAACAAAAAACTCAAACAAAACTAAAAGAAACTCAAACAAAACTAATAATCAACAAAAAACTCAAAAATGAGTCAATATAAAAACTGAAACAACAAAAGCAATAAACAAAAATCATCAACCACAACAATACAAATGCCTAACCTAAATGCGTTTCAAAGCAAACGTATGTCATACAATCTCTAATCATTAGGGTTCATTATGACAACAAATGAGATTTAGGTTGGAACTACTTTATTCTGCACTCTCATTTAATATTTCAATGAGCAGTGTTTAGTATAAATATAAGTTCCCGATTGTACCTTACATGCCAGTGTGGCGCAGGTGATAAACCGGGGGTTTGTAAACAGGACATTCACGGTTCAAATCCCCTGAAGAACATTTTCAATGTCCATCAAAATTCTAAAAGGCTGGTTAAATATGAGTTCCCGATTATACCTTACATGCCAGTGTGGCGCAGGTGATAAACCGGGGGTTTATAAACAGGACATTCACGGTTCAAATCCCCTGAAGAACATTTTCAATGTCCATCTAAATTCTAAAAGGCTGGTTAAATATGAGTTCCCGATTATACCTTACATGCCAGTGTGGCGCAGGTGATAAACCGGGGGTTTATAAACAGGACATTCAGAGTTCAAGTCTCCTGAAGAACATTTTCAATGTCCATCTAAATTCTAAAAGGCTGGTTAAATACAAGTTCCCGATTGTATCTTACATGCCAGTGTGGCTCAGGGGATAAACCTGGGGTTTATAAACAGGACATTCAGGGTTCAAGTCTCCTGAAGAACATTTTCACTATCCATCTAAATTCTAAAAGGCTGGTTAAATATTAGTTCCCGATTATACCTTACATGCCAGTGTGGCTCAATAGATAAAAACTAGGCTTCAAAAACCAAACGTCATAGGTTCAAACCTCAAAGAAAACTAATAATCAACCAAAAGTCAAACAAAAACCAAAAAAGAAAAAAAATCAACTGAAAAAAAACAGCTGAGATAAAGTGTCATAAAAAACTCAAATATCTCAATAAAAACTAAAAATAAAATGGTTCAATCAAATTAATGTGAAAAGTACAAAAATCACTTTGCTTAATATGTACATTTCTTAAGCTCCACCCCCAGGAGGCAGGCTCATAAAAAAATCCCGCCCTAGAGGCGCGTTCCCAAAAAAGATCCTCCCCCTCCCACAGGAGCCAAAAGAGAGCGGGAGGAGGGAGGCCGGATTTCGGCTCTCTTTGCCTTAAAAAGCCCAAAAATGAAGGTTTACCCTGAGCAAGATTCAAACCCACCACCTTCAGCTTGTGAGACCTATGCTTTCCTCTTGCGCCACTAGGACTTTCACACTAATAAGAATTTGGAGGTTGTATTTAAGGTTGAAGGCAGAGGTGACAGGTCAAGGGATGAAAATCCTCTTCAGACACCTCTACCCCTGCCAGAATGATTGAATCTAAAGGTGATGATCGGGGTTCATGACGACTCAACTGAGATTTAGGTGATTGCTTAAAACCATCTGGTAGAACATTCTTAGAGACTGCACACAGATTTACACTTTCATTGAAAGAAAATAGAGATGTTTTGTTTCAGCCTAAGTAATGTCATTAAAATTAAATTGCGGAAATTGGAAATTGCAAATTGCGAAAATTGCAAATTGCGGAAATTGCGGAACTTCGATGAGAAACATTAGCAAATTACGTAGTGTTGCGGAGGATGAGAAACATTAGCGTAGAGTGTTAAAAAAAACAAAAAAAACAATGGGTTATAGCGTACGATATGGGCTATAGCCCATGGTCCAAAATGATGAGAAACGAGGCTAACTTTTTTTTTCAAAATTTCAAAAAACATGGGCTATAACCCATCGTTTTTTCATTTTTTCATTTTTTTCAAATCCTCCAAAATGATGAAAAACGGCGTGCTATAGTATGCCGTACGATATGGGCTATAGCCCATGGTCCAAAATGATGAGAAACGAGGCTAACTTTTTTTTCCAAAATTTCAAAAAACATGGGCTATAACCCATCGTTTTTTATTTTTTTCATTTTTTTCAAATCCTCCAAAATGATGAAAAACGGCGTGCTATAGTATGCCGTACGATATGGGCTATAGCCCATGGTCCAAAATGATGAGAAACGAGGCTAACTTTTTTTCAAAATTTCAAAAAACATGGGCTATAACCCATCGTTTTTTTATTTTTTCATTTTTTTCAAATCCTCCAAAATGATGAAAAACGGCGTGCTATAGTATGGCGTATGATATGGGCTATAGCCCATGGTCCAAAATGATGAGAAACGAGGCTAACCTTTTTTTTCAAAATTTCAAAAAACATGGGCTATAACCCATCGTTTTTTATTTTTTTCATTTTTTTCAAATCCTCCAAAATGATGAAAAACGGCGTGCTATAGTATGCCGTACGATATGGGCTATAGCCCATGGTCCAAAATGATGAGAAACGAGGCTAACTTTTTTTTTCAAAATTTCAAAAAACATGGGCTATAACCCATCGTTTTTTTATTTTTTTCAAATCCTCCAAAATGATGAAAAACGGCGTGCTATAGTATGCCGTATGATATGGGCTATAGCCCATGGTCCAAAATGATGAGAAACGAGGCAATTTTTTTTTCCAAAATTTCAAAAAACATGGGCTATAACCCATCGTTTTTTCATTTTTTCATTTTTTTCAAATCCTCCAAAATGATGAAAAACGGCGTGCTATAGTATGCCGTACGATATGGGCTATAGCCCATGGTCCAAAATGATGAGAAACGAGGCTAACTTTTTTTTTCAAAATTTCAAAAAACATGGGCTATAACCCATCGTTTTTTTATTTTTTCATTTTTTTCAAATCCTCCAAAATGATGAAAAACGGCGTGCTATAGTATGCCGTATGATATGGGCTATAGCCCATGGTCCAAAATGATGAGAAACGAGGCTAACTTCTTTTTTTCAAAATTTCAAAAAACATGGGCTATAACCCATCGTTTTTTTATTTTTTTATTTTTTTCAAATCCTCCAAAATGATGAAAAACGGCGTGCTATAGTATGCCGTACGATATGGGCTATAGCCCATGGTCCAAAATGATGAGAAACGAGGCTAACATTTTTTTTCAAAATTTCAAAAAACATGGGCTATAACCCATCGTTTTTTTATTTTTTCATTTTTTTCAAATCCTCCAAAATGATGAAAAACGGCGTGCTATAGTATGCCGTATGATATGGGCTATAGCCCATGGTCCAAAATGATGAGAAACGAGGCTAACTTTTTTTTTCAAAATTTCAAAAAACATGGACTATAACCCATCGTTTTTTTATTTTTTTCAAATCCTCCAAAATGATGAAAAACGGCGTGCTATAGTATGCCGTATGATATGGGCTATAGCCCATGGTCCAAAATGATGAGAAACGAGGCAATCTTTTTTTCCAAAATTTCAAAAAACATGGGCTATAACCCATCGTTTTTTCATTTTTTCATTTTTTTCAAATCCTCCAAAATGATGAAAAACGGCGTGCTATAGTATGCCGTACGATATGGGCTATAGCCCATGGTCCAAAATGATGAGAAACGAGGCTAACTTTTTTTTTCAAAATTTAAAAAAACATGGGCTATAACCCATCGTTTTTTTATTTTTTTCAAATCCTCCAAAATGATGAAAAACGGCGTGCTATAGTATGCCGTATGATATGGGCTATAGCCCATGGTCCAAAATGATGAGAAACGAGGCAATTTTTCTTTCCAAAATTTCAAAAAACATGGGCTATAACCCATCGTTTTTTCATTTTTTCATTTTTTTCAAATCCTCCAAAATGATGAAAAACGGCGTGCTATAGTATGCCGTACGATATGGGCTATAGCCCATGGTCCAAAATGATGAGAAACGAGGCTAACTTTTTTTTTCAAAATTTCAAAAAACATGGGCTATAACCCATCGTTTTTTTATTTTTTCATTTTTTTCAAATCCTCCAAAATGATGAAAAACGGCGTGCTATAGTATGCCGTATGATATGGGCTATAGCCCATGGTCCAAAATGATGAGAAACGAGGCTAACTTTTTTTTTCAAAATTTAAAAAAACATGGGCTATAACCCATCGTTTTTTTATTTTTTTCAAATCCTCCAAAATGATGAAAAACGGCGTGCTATAGTATGCCGTATGATATGGGCTATAGCCCATGGTCCAAAATGATGAGAAACGAGGCAATTTTTCTTTCCAAAATTTCAAAAAACATGGGCTATAACCCATCGTTTTTTCATTTTTTCATTTTTTTCAAATCCTCCAAAATGATGAAAAACGGCGTGCTATAGTATGCCGTATGATATGGGCTATAGCCCATGGTCCAAAATGATGAGAAACGAGGCTAACTTTTTTTTTCAAAATTTAAAAAAACATGGGCTATAACCCATCGTTTTTTTATTTTTTTCAAATCCTCCAAAATGATGAAAAACGGCGTGCTATAGTATGCCGTATGATATGGGCTATAGCCCATGGTCCAAAATGATGAGAAACGAGGCAATTTTTCTTTCCAAAATTTCAAAAAACATGGGCTATAACCCATCGTTTTTTCATTTTTTCATTTTTTTCAAATCCTCCAAAATGATGAAAAACGGCGTGCTATAGTATGCCGTACGATATGGGCTATAGCCCATGGTCCAAAATGATGAGAAACGAGGCTAACTTTTTTTTTCAAAATTTCAAAAAACATGGGCTATAACCCATCGTTTTTTTATTTTTTCATTTTTTTCAAATCCTCCAAAATGATGAAAAACGGCGTGCTATAGTATGCCGTATGATATGGGCTATAGCCCATGGTCCAAAATGATGAGAAACGAGGCTAACTTTTTTTTTCAAAATTTCAAAAAACATGGGCTATAACCCATCGTTTTTTTATTTTTTTATTTTTTTCAAATCCTCCAAAATGATGAAAAACGGCGTGCTATAGTATGCCGTATGATATGGGCTATAGCCCATGGTCCAAAATGATGAGAAACGAGGCTAACTTCTTTTTTTCAAAATTTCAAAAAACATGGGCTATAACCCATCGTTTTTTTATTTTTTTATTTTTTTCAAATCCTCCAAAATGATGAAAAACGGCGTGCTATAGTATGCCGTACGATATGGGCTATAGCCCATGGTCCAAAATGATGAGAAACGAGGCTAACTTTTTTTTTCAAAATTTCAAAAAACATGGGCTATAACCCATCGTTTTTTTATTTTTTCATTTTTTTCAAATCCTCCAAAATGATGAAAAACGGCGTGCTATAGTATGCCGTATGATATGGGCTATAGCCCATGGTCCAAAATGATGAGAAACGAGGCTAACTTTTTTTTTCAAAATTTCAAAAAACATGGGCTATAACCCAACGTTTTTTATTTTTTTCAAATCCTCCAAAATGATGAAAAACGGCGTGCTATAGTATGCCGTACGATATGGGCTATAGCCCATGGTCCAAAATGATGAGAAACGAGGCTAACTTTTTTTTTCAAAATTTCAAAAAACATGGGCTATAACCCATCGTTTTTTTATTTTTTCATTTTTTTCAAATCCTCCAAAATGATGAAAAACGGCGTGCTATAGTATGCCGTATGATATGGGCTATAGCCCATGGTCCAAAATGATGAGAAACGAGGCAATTTTTTTTTCCAAAATTTCAAAAAACATGGGCTATAACCCATCGTTTTTTCATTTTTTCATTTTTTTCAAATCCTCCAAAATGATGAAAAACGGCGTGCTATAGTATGCCGTACGATATGGGCTATAGCCCATGGTCCAAAATGATGAGAAACGAGGCTAACTTTTTTTTTCAAAATTAAAAAAAACATGGGCTATAACCCATCGTTTTTTTATTTTTTCATTTTTTTCAAATCCTCCAAAATGATGAAAAACGGCGTGCTATATTATGCCGTATGATATGGGCTATAGCCCATGGTCCAAAATGATGAGAAACGAGGCTAACTTCTTTTTTTCAAAATTTCAAAAAACATGGGCTATAACCCATCGTTTTTTTATTTTTTTATTTTTTTCAAATCCTCCAAAATGATGAAAAACGGCGTGCTATAGTATGCCGTACGATATGGGCTATAGCCCATGGTCCAAAATGATGAGAAACGAGGCTAACTTTTTTTTTCAAAATTTCAAAAAACATGGGCTATAACCCATCGTTTTTTTATTTTTTTCAAATCCTCAAATGATGAAAAACGGCGTGCTATAGTATGCCGTATGATATGGGCTATAGCCCATGGTCCAAAATGATGAGAAACGAGGCTAACTTTTTTTTTCAAAATTTCAAAAAACATGGGCTATAACCCATCGTTTTTTTATTTTTTTATTTTTTTCAAATCCTCCAAAATGATGAAAAACGGCGTGCTATAGTATGCCGTATGATATGGGCTATAGCCCATGGTCCAAAATGATGAGAAACGAGGCTAACTTCTTTTTTTCAAAATTTCAAAAAACATGGGCTATAACCCATCGTTTTTTTATTTTTTTTATTTTTTTCAAATCCTCCAAAATGATGAAAAACGGCGTGCTATAGTATGCCGTACGATATGGGCTATAGCCCATGGTCCAAAATGATGAGAAACGAGGCTAACTTTTTTTTTCAAAATTTAAAAAAACATGGGCTATAACCCATCGTTTTTTTATTTTTTCATTTTTTTCAAATCCTCCAAAATGATGAAAAACGGCGTGCTATAGTATGCCGTATGATATGGGCTATAGCCCATGGTCCAAAATGATGAGAAACGAGGCTAACTTTTTTTTTCAAAATTTCAAAAAACATGGGCTATAACCCAACGTTTTTTATTTTTTTCATTTTTTTCAAATCCTCCAAAATGATGAAAAACGGCGTGCTATAGTATGCCGTACGATATGGGCTATAGCCCATGGTCCAAAATGATGAGAAACGAGGCTAACTTTTTTTTCAAAAATTTCAAAAAACATGGGCTATAACCCATCGTTTTTTTATTTTTTCATTTTTTTCAAATCCTCCAAAATGATGAAAAACGGCGTGCTATAGTATGCCTTACGATATGGGCTATAGCCCATGGTCCAAAATGATGAGAAACGAGGCTAACTTTTTTTTTCAAAATTTCAAAAAACATGGGCTATAACCCATCGTTTTTTTATTTTTAAATTTTTTTCAAATCCTCCAAAATGATGAAAAACGGCGTGCTATAGTATGCCGTACGATATGGGCTATAGCCCATGGTCCAAAATGATGAGAAACGAGGCTAACTTTTTTTTCAAAATTTCAAAAAACATGGGCTATAACCCATCGTTTTTTTATTTTTTCATTTTTTTCAAATCCTCCAAAATGATGAAAAACGGCGTGCTATAGTATGCCGTATGATATGGGCTATAGCCCATGGTCCAAAATGATGAGAAACGAGGCTAACTTTATTTTTCAAAATTTCAAAAAACATGGGCTATAACCCATCGTTTTTTTATTTTTTCATTTTTTTCAAATCCTCCAAAATGATGAAAAACGGCGTGCTATAGTATGCCGTACGATATGGGCTATAGCCCATGGTCCAAAATGATGAGAAACGAGGCTAACTTTTTTTTCCAAAATTTCAAAAAACATGGGCTATAACCAGTGTTGGGTGCGTTACTTTAAAAAAGTAATTAGTTATAGTTACTAGTTACTTCTCCAAAAAAGTAACTGAGTTAGTAACTGAATTACTCTATTGTAAAAGTAACTAGTTACTAGGAAAAGTAACTATTTGCGTAAAACAAAGTTGTAATATGTCTAAGAATTTGGATTGTTTTTGGGAGCAGGTTTCACAAGGTGCATAGAGTAGAACAGCATAGACAGGTACTTACAAGTTACAACTTACACATAGGCCCTAAGACATAACCTTTTGCCATGAGGGAGAAATAAACTTCAACTTCAATATATGTATTGCACTTCAATATATTGAACCTCAACAGTAAACCAGGTGTAATTGCCTACACCAGTGGCTCTCAAACTTTTTGGACCTCAAAAGTCCAACAACTTCAGACAAGACAACTGGTAGACAATACTGTCTAATTAAAGACACAAATTGGCTCAGAACTTAAGACAACTGGTCAGTGGTCAGACACACACACACACACACACACACACACACACACACACACACACACACACACACACACACACACACACACACACACACACACACACACACACACACACACACACACACACACACACACACACACACACACACACACACGAGAGGCCCTCCCCTGCATCTCTCTCTCTCTCTCTCTCTTGCAAGCACGCATGCAGTCAGGCTGTCAACAATAGCTTTAGCATGGTCTGTGTAGCATCCTTAGAGTATGGTAGCATCACGCTTTCACAACTGACTGCTATGTTTGTTTTAAACCGTGTGAAGCCCAACACACACCGACGCGGCGCGTTGCCGCCGTCTGGAAAATATAACTGGTTCTATCGGCGCGCCAGGCGGCGCGGCGCGGCGGACGGAGACGGTGTGTGTTGGGCTTCATGTTTGCAGCAGCAGCAGCCCCATTGCGCGCACACGCACACACACACAGAGTCACAGACACACACACACACACACTGTCAGCCGGCCCGTGGTAACAGAAAGCTTGGGGACGCTTAACATAATAACGGAGCACATTTCATTGTCAGTAACGGTAACTGCGTTGTGACGATGACAATTGTAATTAATTAGATTACCCGTTACTGAAAAAAATAACGACGTTAGGTAGCGCCGTTTGTTTAAACGCCGTTATACCCAACACTGGCTATAACCCATCGTTTTTTTATTTTTTCATTTTTTTCAAATCCTCCAAAATGATGAAAAACGGCGTGCTATAGTATGCCTTACGATATGGGCTATAGCCCATGGTCCAAAATGATGAGAAACGAGGCTAACTTTTTTTTTCAAAATTTCAAAAAACATGGGCTATAACCCATCGTTTTTTTATTTTTTCATTTTTTTCAAATCCTCCAAAATGATGAAAAACGGCGTGCTATAGTATGCCGTATGATATGGGCTATAGCCCATGGTCCAAAATGATGAGAAACGAGGCTAACTGTTTTTTTCAAAATTTCAAAAAACATGGGCTATAACCCATCGTTTTTTTATTTTTTCATTTTTTTCAAATCCTCCAAAATGATGAAAAACGGCGTGCTATAGTATGCCGTACGATATGGGCTATAGCCCATGGTCCAAAATGATGAGAAACGAGGCTAACTTTTTTTTTCAAAATTTCAAAAAACATGGGCTATAACCCATCGTTTTTTTATTTTTTCATTTCTTTCAAATCCTCCAAAATGATGAAAAACGGCGTGCTATAGTATGCCGTATGATATGGGCTATAGCCCATGGTCCAAAATGATGAGAAACGAGGCTAACTTTTTTTTTCAAAATTTCAAAAAACATGGGCTATAACCCATCGTTTTTTATTTTTTTTATTTTTTTCAAATCCTCCAAAATGATGAGAAACGGCGTGCTATAGTATGCCGTACGATATGGGCTATAGCCCATGGTCCAAAATGATGAGAAACGAGGCTAACTTTTTTTTCCAAAAATTCAAAAAACATGGGCTATAACCCATCTTTTTTTTATTTTTTCATTTTTTTCAAATCCTCCAAAATGATGAAAAACGGCGTGCTATAGTATGCCGTATGATATGGGCTATAGCCCATGGTCCAAAATGAGAAACGAGGCTAACTTTTTTTTTCAAAATTTCAAAAAACGGGCTATAACCCATCGTTTTTTTATTTTTTCATTTTTTTTAAATCCTCCAAAATGATGAAAAACGGCATGCTATAGTATGCCGTACGATATAGGCTATTGCCCATGGTCCAAAATGATGAGAAACGAGGCTAACTTTTTTTTTCAAAATTTCAAAAAACATGGGCTATAACCCATCGTTTTTTTATTTTTTCATTTTTTTCAAATCCTCCAAAATGAAAAACGGCGTGCTATAGTATGCCGTACGATATGGGCTATAGCCCATGGTCCAAAATGATGAGAAACGAGGCTAACTTTTTTTTTCAAAATTTCAAAAAACATGGGCTATAACCCATCGTTTTTTTATTTTTTTATTTTTTTCAAATCCTCCGAAATCGTAAAAAACGATGGACTATAGCCTTTCGCTTTTCCACGATTTTCACCTTTTTTCAAATCCTCAACAATGATGAAGAATCGTGCACTATAGCGCGCTGCTCAATGACCTTGACCAATATCAATGACCTTGAGCAGTATAAATGACCTTCATAAGACTATTAAATGACCTTGACCAGTATAAATGACCTTGACAAGTATAAATGACCTTGACCAGTATAAATGACCTTGACCAGTATAAAAGACCTTCACCAGTATAAATAACCTTGACCAGTATGCGGTATGTGACCATGGACTATAGCCTTTTGCTTTTCTGAGATTTTCACCTTTTTTTTCAAATCCTTCGAAATCGTAAAAAACGATGGACTATACTAGCCTTTCGCTTTTCCTTGATTTTCACCTTTTTCAAATCCTTAACAATGATGAAGAATCGCGCACTATAGCGCGCCGCTCAATGACCTTGACCAATAGCAATGACCTTGAGCAGTATAAATGACCTTCATAAGACTAGTAAATTACCTTGACCAGTATAAATGACCTTGACCAGTATAAATTACCTTCACCAGTATAAATGAACTTGACCAGTATGCGGTCCGTGACCATGGACTATAGCATTTCGCTTTTCCGCGATTTTCACCTTTTTTCAAATCCTCAACAATGATGAAGAATCGCACACTATAGCGCACCGCTCAATGACCTTGAGCAATATAAATGACCTTCATAAGACTATTAAATGGCCTTGACATTCTCATGGCAATAGCACAAACTTTGTCATGCTACTAGTCCTACATACTTGCACCTGAAAACCCCATTCTAGCCTATTTAGGTTCATCTTACGGTGGACATGTTTGCCTGAAAAGGAATCTTTGAAAAGGAAAAGGAATCGAACGAAAATAAAAGCTTGGGGGGGGGGGGAGATGCAATGCAAATGAAAGACATATTCTGTGTATCCCTATTCCCTGACATAATTTTATAGCTAAACGGACAGAATTCTATTTTATTTGAATGATGAAACCCAGCTGCCATTAATAGTTGGAAATGGAAATGGAAATGGTGGAAATGGTAATTGCGGAAATGGAAATTGCGGAAATGGAAATTGCGGAAATGGAAATTGCTCTTCAGTTATAGCTATCTATTTTCAGGTAGATTGTTTTATTTTACTCAGTCAGCCATATCACTACTCATTTTTTTCATGAAAAAGGTCATAGCTGGGTAATCTATTTTCAGGCAAATTGTGTTTATTAGTGTGGTTGCCCTAACAGGGCAACCAGACTCTTAGTGTGGTTGCCCTAACAGGGCAACCAGACTCTTGTTTTACAACTCTGAATACTTTGGCATGCTACTCCTCCCACAGTTTGTCGCACACACTCGAGCCATATGTCAAAACGACGGGCTACATCGGGAATCGTGTGCTTGTACTTTGCTAAGACATTTGTTGGATAGTTTAATTGATATGAATTAATTAGAATTTCCACATGAATGGGAAAATGCAAAAACTCACTTTCAAGTATTTTTTCCTTTGAGACCGTAAGGGCTATACTTACAAGACTTGGAGAAGAGATTCATAATAATTACTAAAATTAATTACCTTAGAAGTATACCGGTCGGCCTCATGGTGGCGCTATAACAGCCAACTTTACGTTTTTGGGTATAACTCTTGAACCGTAGGTCGTAAAATCAAAATATTTTTTACCCTGGATTCCTTGGGTCATGACGCATCTCCCCGTATAGGCCACGCCCTTTTCCGCCATGATGGATTTTCCGCCATTTTGAATTTTGTCCAAAACACACTTTTTGCTTTTCCCACTACAAATTTTGTCCAAATGTCACAGAAATCGGCACACGTGATCTCTGGACCCATCCGATTAAAAAACCGACTTCAGAATTTCGATAGTGCGTGTCGTTCGGCCGTAACCGTCGTCCGAAGTTAGTAGGAGGGGCCTATATCACGAAAAACGCTATAAATCACGCACGGAATGTCCAATCCATCCAAAATTTGAATCGCATGTCCGGGGTGGTTCGTTCGACAGAGTTCCGAAAGCATTTTTTCATCCATAGGGGGCGCCGCAAACGCGATAAATGTAACAGTTTGTCGGAAAACCAGAATTTCGGGGGTTAAATCCCCTCCGAATTACTTACACACGATCTAAGGTGTGACTTGAAACTGTAACAGGCTGGCAATATTAGTGGGAGGGGTATATATATGTAAGCCACTGTGGCAACCACACTCTGCAATTTTTTTAAATTGCGACCTCTACGAGGTTGTCTAGTTTCCTTTGTTTTTGGTCAGTCACGGTGCTCAGGTATTCTGCCACTGTGTATTCTGTTTAGGGCCAGATAGCATTCTAGTTTACTCTGCTTTTGTGTTGCTTCTTTCCAATGTGTCAGATAGTTTCCTTTTTATAATTTGGTTTAGTCTAACTTTAACTCTAAACCCAAATACCATATGAACAACAGATACATCAATTTGAAGCTATGATTCACAGCTTTCATAAGACATGAAAAAGCAAAAAGAATCCAATGGCAGTCAGTCAAATTTGGTCAGATATCTTTTCGTGAAAACCGACGGTTCAGCCAGAACTGGCATTTTTGGTGGAAGGAGAAGAGAAAAATAAGGGACCAAGAGTCCATTTGGTCTTGGTCCCTAAATGGACTTGTAACCCAACTGTAGAGAGTACAAACACAGTAAAGAACCTGGGGGTTATCATCTATGCAAAGGAAACACAATGAGCAGAAAATGAACCATGTAAATACAACAAATTGAGGGCACCGCAGGGAGTTGAACCCCATTCTGGTAAACCAGTAGTACCACACCAGTGCCTTAGTTGGTTTTGTTGTAATTTACATGTCCAAAAGCAATCATTCATAACAATTTGATTCATAACAGACTATAAATGATAGCCATGATTATGTCTTTATACAATTCAAATCGAGAAGAAGAAGACTCACTCCACAAATACCTTAAAGAAAACTCCTGACATAAACTAAGAAAATCTTTATTTTTCCATGCTCATAAAGTGCTCCAAAGTGCTAAAAGTGAAAGTGCAGCAGAAAACCTTTGGGTCATAGGCCCATCGTCAATGCCTCGCCTACTGACCGGCATGAATGAAGTTTTAGCTGCAAATGGCAGCATAAATAAATCACATCAATACACACCACATAATGTGATGTGAACTGACGCGATTACGCTTCACTCGCACATTATAAAAGACATACATCACATCAATCCACATCACATACCTAACCCTACCCTAACCCTAAGTTCATTATGTGATGTGGGGATGACGTGATGAAGCCTTACTCACCAATGTGAAATGATACGAGACATAAACACACATCACATACCGGGCATGTGATGTGGGCTTACTTGATGAAGCTTTACTCACAAATTAGATCTGATAATATAGCACCAACAATGGTCTTATGACCTAGAGGTTTGCTGCTGGACTTTCACTTAAAGCACTTGGAGCCCTTTATGAACATGAACAAAACAAAAAGATTCTTGGTCTCCGCCCAAGCAGTTGGCCGTAGGTTTTCGTGGTGCAAGATTTTCTAGCCAGTTGTCCCTCGTTTCCTACATTTTTATTTTAAAATGTATATTTAGTGTTTTCAAAATAATTGCCTACATTTAAAAAATATATATTACAATTTATGCCATTTGTGGACGTTTGACATAAATTATACGAGGTGCAAATTATGCAATGGCAGCAGCATTCTTTGGACCCCAGTATTTGTCAGCAATACAGCAACACTATGAACATGAGAACACAACAACACTACGAATGACATTAGAACTCAACAGCAATGAACAAAATTCGTATGGCGTGCGACGACACCGACAAGCTATCCGCAATTACTGTGAAAAAAAAAATCACAAAAAAAAAATCACATAAATGCACATCACATACAGGGTGTGTTCATATCTGATGTGAACTGACGTGATGGCGCTTTACCGGCAAATGACGCAAACGCAAATGACGTGAAACGACATACAGCTCCAATCAATGATTAGAAACTGTACGCGAGACACGACCCGACACACGCACCACATACACTAGTGAAGAACTAGCAATAGATAGGAAAGAAAGAAAGAAATTACTTTAAAATATGAAGCAAAATGCGATTAAAAACTCTGAGACCAGAAAAACCAATAACTTTATTAAAGCAAAGAATAGAAGAGGAGATGAAAGGTCGGGTAGAAACCGTGCATGTCCAAAACAGTTACTGGACAAAAAAAACCTGTGATACGATTATATTTATTATTAATATAATGATCTGTGTTCCAATGTTTAGTCACAAGCTCTTGTTTATACTTAAATGGTTCGATACATACAAAAATAGGTTATATTCAATAATGGATGATCTTTGCATCCTGAGCCATTTGCTACTTTAGTGTGTGACACTGTAGCATGACCAAGTAAGGAAATTAATTTACAAAACTATGGAGATACAAGGTTTCTGCCCGACAGCCAAAGATAATAAACTACGCTCACTTACCTTCACTATCAGCACTAAACAAAACACACTAACGAAGGAAGAAAATCTGCCATAATTTTCTTCCTGTTAGTGTGGACAGATCTACAGCATAGAAGGCTGTAAACAGTGTTAAGCAGGCTACATGCTACCGGACATAAGTCACATACCGTCACATCACATTTGTACAGTCCACTAGTGAAGAACTAGGGCGATAGATAGGCAAGGAGGAAGAAATAAAGTGGGTTTTTTTTCCTGAGACAACCAAAACAAATAACTTTATTAAAAGCAAAGAAGAGAAAGGAGACACTAGAACAGAACATACATATGTGATGTGACGTGAAAGCTTTACCCGTAAATTATGTTAAACGATAAATAAATCACATGCCTACACAAACATCACATAGCGGCATGTGATGTAGAGTGGCATTATACACAAATGATGTGAAACGATACACGGTGCGAATGACAACCTACGGTAGCCTACGGTAGCATGTAGCCCACTTACACAAGCAGCAGGAATCAAAAGGTTCATTACCAACCTCCACTGCTAACAGCACCCAGCAGCGGCAACAGCATAGAGTTTGTACCTTCAATACAGACGTCGCCCAGCTTCACGTTCTGAAATGACAGGGAAAATAGGAAACATTAGTTCTTTGAATGCAAATTGTGGCCCCTAGATGTGTCAGAGACAAAATTGTGTTTTAGTTTTACCCATTGCTGTCTGAATACCAAAAAATAAAATTACATTTGACATTTAGCTTATAGCAGCTTTAACGATTCAACCCATTAAAGGGAGACTTCACCCCTTTTGCAAACAGAGCTTATTTCAATTATGTTTTGGAGACAAGAAACACTTTCCTGGGTTTTTTATGTGGGCAATAATTATTTTACAAAAGTGTCCATGGGCTCCATGGCATGTCATGGACACTGGGCTCACTTCCTTCCTGGACTACATGTTGTCTCAGTAAGACAGCCCTCACCCTATCCACAAGGATCAGTGCACCAAAGCATTATGGGAATTGTAGTCTGGGTAGGAAGTGTCCATGACATAATGGACACTTTGAAATACTAAAGACGCATTAAAAACCTCAGTAAAGTGTTTATCTCCCAAAAATAATTAAAATAAGATTTGACACAGCCCTAGTTTCTACTACAGCCACATGCAATCCCGGTACGTACCATAGGGGGGCTTCCGTCGCTCGGTTGAAGATAGCCGGTATTAATAGAGCCGCGAAGGTTGTATGGCACAATACGTCCCGATCGTCACCGTTCGCCTCGTAATCTCAGGAAGAGCGTTCGTTGACACCGTTAGAAGTTTCAGCTCAACCGAGTAGACACTCTATTACCAATACCAGCCATCTCCTGATGACCCCATCCAAGGTCACACATGACACCAAGGTCACATGATTAACCTGTAAGACACATAAAAAAAAAAACATTAGACTCTTTATCCAGATTTCATACATTGTAAAATTAATATAATAAAGGGATATTTCACTTTATCCTCTACTGAGGCCTTTTGAAAATAACAGATCTAAAAGCTCACAATGTGTCACATCACAATGCATGCAATGCATGGAGGGGGACAGAACACTACTATCAAACACAAATGTTTGATAGTAGTGTTCTGTCCCCCTCCCCTCCATGAAACACAAATGTTTGGTCAAACCATGTGCCTCCCATTGGAAATGCATTGGGTCGGCCATTAAACACAGACAAGACAAATGGTTTTTTTTGTGAGATAGAGGCCCAATGCCTCATTCACACAACACATGTTCTGTGCTCTGCATGTGTTTGATGGCCACCTCAATGCTTTGCCAATGGACGTCACATGGTTTGACCAAACATTTGTGTTTGATGGAGGGGGGCAAAGAAACACAAGTGTTTGGACAAACCATGTTCCTCCCATTGGAAAAGCTTTGAGGCAGCCATCAAACACAGACAGTGTTGTTTGTATGAAAAAGGACAAATATTCCTGACATTGTCCATTTAGTGTCACAATATACAGTCCTATAAATCCTCTAATGTCTATACAACAGTGTTCAATCCTCTAATGTTTATACAACAGTGTTCAATGATAAAACCGTGTTTCTCAAACAAACGCTCCTTACCTTGGAACAAACAGCATGGCTCCCAGACAGCAACAGCATGCAGCCTGGCTCAGTGGCTCCCAAACCAAACTGCATGCTGGGAAACAACATGGCCGCTCCTATTTAAATCCAAAGCCACGCCCACTGGATCCGGTCACCTGTTCAACTAGTCCATTCATCATTGGTCCGTTGGTCAGAGTGATAGGTGATCATCACAGCTGTGTGCACCCCACACACACACACACACACACACAGACACACACACACACACACACACACACACACACACACACACACACACACACACACACACACAGAGGTAGTCTATTAATAGTTGTGGAGAGGGATGTAGATGGGAAGTCTAGAGATATAGGAGTCATTTTAATTAACATTATCCTATGGAATATGCAATGAAATGTTGGTATAGCGAAGAGGGATAAGGTAACTGATATACTTCCAGTAATAAAACAATCTAATGGCCCATAATAGCCTTATATGTAACCTGGCAAATAGGGCACAGGACACAGACATATATTGGGGTTCTTTATTTCCCCAAGAAGTTGGTGTTGGTGTATCTTATTTGTGTAAAGAATGCCACAGTTTGGCAAATATGGCATGCAAGCCTGTAACAAAAAATAAACCTAAACTAAATACGGTAGTGGCTCTATCACAAACAGTGTGAACTGTGAGGAACGGCCAACTCACACACTGAGCAAACACTGGTCCCCCAAGCTTCACCCCTTTCCAAGACAGTACAAAGACACAGAAACTCAACCAAGTTGAGTTACTAGTAGTTACCAGTTCAGCTTTCACCTCTTGTTAGTGGGCAACCAGACTCTTGTATCTGTAACACTTTATTATTATTATTCCAAACTGGAGTAAGACAAAGTTTGGCGCCCTACAACAACAAGAAGTTTTGACTGTACGCACTTGAGCCATATGTCAAATTGACCGGAAAAATCGGGAATCGAGCGTTTGTACTGTGCGAAGAGAAATGTTGTATATTTTATTTGATATGAATTTATTAGTGAATTAAATTTCCCCATTGACATGAATGGGGAAATGCAAAAAAACACATTCAAGTATTTTTCCCTCTCAGACTGTAAGCACTATAGTTACAAAACTTGGAGGAATATTTCCTAATTATCACTAAAATTAATTAAAAATATAATTTTTTAGGTCGGCCTCATGGTGGCGCTATAACATCCCACTTTACCTTTTGGCTCATAAAAGGTCGTAAAATCGAAATTATTTTTACCCTGGATTCCTTGGGTCATGACGCATCTCCTTTTCCGCCATGATGGATTTTCCGCCATTTTGAATTTTGTCCAAAACACACTTTTAGCTTTTCCCCCTACAGATTTTGTCCAAATGTCACAGAAATCGGCACACGTGACCTCTGGACCCATCCGATTAAAAAACCAACTTCAGAATTTCGATAGTGCGTATCGTTCGTCCGTAATCGTCGTCCGAAGTTAGTAGGAGGAGCCTATATCACGAAAAATGCCATCAATCACGAACGGAATGTCCAATCCATCCCAAATTTGAATCGCATGTCCGGGGTGGTTCGTTCGACCGAGTTCCAAAAGCAATTCCATTTTCATCCACAGGGGGCGCCGCGAACGCCATAAATGTAACCGTCTGTCGCGAAAACATGAATTTCGGGGGTCAAATCCCCTCCGAATTACTTACACACGATCTGAGGCGTGACTCGAAACTGTAACAGGCTGGCAATATCAGCGGGAGGGGTATATATGTAAGCCACTGCGGCAACCACACTCTGCAATTTTTTTAAATTGCGACCTTTCTAGTTGTATTTTATTTTACTCAGCCATAACAATTTATTTTCTGTTAACCAACTTGCTGGCTGGCAGGCAGGCAGACAGCTACTCATAGACAGGCAGACAGACAGACAGCTACTCATGGAGAATTGGACAGGCAGGCAGTCAGACAGCTACTCATGTTATGTGCAATAATTTGTGCAGTTATGGAAACAGCTCTTTGTGTTTATGCAAGAAAATGTAACACATTTATTTATTTACATATTGTGTGCATGCACATTGTACTTTGATACATTTTGCGAAAATAAAGCAATTGAAAGAGAGAAGTTATCAAGTATCATTAATGTCGTAATTTTATCTACTGGCCCCTGGCCCCTTGCCATTTTTGTAATGTGGCCCACAGGTAAATCTATTTGAGTATCCCTGCATTAGCCCCTTCACAGGCGCCATTATTCCTGTTACCATTTATCTTCCTGTCTCCTCCAGATGTGTTCTCACATCCCAGGAGTCTCTGGTTCGTTTGCTCTAATGAGATATGCACACTCTCCTGTCTGCTGACTCTTCATGTCATGCTAATAGCATTAGTGCTGCATCTTTAGTAAGGCGTGGTGTGTGTGTGAGTCATGTGTAATAACATTCCGTTGTGTGTGTTTCCTCAGATGATGGAACAGCTGACTGATCACCACTATGACATGCTCACTGTCCCTGAGGACGCAGCTGCAAACTGTGTCTACATACAGAGTCCGTCCAAAGTGGACTTCCTTCTTCACCGGCCCGCGGATGAGTGTCCTGACAGCATCGCTGTAGGTTCAACGCTGAGTCATGTCTCCCACCTCCATGTCAGCTCTAGAGTAGGAGCCCAACGCGTTGACTGAAGTCCCTCAGGGCTCTACACAAGTTCACTAGTATAGAGCTGAAACGAGCTGATCTAAAACAGTATTGCAGCATGTTGTAAGCTTGTAGATTTGCTATTTATTGTCTTCCCCATAATTGGGACGCTATGTCAGGAAGACAGAATTAGACATATTTATCAGTGTGGACAGGGATCAGGCCTTCCTGCTGGTCAGCAAATCTGACAGATTGCAAGAAAGAAACACAGGATCTACAACCCTGAATTCACACCAGCAGAGTTGGGTTCAATGCATTATTTATGGTGAGGGGCGAATGCTGCTTTCACCACTGCAGCAGACAGCAGCAGCAGTGAGAAAAGATAAACTTTTTCGCTGCCGAGACAGAGCAACGGCTAACCAGAAAGTCCAGAAGTGTGCCGACTGTGGTCTGAAATAGCCATGGATAAGGCGTACCGCATACTACACACTAAACAACAGACAACTATGATAAGTACCAAATATTGTAGATATGAAATCTATCTAGAATGATTGAGCAGCTCCGTTCATATAGATAATGTTTGTTTACAAACAAGCTGCTGAGTGTCTGTACTTCTGCCTGCAAGCTCCTGCCTACTTGAGTGGAGCTCTTGCTGGATCACAGCTCGTAATTACCAGTTTTATTTGAAAATATGAACAGTAGAAAGACACACACACACGTTTTACTGTCTTCTGCGGGTTAGTGATGCAGTACATTCTCTAAACGCTCCTCCCTTCTATGTATTGGCCATGGTGTGTTATTTCAGACTTCAAGCATGTGCTCTAGTTGCCAGTGATGTGATTATGTGAAACGATGAGTATTAAGTGTCATAATTTCCACCCACCCTTCTTCTCTAGGCCTTCCAGAAACTACAGGACTACACCCTTCTACCCACTGCCTGCAGCGAAGTCTCCAAGCTGGGAGCCTCCCTGTCATCTCTCTGCCTCCTCATCAATAGAAAGCACACATACTTCTAAAACACCTTAATCCTCCGTTTGGATTCTGCAGTTCTTCCCTCTCTGTAAATGTATGTTCATACCAAGGTAGAAAGGGTCTCAACTTTTGTACAATCTTACAACTGAACTAACATTCTGTTAAACGACATTACAAATGACCTTCTTTTAGGCAAAGTGGACCTCTCCTATAACAGTAGATATACACAATATTTGTACAATATGTAGCTCAATGTGAACTAATATTTAATAACTTGCTTAGCTGAGGCCGAACTGCCATCGGTATATAGATAAATCTGTGGAGCGATGCCCTGTACACAAGGTGTAGGCAAGCAACGCTGAGTTGTCAAGCTGTGCTTCTACTATGGCTGCGCCCAGAGTATCCCTCTGTGGATTTGTCTATACAATTATGCAGACTTTTGCACAGAGGCCCCTACTGGTGAGATAAGAGCAGTGCATGTACAACAGTGAGATGGCATCGTCGAAGACTTCATGACATTGATTTGCAGCTGGTTAAGTACAAAACCCAGCTGGTGTAGGAATGATACATACACATATGATCAATAAAATTGGGCTTGATGTGGTTGAAAGTTTAGGCACTTTTGGAGTTGCTAAATTTAATACCTGGGTGAGTCGACTCGTTCCATGCCTGCTCTACCTGGCTACCTCTGCATTGTCCCTGCTGTTGCAATGCAAGTCAGGGACACAATCACATTTTCTGCAACCACTGTCATGTAACTTTTCAACTTCACCCTGGCACTACTGGTTTCCCTCCCTACCAGGTCTGGTTAATCCCAGATTACAATAAAATTACCAATAATGTTGGTGAAAGCATTCATATACCAGTAGGATGGAAAAACCAGCAGTACCAGGGGTACTAAGAGCCAGTTGGGAACCACTAGAGCTGAATAAAAGTAATGGATTTATGTGCAGGACAAAGGATTATGTGAGGACCACCAATTCTAAACTGTACAATGGAAACGGACACTTTCATAGTCTCCTATACGGTACACATAACTACTAAAGTGTAGAAATGCAGATTGCTTTTCCAACATTAGATTAGATAGTTTGGCTTTTGTATGTTTGACTTTTAACAAATGTAGATACCAGTGCATCAATAAATCCACTTTGATAAAGCCAGAATAATGTCTGAGGATTATTCTTTTTAAACAATGATACATTATGACAACCTTCATAACCAGGGCTGCACACAACTCTTTTGGTCTAGTACTCAGGAGCACCTGGAGGAGTTTCTTGGTGCAACTAAAATGCGGCGACCCGTCTCGCCGGATGGATAAAAAAGGGATGAATAACTTATAGAAAAACGATATTTATTGGATGAGTGGGGAGTCAATGGAGGGTATTGCAACTCTAGACTCTAATATATAATAAATTAATACGAGCAGGATAATATGAGCATCAAAGCAATATTTAGATTTCTTATTATTTTGTATTTAAATAACCGATCTACTAGCTCACAATGTGTTGCTCACACGTTGTGAGCTTGCAGATCAGCAATTTTTTTAACATGCGACACATCAGGCTTCACATTTGTTTTTAGCTGAGGCGACGTAGTCAAACAGTCAGACACGCATGGCTGATGGCTCCTCGGTGGAAAAATAAACAGTGTACACTACCCGACTTTACGATAATAAATAAATAATAATAATAAATAAATAAATGGTGCTGGCGCACCATTTATGTGCAGCCCTGTTCAGACAACAGACAATAAATGCATGAAACCAATGAAGATTTCTGGAATTTATTCCATGTTTTTTTTTTACAAAGCAAACATCTTAACGGTTGGACTTGGCAACTCTCTCCAACTCGTCCTTCTTCTTGATGGCGTAGGAGTTAGATGAACCCTGAAGACAGGAATACATTGACTTTAATACATTTATTATAACTAAAAATTCTTAGTCATAACATGGCCTGGTGTTAATGATCAGATAAGGTATATAAATCATATTCAATGAACTACTGAATTAAGACATAGGGAAGGGAAATTACTAGGTCATGTGCAGTAGGCATAACAGGAAATTGCTACCAGTATCCTTTGCAATAAAAGGTGCTATATAGAAACATGTGCATATGTAGGTTGTGTAAATCAAGTTCATATGAAATATGAACATGTTAGTGAAACGGATGTCTCTGAGTTGGTGATTGACTGAACCATGAAAGACGGTCAGCCAATGAATAAACAAAGATAATTCTCTGCGAGTACTCTAGCACACCAGGACAACGGGGAGTGTCCAGAAGTGACTCTATAGCCTCGCTTCATGTTAAATGAACAATATTCTGACTGAGAGGACACATTTTACACATGCATGGTAATATGCTAGAGCATGTCACACTAAACTATTCCTATTAAATAAAGGTACCTTGGCTGCATTGATCAGCTCATCAGCCAGACACTCGGCGATGGTCTTGATGTTCCTGAAAGCAGCTTCTCTTGCTCCCGTGCACAGCAGCCAGATGGCCTGAGAAAACACAGGATAACAGCATTAGATAAGGAATCAAAGCTATAGATGAAATATTAACATGTTATGCAAATAAAATGTCTCTGAGTTGGTGATTGACTGAAACATGAAATACGGTCAGCCAATGAATAAACAAAGAGCTTTTCTCTACGAGCACTCTAGCACACCAGGACAACGGGGACTGTCCAGGTGTGACTCTATAGCCTCGCTTCGTGTAGGAATCAACAATGACCTGACTGAGAACGGACACCAGCTCTACAACAGTTGCTTTGAGATGTTTTACCCTCAGGGAATGAGATACATTTTATATATACATATATATCTAAGACATCCAAATCTGCTCCTGGTTTAAGCATCTTGAAAAGACTATAATCCAGACTGAATTGTGGACCAGCAGTTGGAGCCAAAACATAGTAAAATGAATGATTAGTTACTAAAAGCTATACCTGAAAATAGATTGAATGGCATATATATGGATTTCTGTGCTACGATTCCCCTTTACATTCACCCTGGTGGCCTGTGAAAGATGGTCGACCCTGGTGGATTAAGGGTGGGTGACCCACTACTGATTGGTGTAATAGAGACTAGTGATCTCATCAGAGCAACTTTGACACGTTTCAGCCTATGATTCTTCATGAGGACCTTGATGAAGGCCACATATTTACTGGTTTACATACTATACGTTTCTGAAATGCATTTATCTTCACTGCCACTACACAGACCACAATAGTCCTTGTTGCGGTGAACACTGGATGCAGTAGTTGCTTATACAGATACTGGACAGGGTCAAATACCTGGTTGACTCTACAGAGGGGGGACACATCCACAGGGGAAATACCTGGTTGACTCTACGGAGGGGACACACAGCCACAGCCTACCTGGTTGACTCTACGGAGGGGGGACACATCCACAGCCTGTCTCCTGACCGTTCCAGCACGACCAATACGAGTAGAGTCCTCACGTGGCCCACTGTTGATGATGGCGTTCACCAGCACCTGGAGGGGGTTCTGAACAGAGCAATATAGGAAATACATCAGATGGGCACTTCAAACACACCTGAATTAAAATGGAGGCTTTTCTCTTATACTGAGGAGAGTAGATTGGCAGGAGAAAGGTAATATTAAATTAGCAAATCTACTAACTCACAACGTGCCACAGCGCAAAGAAATATGAACATGTTAGTAAAACAGATATGTCTCTGAGTTGGTGATTGACTGAACCATGAAAGACGGTCAGCCAATGAATAAACAAAGATTTTCTCTACGAGCACTCTAGCACACCAGGACAACGGGGAGTGTCCAGAAGTGACTCTATAGCCTCGCTTTGTGTAGGATAAAATATGACAACATTGTGAAACTATGCTATTTGAGGTTACACCATTTCAGTGATAAAGCAGGGTAATAGTAAGATGCTAAACACGAGATGTAACCAATTTCAACATGGTAGCCCTGTGTGGAGCATGTCATATTGAAACATTTTCAAAAAAATTCTAACACTTGTAGAGTGGCTATTTTCATTGGTCAAACAGTACACCTTGGGACACTGGACAGACAAGAGGACTGCCTTTATCCAACTTGTAGGAACAAGACAAATATGGGCCGTCAGAGTTTCTGGTCTAGTTGTGGTCTAAGCAATCATAATAAACAGGGGAGGGGACAGTTAATTTTACAAACGGCTCAAATACATCAATACTAAACACACACCTCTCCTGTCAGCAGGTGGATGATCTCGAAGGCGTGCTTGACAATGCGCACGGTCATCAGCTTCTTGCCGTTGTTGCGGCCGTGCATCATCATGGAGTTGGTGAGACGCTCCACGATGGGACACTGGGCCTTACGAAAGCGCTTGGCGGCATAACGGCCACCAGAGTGGGGCAGGTACTTAGCGTACTTCTCTTTCACAGCAATGTAATCCTGTTTGGGAAATGAGATGGTGTACAAATTGGTCATTATAAAGCACTGTCAATACTAGGAAAAAAGAACCTTCTCCGGTAAAAGTAGTGTCTCTGAGTTGGTGATTGACTAGGTCATTACAGGACTACAGCCAATGAATAAACAAAGATCTTTAATCTGCGAGCACTCAAGCACACCAGGACAACAGGACAATGTCTAGGCGTGACTCTAGCCTCGCTTTATATCAGTATAAAACATACAACAATTAGAAAACACAACTTTAACTTACCTGCAGGGAGATGTCATTTATCTGGACATCATCAGTGCTCCATTTCCCAAAGAGCTTGATCTCTGGAGTCTCAGCCACAGCTGGGGCAGTCTCCCAGTTCTCAGTCACTGCGGGAGAATAGAACATATATTCTAAGATCAAACTCATTTAAACAGGCTTACAAAAATAAACAAAGTAGTCCCTTACAGCCAAACACCAAGGCTAAGGATGCTGCTAATTTGCAAAGTAAAAGTGTGGCAACGTTACATCAATCTGTCAGAGCAACGAAGACTCAAAGCTATAGATGAAATATTAACATGTTATGCAAATGTCTCTGAGTGTGTGATTGACTGAAACATGAAATACGGTCAGCCAATGAATAAACAAAGAGCTTTTCTCTACGAGCACTCTAGCACACCAGGACAACGGGGACTGTCCAGGTGTGACTCTATAGCCTCGCTTCGTGTAGGAATCAACAATGACCTGACTGAGAACGGACAGTTGCAAATTAATCTGTCAGAGCAACGAAGACAGCGTTAAATACCATTTAGTATAAACTATAGATGGATACACAGGGCTGTATCTGACCACGTTCACAAAACGCCTCATGACAAGACATGTCAAACAGACTCAACACAGCAGCAAAGGCCCAAAGCTAACGTTAAGCGACATGTAGAAGAGACACTCACTCGGCTACCCGTGGCTCGGGTATCATAAACGCGTGCCAAATTATGCAAACTGCACCTTACCGCATGTTTATACGATTAAAATGTCTGTGAAAAAGAACATGGAGATGAGGAAGAGACATCATTACTTTGAGACTCCATGATTCTTCCCCCATGCGGCTTGTGACAAGGTTAGCCACATGCTAGCGCTCGGTGCTGCTGTTTTCGGCAGCCACGTTTTATACAAATAAAACTAGTTTCGGAGCTTTTGGGACGATTTACACTAATTTACTGTTAACTAACGCTGTGTGTCTCCACTATCAATGGGAAAACAGTGTTTTTTCTACGATGTTCAATGGACTTATATTGTGATTTGTGTCACTTACTTGCGTCTGCCGTTGTGCACCACACTTCTCAGAGACGGAAAAGGGCCTTTCCGAGGCGCCTCGTGGTAATATCCGGCGTCGGCTGAATATTTCCGGTTCGCGGGGCGTTTATGTATTTGTAGTCTTTTTCATAGAAGCGCTGAGAAAACTGTTGCGCCTTTCTTCGTCCTTTTTTTCAAACTTGACTACGGTAGCGGTGTTCTCAAAAACATAACATAAGAGAAACTTTGACAGAAAAAGACTCGCTCACCGTATAGAAAATATAAGTAAAACTCCTTAGCAAAATGCTTTTTAATTGCACTTTGAGCACAGAGCACTTTATGAGCATGATAAAATAAAATATTAAATCTTAAGTCTCAGTCTAAGGAGTTTTACTTATATTTTCTATACGGTGAGCGAGTCTTTTTCTGTCAAAGTTTCCCTTAGTCTTTTTCATACACACACGTTAATTTTTGTCCGATGAATAAATACAAATTCTGTCTTGGAGCCGCAGAACATTTGAGCATTATTATATGATAATAATGCTCAAAACCCACCTTTTCAAACTGGCTTTCCCTACATAACCACCCCCCCCCCCACACACACACACACACACACACACACACACACACACCCTTCTTGTTTGTCCCTCTTTTGATTTTGATTTCTAGTTTTTAACCTTTTAAATAGTTTTCTAATAAATATGTCTGCACTTCTTTCTGTAAAGCGACTTTGGGTACCCAGAAAAGTGCTATATAAATCGTATATATTATTATGATTATTATACTTGATCACCCCGGCCGGGTCACCTGAGTGAGGGGTATGTTGGGAGACCCGAAACCCCGATGACCTTGGGATACATCACTGAGGATACGTCCCAGCCTGTGCATCCATGTATGTATGTATTTTGTTATAGTTTAATATTCTATTTATAGTGACTCATAGGAATAGACTGGTGACCAACGGAGAGCCGGAAAGTAGACGGCACCCGGGAGCAGTATGGGTTGGCGCCCCAGCCTGTGGCTTCCGTGAGGAAGAAGCCCAACAAACCCACAGTGAGGCCTTTAGTAGGGCCATTCAAGCCTCAGGCAGAGCCTGCGGCACCACCAAGGGCAAGGTGGAGCCTGCGGATCCACCATTCCTGAATAAAGTGCCTGGTGCTGGGAGTCTGGTGCAACGCACAGGGCCGGACCTGGTGAGAGCAGGAGTGGCCCGGTCCCAGACAGGAGTCAACCCACAGAGCCTAGTGCTTCCACGTGCCAGAACGGTACCTCCCAGTCCCAGCAGGGTAGTTCAAGAGGAACGGATTGTGTGGCTCTGGTTTTTCCCTAATGGGACTGATCGAGGGTAGCTATACTGGGACGTAAATCGGGTCTTGATCACCCTGGCTGGGTCACCTGAGTGAGGGGTATGATGTTGGGAGACCCGAAACCCAGATGACCTTGGGATACATCACTGAGGATACGTCCCAGGTGCATCCATGTATGTATGTATGTATGACGGTAACACATCTATTTAAGTCTAAATTAGGCTATCAACATGATTAATTATGAAAGGTAACACACACACACACACACACACACACACACACACACACACACACACACACACACACACACACACACACACACACACACACACACACACACACGTAGAAGTTTAATCAGAATGAATTGACAGTGAAACATTTACAGACCACACATCTAGCAAAGTGGAAGTTTAATCAGAAAATGTATTAATGACAATTAAACATTTACAGACCACATACTTAGCTTGGATATTGTAGAAATTGAATTTCATTTACAACACTTGAAACAGTACATGACTTATAGCCACTGATACAACTGAACAAATATTTCCCTTGATTCCATATAAGCTTCTACAATCAGTTAATTCCCTTTTTCTTTGTACAAGTGGACTTAAAGCAAAGAGAAAAAAAAAAGGTCAACAATATTAAAATATACATAGCCAACACAATACTGAATAAGCAAGCAAATTCACCATCAATACTTTCCCTTCAGGTTAACTTTGTAACCTCTTTGTGCAATGCATACACTGGTGATAAATTGAAATTTACATTTATTTGATAGAATATATATAATATATGTAGATCGGCTAGTTGAACCATTTAATAGTAAAAAATGGCAAATAAGTTTAAGGATAAGTGGTAAGGGGTGGCGCAAGATACGCTAGACGCTAAGACTATTTACTATATCTCTTTATTCCTATTTTGAATCTTACTCTTATCTCACTACTCTTTATACCTGTACCATGGTTTATGGCATGCTGACCTGAACTTCTTCAGGGGATCAATACAAGTTCTAACTATCTCTATATACTTCCAGCATTCACATTATAAATCTTAATTTTAGCACTGAATATATTCTTTTTTTCTTATCAAAACCCCGTAGAACAACAAACAGCCATGAACATCCACAATAACACAATTAGTAATAAATACAAACCATTCCCTTTTTTGAAAAAAAGACTCAAGAAGGTTGATTGAACACCTGAGATATCTAAGTAGGATAGAAGGTAAAGTATGCCACAACATGCAGTTTTGTAGGACAGGTAAACCAACAGGGCAGCAAAGTTAATCATGTAATAGTTATACAGTGTGTATATCACAACTTTAGGTTTTAGATTTATAGAATATGGCAAAGTTAAAACATTTCATGTCTTTTAGAAAGAATTATTATTCTTATATCTACAAAAATAATATTTATAGTTATGGCTGTAGCCATAAGTGTGCAGCTGTATAAATAGCATACAGCACTGCCACTTTTTTCTATATCCCATCCCTCACCATTTTTAGCACCATTACTAAAGGCAGTGTGTTATAGCACTTTGGTTTGAAGATGATCTCTGAGATGCATGAAAAAACATTCTAAATGTAAGGCTTTGTCTACCGCAGCGACAGGCTGCACTTAAAATTTACTGCATGATAAATTAACGATGATAAAAACGTGATATTGACAATCAAATCTTAAAAACATAAATAAGTTTGGTAAGTTAAAACACCAAGGAAACAAGATTAAAAAAAGAAGGTACAAATCACTCAGTTCTTGGGAGTGGAATCAGGCAGTCCATCTGCCCATGTACAGTAGGCCAGATGACAAGGAAAGGTTACTCAGGCACTCTTGTGTTGTAAGATACTAGACTGGGATCATTTCGCTTAGCAGGTTGCAGATCAGGTCTAGAGAGAATCAGCGGATCGGATCGGAAGTTATTTGTGTAAGTGTGTGCGTGTACCATGTACTGTAGGTAACTACCACATACCGGTTTGGAGTAGGCAGACTCTAGAACAAGTAGCTGCACACTGAACAGTGAATGGAAACCAGGCTCTCCACAGGAGAGCCCAGTGATGCGAGCTTATGTAGAATTCTCTTGAGGTATGAAGGTCCAAAACACACACACACACACACACACGGATACCCAAATAAAAGGTGTATACTGTATGTCTGTGGGAAGTACACACAAGTAAAGGTGTATATGTCTGTGGGAAGTACACACAAGTAGAGGTGTATATTTTGAAATTAGAGAAAGAGAGAGGTATGATATAGGTTTGTGCAGGCAGTGTTTCACACATGGTGGAAGTAAGAGCGTAGCAACAAAAAAAACAAAGAGGGGAAAAAGTCTACTATACACAATAAAACCCTTTGTTATTTTAACTAGGAAGAGCGTAGCTGATCTTCTGAGTGTCACTGGGATATTGTGTGTGCGTGTGTGTGTGTGTGTGTGTGTGTGTGTGTGTGTGTGTGTGTGTGTGTGTGTGTGTTTTCCAAAGCTCCATGCTACACCAGCCACTTCTCCATGCATGTGTGGAACACGGTTTCATTGGAGTGCCAATAGACGTGCTCTACTCCAGGTATAGAACATAGGATGAGGTCACCTCGAGACACCAAGGTCTTCAGACCGAACACATCACTTAAGTACAACTGTAATAACAGACAGGAATATAGGAGGCATGTCAGGATTATTTAGTCACGAATAATGTTGTTAAAATGCATTATGCAATACAAAACAGGACAACAGAAAAGTTATAGATTTATTTTTGTGACGATCTCATTTCAATGAGCTTTAGTAAACAAAGCTCATTGAACTGAGATTGCCACAAAGTAAACTAAACACAGAAGCAATCATCCCTTTCATATCATCAGGCAAAGGTCTTCTAACTGTACCTAAAATAAACATCTAGTGCATTTAATCACTATGTTCATACTTCCTACCCTCTGGTTGGATTAAAGACTAATGGGTTCAGATAATCAGACACAAAAGAAGAGACCGTTCTACTGTTTAGGAAAACAACATGCCCCTTTAAGTTTAACCTGAACTATGGAATTACTTGAATTCAAGCTCTTGATTTTTGGGGTTCATTTTTCATTCTCAAATTATAGTTGTTGCAAAATCCCCCATCCACCAGTGTACTTGATCCAATATGTGGTCCCTGCTAACCACCACTGTTGGTCTAGCACGAGCCCAATTTTGTTTTACCCCATTTGTGTATCACTGGCAGAGTGGCAGTTCCCTCCCTGAATCAGCACCCTGATCAACCAGCAGATGTCACTAGTGACAAAGACACAAGGCTTCCCGCACCTGTGTGTGAACACTAGCTAATAGCTATAGCCCTTTCCACACCTAAGCGCAAAACGGTTTTGCGGCGTGTGCACAGCTGGTTTTTAGACAGCTGGTGGATGGGAATTAAGCTCCACCTCAGCGGACGATTGATGCGGAGGAGAGCGCTTCCGGGAATCTGGCCGTGGCGCAAGTCGTCCGCGGAAGTGGAGCTTCTTTTCCATCCACCAGCTGTCTAAAAACCCGGTTTTGAAGCTGTGCGCAGCCGAGAACGTGCGCGGCTCTTTTGATAGTGTGGCAGCACCTTGTGACTGAGTGCCTGGCCTTGCTGGAGGCACTGCCTCTGCAGTTGTGAGTGTTTTACCTCAACAACACCCGGTTGCCCCAGGATCTCACAAAACATCATTATGTAGAGTTGATCCTACTCACATCTTGGTGTTGCATCTCGACAACTGTCTCGTTGTCGTTGTAAAACCCGAACTGACTGAAATGATAACAGAGAGAGATCATATGAGGATTACCAAAAGATGAGGCATAATACAGAGAGAGCAAGTCTCTAAGAAGTTGGATTAAAGCTGAACTCATTTGTGATTTATTTATACTTCCTAGCATGTCGTGAACCGAAAATAACTGATGTAAAATAGCTGTTTTGAGCTTGTAGATCGGCTATTTTCGTGCAACTAAGTATACGTCACCTGAACATAAAACATTTCTTATCACCTTTAGGAAAAAGGTTTTTTTTACAATCCAAACAATCGGTTTTCAGTAATGAGGGAAAACTAATCTTAACATAGGATCTTATTTCTTTATTTAACATGTAGAGCAAAAGATACAAAGATGACCTCAGGACTCTCATAAGAGAGGAAAACTGGTGGTAGAATTTAGAATAAGTTAATAAAAACAAATTAGTTTTCAGGTAGCCTACAGTAGCTTCTTCAGGGTTACAACACAAGGTTGCCACATCCCCACCAACTAGCCAATGGGAGCAGCTTTGTTAATCACTTAAGCCACATTTTATAATCGACAACACTGTGTCATTGTCGCTCAAAAGAAGCAAAATCTTTGTTAGCCTATAATGACATGCTCAACATAGGGATATCATGTTGAAAGTGGTTAACCAGATAGATGGAAACTGAACAGGACTCACCTCGATTGCCAGGGTGTGATGACGCCATCATCTGGACCTCCAATCAACACCAGCTTGTTGATCTTCAGGAAATTCTTCTTCCACTCTGAATGAAACATCAGAACACACAAACTTACATACACGTAAAATACACCTCCATACAAACTCTGTTATAGTAGCTATTGGCACCACGTTATTATAGGTGACTGTTTTCAAAAGACTATGAAACAAATAACCAAACCAAACCAAAATAAAGCAATGTTTTCCTTCCAAAATCTTGAAAAAAAGAAAACATTATCCAAGCCCACATGTTGCAAGCTATTATAATTTTTCTTCTTTTTTTTTATTTTACAGCGTGGCTCTGCAGAACGCTAGCCGTCGGTGTATGTCTGGAGTTAATCATGTTGAAGTGATTCATATACAGTACTTATTAATGATTATTTTACTTTACTTTATTTATTTTGACGCGACAAGGATATTAATGAACAAAACAAATAAATGCAACGTAAATACACTGGAATTAGCAAAGATGCTAAATTTCATCCATAGTCCCCACACAACACATAAAAACAAAACTGGCAGGCAATGAAGCACATTGACATTGATTACCGGCACATTACGAGAGAAAGCATAAAAACATACATACAAGTAACAAAGTACAAGTTAAAATCATCTGCATCTATGCATCTATCTAGTTTAGCAGCATTTCTAAAGGGCAATACAGAATTGTAAGTAAAGTAACTTGTGCATAAAGTGTATTATTGCGTCAAGTAATACAGGATATGCTGTCCAGGTGCACTACTAGACTATTTAACTATACATGGTCACAGGTTTGGTTGTCAAGTAACCATTATTTATGTATTGTACATCTGCTGACCTGTTGAATTGGGATTAGGCCTCTCGCTGTTGAGTAGAGCCAAATAGTCACTGTTGTTCACGTACATGTCCCTGTGGTGTGGGTCTATGGGAGGAAAATAAACATTATGTCAACCAAATCATTACCAATGGCATTCTGGCGTAACATCAGCCAGATACACATACCATCTACTTAACTGTACAGTACTTATCAGCATCCTGGGCCCATATTGAACTCCTGAACTTTGCATGTCCATTGTTTGCTCCTACTGTACCAATGCACAATGGCTAATCAAAACCCAAGAGATTCCACTGGTAATTTTTTTTTCTTTTCTACTTCTTATCAGGCCCCAGGAGCGAAAACATTTTGCACTTGTGACTGATATTTCAAGCCCAACAAATTACAATTCCTGTGGGTTTGGACCTGTCGGAATAGTTCAGTTCCTGGAGTCGTCTCTCAAGAATCAAGAGGGATATATTTGTCACTCACTCATATCACTAAAAGCAATGAAATGTTGTAGACTGTGCTAACCCAACAATACAATATAATAACAAGACCATAATAATAATAAATGTTATGTGTACTAAGATAATCTAAATAAGATTAAAAATAAATAAAGTTAGTAAGTATAGGTTAAGAAAGCGCCTAGTGCCGTCTCCATTCTAGAGTGAACATTCGTCAAAAATAGCAGATCTATAAGCTCAACGTGACATTGTAGATGTCTTGTGTAGAGGGAAAAGGGAGGGCACCAAGGATATGGCCCTTGGGCCTTGTGACCCTGGTTACGTCAGTTATGGTCAAATATTTTTAGCAGCAATGACGATTATGCAGAATAAGGAAGGGGCAAGATAGTTTGAACAAGATTTATCCAATGTGCAGAAGGTACATCATCAACTTCACTTGTCTATGTAGATTTGTGATATTTTTCATTTCTCCCGGACTCACCATTCCAGTAGTTGCAGATGGAGATCCGCTGACCCACCGACGTGTAACACAGATGAAACAGGTTCGATTTCATAAACTGAGGGAACAGGTACTTCAGATAGTCTGTGTCTGGTGGAGATAAGACGATCAATATCAAGCGATTAATTTCCGATGGCAACCAAACAACTGATGTGATTGATGTTTGCATAACGTTTTGCACTTTGGCTTTCAATCTTCCTTACATACTGTCGCAGCACGTGTTTCAAACAAACCTGTTTTAGACTGCTTTATGGTTTCTGATTACATGTTTATATTTAACAAGAGGATAGGCAGGATTGTTAGTTTCTTTCTAATTGTAATTCTTAACCAACATGATAAAGGTGCAGTAGGTACCGTATGTAACGCTGCCGATAAGTTTGGTAGAGCATGTTAATACAATATAACGAACACTAAACTACAGTGGTTGTAGTGGCCGGGTCTCCCCGCACATTTTGTAACCCATTTTTCACCCCTGTGTCAACCATCTACTGTGATCCTGGGCTCTACACACCCTCCGCCAACCTGGGGAGAGCAACGGACTTAACTCATGCTTCCTTCATGCTTGAGTGACCAAGTTGCTCCTTTACACCTGACAGGGGGGAGTTTCCCTGGTTGGACGTAGCGCCCCGGCTGGCCAGGGGGAGGCAGTTTAGAGACCAGGATTACTGCATGTTTTTGTGAGGGTACCTACCCTAGGGGACACGGGGAGAACATGCAAACTCCACACAGAAAGGCCCTTTCGCCAACCCCCGCCTTCGGGTATGGGCACTGATGATGCGGAGGAGGAAACACGCCGCCAGCACCCACAGTGCCCCGAGCGGGAATCGAACCCAGGACCTTCTAGCTGTGAGGCGACAGCACTACCAACTGTGCCACCGTCTCCCTGCACTTCTATTGAGGCATTTAGATCCTGTCGTCGGGTAGGACTACCGGTACTACTGTACTGGTTGACAAGGGGTACGGCATGAAGGTCAAAGGTCAATTTATCCTCGGTCAACAGTAGAAATGTCAGCATTCATGCAGGGGTTTGAAGCCCAGGCAGTAAAGACTATATCAAAGTTATGGATGTCAGCTGTAATAAAACACAAACAGCGCTCTAAGTAGAAAACAGTTCCCCCCTTTATTTAACTACTTCTCTAAAGTGAGTAATACTAGAGGGAGTGACAACGATCTGGTATACTACCTAAATATAGAACAAACATGGGAAATTCTCATTCTACTACTGACACCAAAATGTGGAATGCCCTGACACCATGCCTTAAAAAAACAAAACAAAGAAAACGTTGGTTTCTTTCCAAACTGGGACCACAAGGGGAGATAAACGTATTTTCCCAAAGAAAGGTGTCATTCACTGACGCCGCTTTTCCTTTGTACATATAGAGTTCTGTATATTTGTTGACGACATGTGTTATTGTTATTCTTATGCTATGTTGATGAATAGAATACAAGTCCCCGTGACTCCTTTGTGTTACCCATTTAGCCTTAATGTCTACTGTATAAAAAGTATTCAATCAATCAAAACATGGGGTTGTTGTGGAGCACACCTCCGTACTGTCCAGCCTGAGGTGAAGAGAGTGATACGAAGGAGTGAACGTTGTGGTCTGGGAGCGTGGAGAGGATCCCTCTGCAGATCAGCCCTCCTGTAAACAACATGGACAACCCCAGATAATCAAACATGAATTACAGTAAGTCAAACATGAGCTTCACTACTCAGTAAAATCCTGAGGTGATTTAACCCTGAGAATGTACAAATGGAATCAACCATTTGGTTATGTTTTGTACACTCTCCGAGTTAAACAAAGACTGAGGATTTTACTGTGTCATAAAATAGTACAAAAAGTAATTTAGAGCACTATTTAGAATAGTGGGTCAAAAATTAGACCCTTAAAATGTATAGATGTATTCACCAATCACTAAAATGCCACAATGCTGTTTAGATACAGTAGTTGTGTCATGACACACCAGTGCTCTTTCTGTCTTCACTCAATCATATGACTGACACACACACACACACACACACACACACACACACACACACACACACACACACACACACACACACACACACACACACACACACACACACACACACACACACACACACACACACACACACACACACACACACCTTGGGAGTAGCAGATAAAGTGGACGCCGTCTTGAGCATTTTGCATTATAGGGTAGATAGCTGTCTTGAAGCCTTCAACCTGTTTCCATAGCGGCTGTAAACTGGCGCTTCTGTCAAACAAGTCAATAACTGATACGTTGGTTCCAGGATGAGACTGTAAAAAGAAAAGGTATGGGGTTAATGAGAGTAAAGGCAGTTACACACAAGGCGTTTTTTCGGAAAACCGATCAGAAAACGTGTCTAGTGAGCAGGGACCTTTATGGTCAGCCATATTCAAATCTATAATCTTGGAAGGAATGGCCAGGTCGTCAGCCGATTGATCAGATGAATGTTTTGATCTACATGCTTTAAAGATTGATTACTCTGACGTTAGGTAAGGGGGGAAAAAGCTTTCAGTGTTACTGAGAGAGAGAATGGCATAAAGAGCATTCAAGCCGTGAAAGAAAAAGTTGGATCATGTGTCCATTTCATTTAAGGAGGGGTTTCAAATATTCTGTCTTCCTCTGGTTTCAGCATACAGTATCTACATATTTGTTTGTTTTAGATAATATAGAAACACTACATTTTGAAAATGTCCACCTATAAATGACATGCTCAAAATAGGTTACCATTCTTGACTTAGACCACACAAAAAAGGGAACTAGATATAATTGTTGGAGGCCCCATAGAACTTCCCCTTTACACAATACACCTGCCAAAACTGCCAAATTCAGTTTGTCACATTACAAGTCTACGGTGGGGATAAAATTGTCATTTTGTGCAAACTTTGCATGAATTGCAGATACATATTAATTAAATAAAGAATAAGACTATAAGTAAGAGTACAAGTATAACATTTCAAATACAGACATGGTGTAAACAGCCTCTTGTGCAAAAGAAAAACATATCAAATAGCAGCAGATATCAAATATGCATGAATTGTATGGACTGACTACTGAACATGTGATTATGTAATCAGATTACAAATCATAAGAAACTATTATCACAAATTAACACAATTACTGCGCTTCCATGTCAATCACTGACCCAGCACAATGGGTCATTAGAAAAACAGTCTAACAATTGGGCGCTGATATATCATAACATAATATGACATAACATGAAAGAATGAATGTTGATCATGGTGCACAATGTGTAGGTTACTGAACAGACAAGATGAGGTGTATGAATGGAGAAGAATCTCTCTCTCTCTCTCTCTCTCTCTCTCTCTCTCTCTCTCTCTCTCTCTCTCTCTCTCTCTGGCATCGAAGTTGCCTGCGGCTAACAATAAAGTACAGTTTCTATTTAGATATTAAAAGGAGACAATTTGCCACAATGAAAATTATGATTTAATCTAAAAACATAAAAATAATTAGAAATCTAGATCGCAATTTGGCAAAGGCACATCATGTCCTCGAAAGGTATTGGTAACGTGTGATGTCACAATACTCGTGTTTTCTTGCAAACTACTGCATGCCTCCTCAGTCCTCAAGTAATGATCGATCAAAATTGTCTGTGCAGGAACATGTATGACTCACGTCGTTGATGAAGCGTAGTAAAGTCCCAAATTCGCCCGAGCTATCAAACAGTCCATGGATAATGATCACCGGTTTGTAGCCGACGACTGCAGCCCACAGACATGCACCGAGCAGCGGCCACAGCAGCCTGCTCGCCCCGCTTGTCCTCCGCCGGCTTGAATCAGACGAATATGGACCTTTCATACTAGCTCAGTTAAAACTTATAAATACTTCTAGAAATTAGAAAAATCTTTAAAAACCGTTTAGCAACCCCCCAAAAAATCGGGCTAAAATATATTCAAATATACTTGTGTTTGAAATTGTTATTCTCATTTATTTTTCCAGCAACATTAGCGTTAAATTAAAGTCTCGAGGCTAATATGAACCCGTCACTTGTTGTATTTATTGCATTCCCTTTTTGGATCCACGTGACGTGTAAATAAATATTGAAGGAAAACACCAAGCAACTGAGACCTCTCCAGTCTCCACCTCTGTATATAAGACCTCCACAGGTTCGTTTTTTTTACTCACTGGGCATTGTTTATTCCGGTTTTCAACGACACGTGCTTCCGTACGTGACGCCATTTCCGGTTTCAATGTTCAAATCTGTCATAGCGTCGGGCTGCGTCCGAATTGTGTGCGTGTGTGTGTGTGTGTGTGTGTGTGTGTGCGTGTGTGCGTGTGTGTGTGTGTGTGTGTGTGTGTGTGTGTGTGTGTGTGTGTGTGTGTGTGTGTGTGTGTGTGTGTGTGTGTGTGTGTGTGATTGGTTATTAAATGGACTGGTCTATTTGGTACTTTTGGTATTCTTTCATTGCTGCTTCCTGTTCCTTTTTTTACACGTTAAAGTCTATAGTTAAAGTCCTATGGTTAATGTACGCCATCTGCCCTCAAAGAGACTTCAATCATGATAGTCTGTCTGGGAAGTAGCCTACTGGAAAAATGTTGTCAGTCCAGCTGCACTTATAGAATCAAGGAAAAGGCGATAATGAGAAGACAGTGGACCCGATTTATAATGTAGGCATTTAGCAATTGAGCAAATGTATTGTCAAGTGGCATTTCTTCCTCAGGAATAGGCATGCACGGCTTGGGAAGCCGTGGATATGCACGGCCCTCCGGCTTGGGATATCCGTGGTAGCTCCTGAGAAGGAGGATTCTAAAAACGACGTATAAATCCTAAAGCCTTGTTTATACTTCACTGTGCAACGGTCCCATGCTGGAAAATAGCAGATATGCAAACTTATTCACTCACAGCACATCTCATTCAAGACACTGAACTTGCAGATCTGCCATTTTTGCCATCCAAATGCATTATATATAGTTAAATGGGCCCTAAGAGATGCAGAAATTAACTAGAAAAAGTGGCATGGAATAGGCATGCACGGCTTGGAAAGCCATGGATATGCACGGCTTGGGAAGCCGTGGCAGTATGCACGGCTTGGGATACACTGCCATGTCTTCCTTCTCAGAATGCATTTCCTTCATGTGGATTCCAAGGGATTCGATTTCCCAAAAGTTGCGTAACTGATCTGACAGTGCCTGTTCCTCTCCGACGCTGATGTGCATCACTTCAATGTCCACAACTTCAGTTATGATATTTAGCGTGGTGACTTCTCCTTGCACCAGCCATCCAAATACACTTTCCAGTGCAACTAGTCCTTCATTCAGTCTCTCCATTTTCCACTGCATCCATCCCTATGATGGGTACATCTGCTATGGGCATTCCTTTTTGAAATGTTATACTTGTACTCTTACTTATAGTCTTATTCTTTATTTATGTATCTGCAATTTATGCAAAGTTTGCACAAAATGACAATTTTATCCCCACCGTAGACTTGTAATGTGACAAACTGAATTTGGCAGTTTTGGCAGGTGTATTGTGTAAAGGGGAAGTTCTATGGGGCCTCCAACAATTATATCTAGTTCCCTTTTTTGTGTGGTCTAAGTCAAGAATGGTAACCTATTTTGAGCATGTCATTTATAGGTGGACATTTTCAAAATGTAGTGTTTCTATATTATCTAAAACAAACAAATATGTAGATACTGTATGCTGAAACCAGCAATGCTTTGATTGTTCTTAATATTTCTCAAACAACACATTGTCGCAGGTCGAGAGAGTACTCAGCACAGAGCTCGGTAGCATCTGTCTTTCGCTCTCCGACAACAAATTGTCACTACACCTTGGGAAAACTGAGTCTATTCTGTTTGGTTCAAGTCATAACCTCAACAAGTCCCCGGGCTTCACAGTTAGAGTGGGTGACAGTGTGGTCACAAATAGGGAAGAGGTCACTTACTTGGGTTTTATACTAGATAACAAACTCACGGGTGAAAAAATGGCAATGAAAGTGATCTCAAAGGTCAACCAGAGAACTCGTTTCTTGGGCAGGATATCCCCTTATGTCAACAGCAGTGCTATGAGGACCTTGGCCGGTGCCCTCATCCAGTGCCACTTTGACTATGCGTGTACTTCATAGTACAGAGGTATCTCCAAGCTTTTGAAAACAAAGCTGCAGACCTCCCAAAACAAGCTTGTGAGGTTACTACTAAAATTGAACCCCAGGTCTCATCTTACCGTACCCACTTTAGTAGCCTGGGATGGCTAAGGGTGGAGGAGAGAGTATCTCAGCTCTCATTGTGTCTGGTCTTCAAGATCCTAGGTGCCTCTGTTCCAGAGTACCTGCTGGGCTACCTGCCCAGAGTGAGGGATGCTCACAGGTACTCAACCAGAGGAAGTCCTTATGATCTAGTTCCCCCCAGTTTCAGGACACTCATGGGGAAAAAAATGCTTCTTTCTACGCAGCCACTACTCTGTGGAATGCACTCCCTCCAGCCCTGAAATCCCTAGATTCTATTGCAATATTTAGGAAAGACCTGAAATCATGGCTCCATCTACACACTCACTGGTCATAGTTAGCTTCCGACCCTGGATAACCCATCTCCCATGCTCAGGACTTTTCTCTCAGGGTACCTCTTGTCCTATGTAAATAGCTCCCAGCCTTATATATAAGGATTATTTATTATATGTTCCATGGTTGTTTTGTCTGTACAGTATGCATGTGTATAGTTTCATCATTTCATGTTACAAAGTGGACCACAATGGAAACAAGCGAAGGCTTTTTTGTGTCTAAGTCCATTTGGCGTTATTTTTAAATGTTGTCATTTTCTGTAAGTTTCTTAAACTGCCAATAAAGTATTCTATCTATCTATCTACATACATATTCAACGTTTCTTTACCTATAACTGGCAGGTTAAGTGCTCTGGAAATATCCTCTTTAATTAAACTGCGGGTGCTACCCCCATCTAATATAGGAACCTGGCTACTTGGCTTTGCGTTGGTGCATCTATCCAAATGGTAGCTGTCTTCAGTAATAGTGTACTATTGTCAGAGTTGCTTGCTACACTACTAACTGCATCTGCATCATGTGGTCACTGGTCAGCCTGTCTGTCGTTGCCGTGGTCGGCGCGTCTATCATGCGCTGTATATTGACTGGCTGTTTGATTGCAAACTGTTTTGTGATGTCTGCGTCCGCACTCTTCACAGCGCTCTCTTGATTCTCTCTCTGGGGGGTCATGCGTTCCTTGCGTAAGATTGGCCGTTCTCTCACGGCTCTTCACTTCTTTTTGTGCAAATGACATTAGGTTTTTTACACTGAACGTATTGTTCTTTCCATCATCATCCTCATCACCGCCAGTTTGACAAGTGAACCCTAATGTGATTTCCTCCGGTATCATTTTCATGAGAATTGGGCACAATACGTTTCCATACAGCATTGTTCAAACTGCAAGGCACGGTTGGTTTGTTTGTTTGTATTCATGTGTGTGTGTGTGTGTGTGTGTGTGTGTGTGTGTGTGTGTGTGTGTGTGTGTGTGTGTGTGTGTGTGTGTGTGTCAATAAAATAAAGCCTCAGTATCTTAATAAATCCAACAGATTTAATTGACCAGTAGTATGCAAGCACATACAGAATAGTATAACAGCATCCTTCTCCATGGAAAAAAGCAGGTTTAAGAAATAGGCCTACCTAATTTCGTACAACCATTGGTCCTTTCGGCTGGCAACACAAAATGGCTGAACATTATAAACTAACACAATTATAACTAAAACAATTAGTGTATATTTAATGTTACAAGTATACTTTCATGGCTTTTCAAGATCATTTGAATGAAGACATACTTAGATGTACAGTATATTAAAAAAGTGTTGGTTTCTTTGACAAGCTATACTGTCCATTTCACTTTCATTAGCATTAATATAATACACCTCCAACAATGTTACACTTTACTACCAGTAGGGCCTATATAATGCAGTTTAGCAGCTTTCCTTTGCTTAAAAGCACTCGAAAGTCGAAAGAGGAGCATCCATAATAATGAATCATTAGCACCTCAGAACCAAGTATTTGGAAGTTAGACATTATTAATGCTCTTAGAAACATCCATGCTGGCATGCATTAGATTAGGAGACATTCAAGTCAAGGGGGGGGAAACCTGCATATGTTGCAAAAATTGAATTAAGAATAAAAAGGGTTTGGCCATTCATTCTGAAAAATGTATAAGAGTAAAATGGATGTAATTAGGCTACTAGTTATTGTATTATAGTTATACAATATAAATCTGGCTTAAATTTAATTGTTATCTACACATCTACACCGACGGATGGCAGATGCCCAGGACACAGCACATAGATCAGTGGTTCCCAACCCCTTTTCCTTTCTGATACCCCCCACAAGTGCACGCACGCGTGCGCGCACACACACACACACACACACACACACACACACACACACACACACACACACACACACACACACACACACACACACACACACACACACACACACACACACACACACACACACACACACACACACACACACACACACATTTAAGCCCTATACTTACATGATAAACGAGAATAGCCGATCTACAAGTTCAAAATGTGTGACATTTAAGCCCTATACTTGATGAATGGCGAAAATAGCCGAAGCATTGCGATGCAGAGATCTGCTATATATTTTTTAAAGGAATAATTATAATATTTTATAACTGGTGTGCTTTTGGACTACCTCCAAACAGAAAAGGCTTCACGTCCCTCAAGGGGTGCCAAGACCCCAGGTTGGGAAACGCTGACAGACACCGCACATAGTCGCAGCAGTTCTACACAGTAGGCTGCAGTAGTTCTTGGAGGTGACACAAGGTGTCTTTCAGGGTCAGTGCCAGTGTTTCGGCATGAGTCTCCTCGCAGCAGTTGAAGGCAGTTATGGAAAAGTGCACGTGGTCTGCCTGAGGGTTGTAGCAAATGGCATAGCCGTCGGGAACAAGGGGTCCGAAGCACATTACGCTGTCCGTGTTAGCAGGCACCTGATGAAAGAGAATGAATGGCATCTGACAGATTTCAGTGTGGGCTAAATAACTGGTTAAAAATATATTCATTATTTAGCCGCAGTGTAGGTTATGTAAAATGTTCTCTCTTTATACTTGTTCCAGCCATACTGTTGTTAATGGCAATCATCAAATCGAATGTGATTTGGAGAAGTTAAACATTCAAGCAGGAATGTCCAACTTCCTGATTAAATATGGAACAATAAGAGTCATGTGTGCAACACACTAACCATAAACATACCCATTTTTAGAATTATGGCCTCATGTTTAAACATGTGTGTTGTATCTTTCTTGTTTCCTCTTTATCAATTGTTACTCTGTAAAGCACTTGGTGATGAGTATCTGTTTGTCAGCACTTGGTGATAAGTATCCGTTTGTTAAATGCAATTAATACATTGTTTTAACACACACACCTGTCCAGTTCGGAGTTTCCAGTGGGTTGCCAGGCCGTACGCTGTGTCCATGAAGATCTTAGGGATGCTGAGACCTTCTTCAATGCCCTGAAGTTTCAGTCCCAGCAGGTGGCGGTCGATGCCCTGACCCATCAGAGCCTGGAGAGAACAGAAACAAAACCTCTGAATGTAAACTGCACAGTAACAACTGTTAGCTCGTAATGACGAAATTAAAGCAGATTTAAATCTGCTTTAATTTCGTCTAATTTCGTCTAATTTTCGTCTAATTTTCGTTTAATTCCGTAGTAGACTGATTCTATCCTGCCACCCATCTTTGACTTCCTGTTCGTGTTCATGAGTGTACTGTATGCATGTAATCAAGGTGCACACATCAAACATACAGTACATGGGTATGATCATGAGGTAGTGTTAGAAATGGGCACACGGCCAGCAACGAGAAGCCTGCATGTTCTATAAACTAATAAATACAGCATTAACGGCTAAATTCAGGACAGAAAAATATCCAAATACATTTTTACCTTCTGTGTCAGAGCAGTGTAGGCATCCACAGCCTCGCGGAGCAATTGGAGCTTTGCTTCCCGCTGCAACACAGCATGTTCAACATGAACAATTCATCCTACTTTCCTCAGTTATTTTCTGATTTAGATCATTTGACAGCCTGTAAGAGTGTGACTGTGATTTAAAGCTCTCATCAATGTCCCTCACCGAAACCTCTGGATCGTCGAAGGCCAGGATGAACTTAAGTGTTTGGTTGGTGGGCGAGCGGATAAATTCTGTGCGTCCTCCCCTGAACATCCTCTGGGTGGCGATGTCACAGGCAGGACAGACCTCATTGTGCACTCTGCAGAAGAGATAGAGCCTGATTTATCATGTATGATGTGTTGCTTGCCCAAAATAGCCAATCTATAGATGGGTAGGTCAGAATGCCAGAAGTATACAGTGAGTGCATTTCCTGCATCAATGTCTTTGACAAGTGGTGTGTTCCTGGATAAACTCACCATGCATTTGCACAACAAACATGAAAACACCAGGGGACTATACTGGGCCCGGCTCATTTTTTCTGCACACCTATCTTGGCCACGCCTTATCCTTTATCCCTAAACTTCTTAGCCATATTTTACTATCTTGAAAAACATTTAAAAATAGTTCAACTAGCCGATCTACATCGACACACTGTGAGTTTGAAGATCGGCCGCTATTTCAAATATGTATTTCAAAATAGTACAAATTGGCAAATAAGGTTAGGGATAAGGGGTGGTGCAAGATATAGGTGCAAATCTCTTCGCAGAAAGCTCAGACAAGCTCATGTTGTGAGTTTGTAGATCAGCTATTTTCGCTGTATGTTAGCCTCAGAACAGGGACGCTAGAGTTGGTGGTTAAAGGTGGTTGTGGTTAAAGGTCCAAGGATAAAAAATATATTCTATTTGTCATGAAATAAATGATGAATAACTGATGCATGGATAGGTAGGCAGTCCGACAGACTGACCTGTAGTAAGCCAGCTGCAGAGCCACCTGGATGAAGGCATTGGGGCTGAGATTGTGCTGTTTAGGAAGTTCCTTCCCAAACCTCTTGAAGTTAAATACATTCACGTCGAGATCATTGATGAGTCTGTGGGGAATGGCAATGGTTTCTTATTATTAATGGCAGATCCTTTATACAGAATTTATTAAATAAGTAATTTAAGTTTTCTCATTTGTGCAGTACAATAACACAACCATGTTTTATGTTTTTATTTGTACATTTCCTTACAATATACACACACCACTTAATAATTTACAAAACAAGTAATGAGCTGTGACACTTTTGAACTGCTTGTGCAATTATAATCTCTTCCAGACTGAAATGTACCTCCACTGAGCTGAATATTTGGGACTGTGGATTGTGGAAGCTACATTATCTAAAGGTTGTCTTGCTCAGACAACTGTGGACAAATGAATATACGAAAGGTGAAACCAAGTTAGGACAATACCAATCTGAATTCTATTCTAATTCTATAACATGAGCAGAATGAGTTATTTTACAATGCTATATGATATGTCTAATGACAATATGTTAAAAGTAAGAGTGGTAATATGCATGGTGATGGCAGCAGGTGGCAGCCACCAGAGGCGGAAAAAAAACGAGTTTAGTTTTTTCGGTTTGTACTCTCTACCTGGCAGCAGAACAAAAGCCACCTTATTAGCATTTGAATGCGGCATGGGCGGCGGCCCAACACCTATCTTGTAACCCCTCGTAAAGGTATGTGACTACGTGCATGACAACATGACCACTGGCCACTGGGGAGGGGAAATTTCAGTGGACAGTCAGTGGGTGCATAATTTACTGCAGTGCATATAGATATATTTTGCCAAAATGCCAGTGGGTTCAGTCGCGCCTTTGCCAAAATGCCAGGGGGTTCAATCGCGCCTCTGAACCCACAGAGTTTCCGCCTCTGGCAGCCACAACATAAACAGTTGAGCCTTGCCCAAAGACACTTTTAAACAACAACATAGCTGTTATTTGACGCACACTGTTAACAGACTGTCTGCTGCTGCAATCTAGCCAGTGACATTTTATTCATGGGACATTCTGTCTCTAATCGTCAGGGTTGTAGAGGGGTGGGGGTTGGAACCAAGGGAGCAGCGCTCCCTCACACTTCTAAAAATAGGATTTTCGCTTTTGGTCAATTCATTCAATTTGAAAAAGAAAGAAAAAATAAACAATCAGTTAATTAAATTGATCTGGTCTGCGGATGGTCCTGCTCCCTGCAGGTCATAAAACGGAAAAGTTTCAACATTCAAATATTATGGTTCTGGACCCTGTTAGACAACGAATAGCAGGTGCAAAGCCGTCGGTTAATATACACAGTACAGAGTAGGAATCACATCAAATGAATATGTGCTGAGGTGCACTTCCCCACTTCCAAAAATGTAAACACTGCTAATCACACTAAAGCCAGAGTTATGCTTCGGGACCGAAGCACAGAAGCCTTCAGTGACACAAAGGGGTCATCGCCATGATGATAGCTTGTGGTGGACATTTTTGTCAAAATTCCAGTTTTGCCAACGACATACAGAAATGAGTGGGCAATAATGCACATGAAGAGATAGCCTTGAATGATTTGTACAAAGAATTGAATAAAAAAATAATGTTAAAAAAAAGATAGCACCACTAGCACCAGTTGGAATACAAATGTGCCATAGTGTCATAGTACATTTCTGATGAAAACCTGGTGACACAGCGTCATGCGACATGTCACTCGACCAAAAATCAATAACATATTTTCAACTGGGGGGGAAAAGGGTTTATTTTGTTGTGCGACGTACTGAAGCATAAAATCAGATGAACAATTAAAACAGATTGACAATGACGACTTTGAGATACAGTGAAAGGATGCCATTGAGGCTGTGAGACGTAACAATAGACTGTGTTTTGTAACGGTAAACAGAGAGATACATAATTACGTTTACACTCCCCCTGAATCTTAGGCCACCGTCTTTGCGGCTGCTGGATTTCAGACTTCAGAGTCAACGCAAACACAGTGGTGCTTACAGTGGGATCGTTCCTTCTTTAGGACCACAAGTGTCCTGAACTCACCTCATGTCAATAGGTGCCTTTCCATCAGGCCTAAATAGGAAGGACATTTTCAGAAGTTCTGTTCACAGGGCTGAGGTGAGAAAAGAGTAACTTACATATCCAGGTTTTGCTTGGCATGTTCGATGTCCCGTTTGATGTCTCGGTCGATGTGGAAGTAAAGCTTCTTTGGCATTGGCAGTGGAATTAATGGTGCTCTCTTGGGGTCTGGCTGCTCACTGGAAATTTAGTGGAAAATATTATGAAATTAGTGTGAACAAGGGGTCTAAAGATAATGAATAACAAACTAGTCCAATTACCGTACTACATATATGATCACGGTGATGCAAGTAAGTAATGTAAGTATTGTACATTTCTATTATGCTCTATTGACAACTTCACCCAAATGTGAATGAAAATAAAATAAAATTACACAGCCTTCAAATCCAACCCTATATATTGCACTGAGTTATAGAAATTCCTGGCAGTTAAACACTGCCAGGAAAATAGTCACAAAAAAAAAAAACTAAATGGCACACATGGGGCAAACAGAACAACCCCATACCAGGGTGGCCCCTGGTAACAGAACAACCCCATACCAGGGTGGCCCCTGGTATGACTATTCTGATGCAGATCGTATGGTGCAGATCAGAGCCTGTTGCCCCTGGAGGCTCCTGGTGTGGCTCCTGGGGGCCTCATGGCCACTACTGTCATGGCAGGCCCCTGAACAGTGTTTGTGCAAAGTTTGGTGCGGATTGGATCTATGGTGCACCTCGAAAGTCCAGAAGTTACCTTTGTGACCGTGGTCCACCCATCTACCCCCTAGAAAAGAATTGTTTAGGATTCATTTGCAGCCCTAGAATTAATACAGAATGTATAAACATAATAGAGCAGTGGTTCTCAAACTGTTTCCCGTCAGTGAATCCCATAATAATACCCCTTTCTTCACCCGTGTGAAGTGAGGGGTGCTCTTCTTATGTTGATGTTGTGATGTTTCGCTCTATAAGACCTTCATCAGGCTATACTGTATCTATGAATCAGATATGAACCAACAGAGAGACCATCTTTTGTAGGCCGCCTAACCTAAGGTGGACCTATCGGGTCACACCAAAATGTGACTTATTTAGGGTGACAGGTGCTCTCATAATATGAATAAACGAGAACAACCAGTCATAAAGATTATATAGACCGAAACATTGTGATTTCCCATTAAAGCCTTTTTCACTGCATTTGAGGACAAAAACAACATTTTGCTGCAACATCCTCAAGGACCCCTGGGCCACACTTTGAGAAGCACTGTATTAGAGATGGGAGTAGTGAATAAACACATACAGAACATTCACTGTCTCACCAGTACTCCAGTATGTGATCCAGTAGCATCGAAATCGGTGGACCTTCAGCAGTAGCTTGTTCATAGAGAAGACCCCAGGATCCATCCTCGCCCACCACAAACTACACAACGAGCACAACGAGACAAAATATTGACTTAATCATGGATGGTACAAGTTTCCTCTGTATTTCAGGTTTTGTAGTAAAAAGAGAAAGAAAGAAAAAGACGATTTATTTCCCTGCAGTTTGTGTTCCTGGATACAACCTTTGCTTAATTTATACTTTATACTATACTAATTTATACGTATATACTATAGTTGTGTGGCGGGGTCAAGCGCTGAAAATAGCCGATCTACAATCTCCCAAAGCATTGCATGGCTAAGTGATGTGATATTGTAGATCGGCAATGTGAACCCTACAACCACTAAAGCTAATTTATAATGTTACTGTTATTATACAGAAAATGTTGTTTGACAGATTAGCCTCTACGACAATAAAACCTAATCTTTTTAGTAGATATGACTATTCTAGTCGCTCACCTGAAGGGTTTTGTCAAACCAGCGATTGCCACTATTAGAGAACGTCCCTCCTCCATGCAGAATCTGGGCGGCCTTTCGACTAGCATATCTGACAACATAAATGAAGGAATCAGTGACAACACATAACCTGTAAAACCCATAACAATGAACACAGGACTGCCAACAGTGTACAAGGAAAACTGGACTTACACTGGTGAAATGGACATTAAATTACACACATTGAAACAGTTGACTAAAGAAAATGAACTTTTACACAATTTTTTTTTTTTAGATGGAGCTGTATATAGTAGTAGTGTGTGTGTGTGTGTGTGTGCGTGTGTGTGTGCGTGCATGTTGGTACATACTTCTCATCCGATATCCTCATGACTGGAGAGTCCAAGCACAGACTGAAAAGTCCCTTCTCAATCACCTGCACAGATTCTTTGTTTAGTTTATCTGAATCATCCAAAGACAAAATATAAATGCATCAGTCAGTTGCTAAAGGGACATTTATTGTATTACATTTGAAATAGGCAAAAGATTATTAGTTTTTTCTAAAGATTGCTGATGACACTTTTTGATACTGATTTCGGTGACACCATGGGCTCTAGTGAAACACAAGACATGCTCACAGACTCTTACGATCCAGCGTGGGCATATGGACATCCTATTTAGTGCATGTTATTATAGCTCGTGACGCAGCAGTAAGCTCATAGAGGGGGGCTTAAGTGGACAGGTTGTTAAATGCGCAACAAACACACTGAGACAAAGCAAGGACACACAATCACGACCCGTGTACCTTTGATCAAGCGATTGTAGGCTGCTCCCCAGGTATGTCGATGTTCACTGGTCAGAATCCCCATCGGCTCCTTGTCCGTTTTCCAGGACTGAGACCTGATCCTCAGCAGCTGACCAAAAATCTGACTCTCCGTCATCCGAGAGCCATCACTGTTGTACACATCCAGCTGGAAGAACTGGAGGAAGCAAAAAGGACTGTGTTGATACACGATCATCATACTAATAATAAAAATAACAACTATTGGAACAAAGGTTATTACAGTTACATACAGTGAAGACACTGTTCTCGCTGTAAGTTGTGTCTCCTGCAATTTGTCAGTTTATGTTTTGTTGCAATGCGGTGTCAGACATGGGACCACTTTCGGCCTGGGCCGGCTGAGCGGTCCAGGCACCTAGGCTTGTAATCCAGCCTGAAAGTGTGTAGCGGGTTCTAGTCCCGATCCCGACAACCTTTGCTGTGTGTCTTCCCCCCATCTCTACCCCGTTCCTGTCAAAACTACTATTTATCTATCAATAAAGGCAAAAAGCCCAAATAATATCTTGAGAAAAAAAGTAAAAGACATCGGCCCTCTCAATGACATTCAGACCATGATTCTTTTTGGCCGAGATATAAAGTAGAATATTGTCCTTTTTTGGGAGGGGGGGGGGGGGTCTACTCATGAGACATGCTCTGACATTAACACATTAATATCACATGTTGTACTGAGCTGCAATGCATCTATTTTAGTATTGTACATTTTTGGCATACCGGTAATTTAAAATGTTGGATTTGATTGATTTCTGCCATTTTTTGGGGGGGGGGGCCAAAGTGTACTGTATGTTATTGTTTTTCTTCCTCTCATTACACAGTAGGTTATGACATTTTATGTATGAAACTTAATAACGGTAAAGGGTCGCACACACCAAGACTGTATTTCAATCATTTATTCTTGCATTTTGAACAGGAGACAAACTTTTCGGCTATCCAACACTGATGAAGGCTGGATAGCCGAAACGTTTGTCTCCTGTTCAAAATGCAAGATTGAATCTTGGTGTTTGTGACCCTTTACCGTTATTTATTTTATATGATTTGAACGGTTAACGCAGTCAGAGGGCGGTGGTCATATGAAGAGTAACACAGATTTAACTGCCAGGTATTAATTCATTCATTAATTCGCCACTGCCAGTGTTTTTCAGTGAAAACCCTTATTTTGAAGGCCCACGTGACCCACAACATGAACCAGATGTAAACAACGGCTGTAATCGATGACGATGCATCAGACTGATTGAGGCTGTAATCGATGCATCAGACTGATTGAGGTCTTCCTATGACAGCGTGAGATCATGAGCTCATACCTGGTAGTTTCTGACCACTGTGATGTGCGTTGGAGAGCGCCGTGTCTTCCCGTGGTGGACGATGCAGTCGTGTTTGGGACCCGGGATCCGACAGGAGGAGAAAAGCAGTGGATACAGCTCCATACACAAAGGCTTCCCTCGCATTAATTCCACGGGAAGCTGACCTCTGTTGGGGACAGACCAGTCATGGAAAGGATCATTGAGAGACTGTGTGTGTGTGTGTGTGTGTGTGTGTGTGTGTGTGTGTGTGTGTGTGTGTGTGTGTGTGTGTGTGTGTGTGTGTGTGTGTGTGTGTGTGTGTGTGTGTGTGTGTGTGTGTGTGTGTGTGTGTGATTTTTTTGTCCTAAAGTTATTCTTACATGCTCTAATTAAGTGTAGAGGTAGAGTGATGATTTCTAAACTGCTAGAGTAAACAGTACATTTTCATCATGTTGATAGTCTAAATTTAGACTTCATAGCCATATAATATAGTCATATAATAATGCTTTTTGATTGATTGAAGTATTTAGTTTGCAGAATTACAGTACATTTCAAGCACAACTCAATAGTCAATATAAAGACGGTTAACTGTGAGTGGACGTCACCATAAAGCATTACACTTGTTTACAAGAGGGTCCACCGTTTTAGAGACGTACAAATATACACTTCTATATAGCCAAAGACAGGAAATCATCGTGTGTGTGTGTGTGTGTGTGTGTGTGTGTGTGTGTGTGTGTGTGGTGTTTCACAGGTGTGAAAAGAAATAGTGTTTACAGACTGTATACAGACCAGAACTATGCAAACACTGTAGAAGGTAAACAGTTCAGTACGATAAGAACAGAACATGAGTACACTTTCTAGCAGTGGTTCCCAAACGTTTTAGCCTGTGACGCAAAAGAGAAATTGTACATTCTCCCTGGACCCAAGTTGGTGAAAAGAGCAGATCTACCAGCTCACAACTCGTTGCTTCATTTGTTTTCTAATTTACGGAATGTCTTAGATTTTTATTTTATTTATTCAATAAATTATAATTATTAAAAACAAAAAAAACAAAAAATGAAGGGACCCATAAAAATGGGTCCTCGCCCCACTGTTTGAGAAACAGTGCTGTATAGCTGCTTTAATCACATACTTGCTGCTTAGATTCTAAATGCTTTAATCACACTAAACAAGACATCTATATATGACAGAATGCAGATTTTTAACATGTTACCTGTTTGTGCTCTTTTTATTTTCCATTCTTTACTTCTAATTCTCTTTTTTATCCCTTAAAACTACAAACGTGAAAGCCTGCATAAACAACAGTTTCACCTCACTTTAACCTAACTGTGTAGTGACAATAAAGTTGATTGATTGGTTGATGACTGATGAGTATGACATGACGACAGTTAACCATGATTTGTACCTACGTCCATATTCTGGGCATGTCATCATAATAGGCAAACATTCTTTAGAATGTTTTTAAATCAGCTATTGTAGAGAATAGATTTATTGTAGAGAATAGATTTGGTGTACAGGGAGAAAACCAGGGGGCCATAGATAGAGCCCTGGGGGAACGCATAGTAATAGGGTGGTTAACATGCTGCTGGTGTTTGGCATGCAGAGAACTTAGCAGAGATACAGTTACAGTACTGTACTGGCCTGGTACTGCGCCGGAATAAAATTAGATTCAGATTTCTTCATGCACTAAAGTAACACAAGCTAATCCAAGAAGGGCAAAGGTTAGAGGACTAAAATAGGTGCAGGGAGAAAGTGATGATTTTTCAGTGCCATCTGGCAAACGTCTGTGTGTCTGATCAGAGTAAGAAATGTTTATCAACTACCGGTATTTAAGCAAAAGGTCAAGCCGTTGTGAATATTACCCTTATGTATTTTTATGAGTTTTTATGTACATGAGGTGTACCCACATCAGAATGATTCTGACAAGCTTGTGGAATGTGGATTGCTACTTTTGAATTTGTTTTGAAAAGGATTGCCTATAATGGCATGGTTTAAAGTGGTTAAGTATGCTGAAAAGTAAACATGTTTGAGTCCCAAAAACCTTTTGGTCTATTTTCCTGGAAGAAATTGTATTGTTCCAAGTTGCGTATCTGACCACAACCACCTGGCATCAGAAAAAGGTGAAAGATAAAAGTCAGGAAGACTAGAATATTCTATTTGGTATTGGTTTGTCAATCAGCTTAAACTTACGTATTGATTTTGGCTTTGAAGTCCAGTACTGCAGCGATCAGTTTGGATGAAAACCTGTGCAAAGAGATGAAAAAGCAGTGTAAAAGCAGGTCATTCAGCTGTGCTGTAATAAACAAGCTATGATATTATCAGTTCTGCAAGTTGTGGATTCGCTTATTTCCATCGCTCAAAATTATATATTCTTTGTATATATCCTCTCTTCATAATGTAAATAATATCCCAAGCGGCAACTTATTTAGATGGAAATAAGCTAATTAGCACAACACCCCATAGCCCCATTCAATTCAATGCAATTCATTGAGGGCTTATGGTAGGGGAAATAGCCAATAAGGAGTTTTTGCACAAAAAAACACCTGGACCTGTTTGGTGGGGACGTACAAAGAAAGGTAAGAAAGCCTTCTAGCATGGAATTCTCCTTTAACAGGATGGCGGTGTGAGCATTATTAGGGAAGAGTATTATGGGATTGTTTCTTATGTTGACTTTCAGTTCTGGTGTAGAGGGAAGCGGTCACTCTAAAACAGAGGAAGTGATATTTTTGTTGTTACTGAGGATGATGCAGAAGTAGAACCCTGGCTGTTCATGTTTGTTTTATTGAACAATTTTTGTTTATTAAATCACCAGTTCTCCAGCACGGACATCTTTCTTTTAGCATAGAACAGCAGTTCTTTCCATATCAAGGCCCATTATTTATTTGGCATTTGAGCCACGGACCACCATCTGATGACATTTAGGCTCTCAGAACTAGCGTAAAATGAAACCAAATGGTATGGGTCCATTTGTTTTCATTTTACGCTCTCAAGAGTTATAAAACTATTAGGGTCCATTTGGTTACCAACTCTCCATCATTTGGCTGAGGACCACATGGAACCCAAGAGGAAGGTCATGGTGATTAAAACCTTCTGAAAACTGTCCTAAAGTTATGCGCAGTCTTATGCTGACTTTCAGTTCTGGTGTAGAGGGAAGCCGCACTCTAAAACAGAGGAAGTATGTGTATTATTCTAACTACTAGAAGGTGGAAACAAGGAAGCGCCAGCGCACAATAAATGTCAACTCTGTGATCACAACGCTGAGGAAGGCCCATCTGGCCAAAACTCGTCCGTTGTCTGTTCGTCAGAGGTAATGACTAATGAACCATGTGAAAGGGACATTTATTGTGTTTTCTCACCTCACTGGAACAGAGTGCCTTGGATCCTCTTCTTTTAATGTTATGATTTAACCTCGCCAACGAGCACCTGTATTCAGTTCAACAAACAAAGGACCACGGCAGCGCTCCCTTCCTCTATTCAACATTTATTGTGTGCTGGCGCTTCCTTGTTTCCATTTTTGCACCTTTGAGCCTTGCACCTAGTTTGGGGTGTTGAGGGTTGTCTGCTTTTGCAGTATATATATATATATATATATATATCACTTACACAAGTTGGGACCTCCAGCCATTATAGTCCCTCCTGGGAAGAGAGATGGCCGGGTTAGAATGCACAGGAAGGGGCTGTCTGCTCTCCAGATATGCCCACTGAACCCACCAGTCTGCAATCTATTAAGAAGACAGATCATGCTTCAGAAAGCAGCATGCTACTTGGCTGCAGCCATAACACAAGTCAACAAATCTATCTAACCATCAACTATAGATCAACTGATCTATAGATCATCTCTATTTACAACAACACAGCCCAGCTCAAGAGGCCTGGGTGAAGTCAATAGATGGTTTAGCCAAGTATTATTATTATTATTATATACAATAAAGATTATGTTAGGCAGTGTCTTGCCCAATTTAGATATAAGAGAGACACAGGACGTTGAGGGAAGTAACAATGATCATCAATGATCATTGATCATTTTGGACAAGTATTATGTTGTTACTGCACATTTTTTTCTCTCTTCTTTATTCTTTGAGGAACAAATTGTCTATTTGTTTACGACTTTACGTGCGCCATTTTCCCCAAACTGATATCACACAGACCCAGTTTTTGGAGTGTCTGGATCTTTTCTCCAGACCCTCCTGTAGTTGCTGACCGAGACCTCCAGGTTTTCCAAACTGCTGCACCATCTTCCGTGTATGCTGGATCTCATCCGGGGGAAGAAGGGGCTCCAGGGCTGTCAGGTAACGCTGTAAAGTCTGTGCCAGTGGAGGCACTGGCTGGGTCGGCACCACCACAGACGAGAAGGACATCTCCTGTCTGAACACCACCTGGAAGAGAGCATTGTGTCTATGAGACTAATGAGGCTTTGTTTGTCTCGTTTTTTTTAATGAAATGCCCTCCAGTGCTAACTCTACCTAATGCTTGTCAAGTTTAAAAGTGTATACCTGCACTTTGGTTTAAGGCAGTGCATTAAACTGGAGAGTGAATGCTCCCCCCCCCCCCCCCCCCATTCCTGTGCTTTGCTAGACCACACAGGCGTTGTTTATTCTCCTTTGAAACAAAACGCCTGTGCTTTGCTGATCAAATACCAAATAAAGGTGTAGGACAAGGATAGGGCATATCAAAGTAGGAAGTACAAAATAAGGGTGTAGGCTAGCAATAAATACGTTCGTTCTGTGGCCCGTGATTATCAAATGTTAAGATTCCATCTGAGCTGTGAGCTCATACACAATAACAGTAGATCATCTCTAGGGTCATTTGCTTCCAGCTTGTCCAATGCCGAGGCAAGAGCAACTTTTTGTTGACTTTCTTTGAGTTAGCCATTTATAGCTAAAATGAACACAACTCACCCGAGACAGAGTTCCTCGCTGAAATTTCCTCAGGATCATATTTCCTCACCGCCGTGTCACTGTTGCATCGGGTTGAAAAACTACAGGAAAGCAATTCTTTCTTGCTTTTCTACACTTGTTTATTTGCCAGATTGCAAAGATTGTTGCAGGCGGGAGCCTGCAGTAAATGTCAAACGAGGTCGAAGTCGAACCCTCTTCAAACTAACTTATTTAGCGTCAAACGTTCTCATCGCCCACGACAGAGCAACAGCTACAAAAATATTAGACATAAAATGGAGTAATCCACTCTCCTCCACTCCAAGCAAATGTCGCATGCAACAGTGCACGTACACAGTACACACATGGACCACTACACACACCATAGGACCACACACATGTGAAGTATGTTGTTTTAGGCTTCCGTCAACACATCTAAACATACCCTGCATGGTTTGGCCACAAGGTGTCAGTGTTGACACATTCTGACGGGCCTAGACCATGGCCTAGATTGAAGAGTCTAGACTAGAGACACTGACAGCTCATACATCCAAACTAAATAAATGTCCTATCTGATTGCATTAAACGTTTAATGCCACTCACTTTATGCACGCGCATAGTTACCTCAGTCTATAACGAATATAAATAATAATAACACCTATTAGGATCATATCTGCTTTATGATGATTGATGAGTAGCTAATAGACAGTTAATTTATATTGTTGTTATATGAACTGTAAGGCTTTACTAGAAAACGTTGACAAAGAAAATGTGTTTCTATATAGTAACGACTGTCTTACATAGCCTATACTGTACCTGCCTTACATACCTGTCTGTCTTACATGGCAGAATATTTAAATTTGAACACAGTGCCACCTCAAAGAAAGTTGTTCAAAAAGGCTATAGATAAACAAAAGACCTCTTATGGTGCTGAGGCAGTGTTGACTTAAAAGTTACAAAATGTACGAGTTTCATCCCAAAAAGACACACACACACACACACACACACACACACACACACACACACACACACACACACACACAGGCACACGCAGGCACAAAAGGGACACAGGAAGGCATACAACAGGGACTCTGGAGCCATGTTTAAAAAGTTACATGCATTTTCAGCAACACACTAGCCATGCTGGTCCTTGGAGAGTAGTGATTTATTTAGTCACAATTGAAAATAACATGGCGATACCGGCATCCTGTATATTTATTGCTTAATATTGCATGTGGTGGAATTTATTTGTCGTCAACTGCCAAATAAAGGTCAAGAGGGTCAATTATTGAATTAATTTAACCATATGAACCCTGGCATCCCTGGCATTTGGGCAAAGATTTATTTTAAGAAATAGCTGATATACAAGCCTGTGAAGCGTTGAAAGCTTGTAGATTATCTATTTTCGCTATTTGATATACAACAAAGTATATAGGGTTTAAGTGGTTAATACATTCTCATACATACAGACACTGATGTATATATTGGCCTTGTTACTTAGATATTGGCCTTGTTACAAAGATATTTAGTCCTACAATTTTTACAGTCTGTTAGTGTTCACAGAATTGAGCTCCTAGGCAGAAAAATATCTTAAAAAAATATTAATATTAACAAGACAAAAACAAAACGCTGCATGATGACCTGAATATCCGCAGGTTCAGATTATTATCTTATGAAAAGGTATACAAACATGCACCCTTTAAGAATATTTTCTTGTAAGGCTCTTCCTTGTGGAGTTTGGAAGTCCATGTTTCCATGAGGAGTGAACACCTCAGGTTTCAGAGTTGTGGTTGAGCTCAGACACCAGTGCGTCCACCAGTTCTTCCACGGTGGGCCGTCTCTGCAGCATCCCTTCCACCATCAGCATGGGTTCCTTAGCTCCACCGTGGGCTAGCATTTCGCGGCGGTATCTCTCGCCCATGTGTCTGTTAAAAGGGTCCTGAACGAAACACTGTCTCCACACCATGGAGGCCACAGCTCGGGACATGAGGTAGGAATAGTACTTGGCTCCGTAACCAATCAGGTGGCTGAATCTCTGCTGCCATGCCGTATTGGGCGTGTATGGCAGGCCATAGAACTTCTGCTGCATCTCTTTCAGGATATCTGTGGTGGAGCGGTTTTGAGGTTTTCCATGATAGATTTGGTCCAACACAGCATAGAAGACCTGTAGCTGGGTGTCTGCTGCCCCGCATAACTTTTTGGACTCGCACAGGCGAGCCACCATGCTCGCAGAGAGAGGCTGTCCTGTTTGATAATGGCGGGCAAACTGGCTGATGACTCGATAGTCGGTGGCAAAGTACTCCATGAGGATGGAGGGGACCTCTGCGAAATCAGTCGCACATCTGGTTCCTGTGACGTGTTGGTAGCGCGTGCGTCCCAGCATGGAGTGCATGGCGTGGCCCATCTCATGAAAAAGGTTCTCCATCATGCCTGGGGTGAGCAGGGTAGGGGCACTCTTGGTCGGCTGGGGCAGGCTCAGCATCAGCACCACCACGGGCAGCTGGTACTGGCCATCCATCTCCTGGCATTGACGACCCCCTCGAATGGTGAAGTGACAGTCCTGGTGAGGTTTATCTGCCCGATGGAAGAAATCACAGTAGATGTATCCCAGCAGCCCCTCCGTTTCATGTACGACGGCCAGTTTGCGGACGTCATTGCTCCACACCTCTCCGGCGCTGGGGGCTTCGGACATGAGGGAGATGCCGTAGAGCTGAGAAAAGAGGTTGTTCAGGCCTTCCATACAGGCCCCCAGAGAGAAATATGGACTGTACAGACTGGGCTCAATGTTGTACCTTTCGGCACGCAACACACCACTGAAGTATGGATGATCCCATGGCATTAGCTCGGAATTATGTCGATTGAGTTTTTTCTTACAGTCTCTCATCATGTTAAAGTCTTTTGTTGTTCTGTCTGACAGTTTGTCTGTTAGCAGCTGCAAGAAGTTTGTCACCGTCTCTGGACTTTTAGCCATAGTTCCTTTTAAAGCCCGGTGTGCAAAGGACTCATAGCCCACCAGTTTGGCCAGTTTGTTCCTGCATTTCAACAGCTCCTCTAGACACCTCATCAGGTCTGCATTTGGGTAGAGGTAGATTCTATAGGCAATCTCTCGAACCAAGTCATCCGGGGAATCAGCATGTAGTCCTCCGACCTGGATGAAACTACCCTCTTTTGCAAAGTGCAGATGCAGATGCTCAGGAATGGCAGACCTTGCGATTCTGTTTGGCATGCGAGACCCCACCAGAAACTCATGGCTCAAATCTAAGAGCTTCACCTGGAGGGCGACTGCTTCTTTCCTCAGTTTTTCATCCAGATGAATTCCACTGATCTCAAAGTCAAACAGGAACAGCTCCGCCACTCGCCTTGTGTCTGGGTCCAGCTGAGATACAATATCTGGCTTGTCTAGCAGGTCCTTCAGGCTTTTACACAGCTCGACATTCGTATTCAGCTTCTCTACAACTGTGCCAATCTCTATACAGGTATTCTCTGCAGCCTCACGGTAGGCTGGATCTGGATGGGCCACTTTAACAAAGTCAGCCAGGTCGGCCACTTTACACAGACCATCTGAGAGCTGGTCAAAAGCCTCCACCGTCTCAGCCCCTGGGATAGAGCTGCAGGCTTTGTCTACAAGATGTCGAGTGCTCTTCAGAGCTCCTTTTGTTGCAACTTCGAAACCAGCAGGTGAAGTGAGCTCTGGCACACCAAATAAGCCCACGTTGTTGTTGTTTTGTTCGAACAGCTCCAATCTCCTGTCAGGATTGGTGTTGAAGGCAGCTCCCACTGGGGACCATGATGTTACATGTCTCCGGACGGATGCTAATATTCTTTTATGCTTTACAAAGTAAAGCAATCGTCTGCACGCAGACATGATTTCCCCGCTAGTCGTCTTTAATATCGGCCCTCAGGACTCGTTGCTTAACTACGTCTTCCTGAGAATCGAAATGAATGAATTCGCCTAGACGTGACGTTTAAAATGTAGCCTATGACTATTTCTCAGTCTATCGTTGCCGAAAAAATATGATCTACAAGCTCACAACGCGGTGCGAGCAGACGCGGTGTGAGCTTGTAGATTGGCTATTGTTGATGTGTGACGTCAGTGTGACGATTTTGTTTATAAAGAGCTGAATAGACAATGGAGATTTTATCTTAAATAGTAGGCTACTATTCATAAACTCACAACAAGACAATGCTACATACAAGATAAATATGTGACAATATGACACACACACACACACACACACACACACACACACACACACACACACACACACACACACACACACACACACACACACACACCACTTGAGACAAACAAGCAACACAAGAAGAAAGTGGTTACATTTGCAGAATAATTTATTATTTTTTTGGAAGCCAGCTTCTTCAACCTTTATAGAAAATATAAAGGAAACCAAAACTGAATTTGTATTCAAGATGACGTGATTCACATTTCTTTTAAAATAGAAGCTAAGTGTACCATATGATTCTGTAAGGTGTGATCAACACAATGCAAACAATGTTGTGATATTATGAGTTCACGTGAGTGGAAATAAGATTGAATTGTTGAATTGAACCTTCATTAACTTCATGTTCCTCTGAGGAATGTTTTCTTTTCTTTTCAAAATTCTGTTCAATAACAAATCTCAGAGATCTCAGGGCAGACAAATAATGAGAAAAAAAATATCATTTTCTCCCCTTCAAGTCCTAATTGGTAAAGCCAATTCACAATTCCCCAGCCTCTCTATAGTACTCCATATCTGCTAACCCCCACAATAAGTCATTGCAGGGAGGGTGAAGATACCTGGGCCCACCATCTTCTTTTCACCTGACAGTGAAGGCTAGGGTCTCATTAGGGGGGGCGTGGAGGTACACGCTACCCCCCCCCCCCCCCCCCCCCCCCACCCAGTCCCCCCCCCCTCTGAGGAATGTTTTGACACATCTATTTCTCACAATACAAATACAGACTAAAATAATAACACCTATTAGGATCATATCTCTCATGATGAGTATATAATGTACTTATTGTTGTTTGTTAGATGAACTGTAAGTAAGGCTTGATCGAGTCCCTTTTGGGAATTGAGTTTACTTGATGAACCCATTTTAAACCTGTCTTACATGGAAAACTCCTTGTTACATTTGAACACAGTGCCACCTCAAAGAAAGTTGTTCAAAAAGGCTTCAGATATGACAGAACAAAAGACAAAATAAATTCAAGATCAAGATCACCTGATCTTTATCTCATCTGAATGGGCAAATCCAGCAGGCACAGGACCATATGATTTATCAGCGAGTCTCTTATGGTGCTGAGGCAGTGTTGACTTAAAAGTTACAAAATGTATGCGTTTCATCCCAAAAAGACACCATTTTCAAAATAAGTCACACACAGTCTTCAAATGGTTGGTAGCGCAAAACTGACATGGGATGCTTTTTAAAGCATAATTAGATATTGAAATATTTCCCCCCTAAAATGTACATATTGCATTTTGGAACAAACCCCTTCAACTCACTTTAACTAAGAAATATATTAGTCAAAGAAAATACATATTATGTATTAAGTAACATCCATTATTACTTAAACCAGTGGTTCTTTATCACCTGACAGTGCAAACTGTATGGTGAAAATAACACTGTTTCACAGTCACCTGCACAGTTACAGTAGTACCATACTAATTCTTCTCCATTTTCCTGTCACTCTGAGAGTAAAACTAACCATTCATCACATGTGTTTCTATCATAACTGCACATATATTTTTCAGTTATAAATCTTCCTTATGGTGAAAAGACAAAACAATATACACCATTAAAGGTTACAATTATCCACAACAATTTAAAAAGAAACATAATAATACAATCACAGGAGGATATTGCTAAACTGAAATTGTGGATATTTGTCACACTTTGTCACAATTTGGAGAGGTATCAACCAGGCTTCTAGCGAGAACTGGTCTCATCTGTAACACAGAGAGATGGAGTTAGAATGCAAATGTGTTACATTACATGTAGACTCAGTCCATTCCTATAGCAAACACATTTATGGGTTAGAAATGGCCATGGAGATTATACTATTCCATGTTCACTCCAAAAACCTCTAACTGTGACCTCTCACAATTTGTGCTGAATGATACAGTATTCTATCCTATATTAAAATTGGCTTAAGGAAGGGCCGGCCGGCCAGCCAGCCGGCGGGGGGATGGACCTCTTCCGTCATGTTTACAGTATGTCACCATGACATAGCCATATAAGGAGTTCTCAATGCAGCTACGCCCAATTATGGAGTGTGTTGTCTAACCTCAATGTGTCATCTTCGCATCATTACCCCATATATGGGCATAAAAGGGACAAGGACTGACAGATAAAGACATCTCCATATATGGGAATATCAGGATGCCCATATATGACCATATACTGATGACTTTGACAGGAAAAGACTCGCTCACCGTATAGAAAAATATTTTTTATTTTATTTTATCATGCTCTTATGGTGCTCTGTGCTCATGGTGCAATTAAAAAGCTTTTCCTGTCAAAGTTTCCCTTATGTTTTTGAGACCACCGCTACCGTAGTCAAGTTTGAAAAAAAGGACGAAGAAAGGCGCAACCGTTTTCTCAGTGCTTCATATACTGATGACACCAGGGATCTCCAGATATGGGCATAACATTGACAAAGACTGACAGATACAGATATCTCCATATATGGGCACAAAAGGAACACAGACACACGGGTACTCTGAAGGCCCCGTCACTATCAGACATATTGGTCGGATCGGCGGTGCGACATTGGTGCCGAACCTATTTCATATCATACCGGTATACGTCTAATTGGGGTTAGTATATTGTTGGTACACTCTCAATAGTATCCCTTCCCCCACTTGCACTGAAAGCCATGAATCCACTGGCAAATTGTGGCAATGTTCCATATTGGTGTAATAATAACAGGAGCTGGTGTCGATTTCCGTAAAACCTAGTTCCATAAATGTCCCCTCTCACGACATCTCAACCATTCACCCACAGCTGAAGTTGGAATGAAAGCATCATATTTACGTAGACGAGTAGGACATTGTGTTCTATGTGCATAACTGTTTCATAAGAGCATTGAGGGCAAAACTAACAGATTCACTGAAAAATAATAATCTTAAAAACATTCAAATGAATGTCCTTGTAGAGACAATCTTAGTGATCATACGGTATGTGTGACAATGACAAGCATACTGACAATCAGCTCAGCTTTTTTCCAAGTGGAAAGAATAAGAATAAAACATCCCCTTTGCCCCGACTGCTTCCCGAGGATGCTTTCTGTGAGTCCCAAACACAAATTAATATTTGGGATTAACATGTATTTGGAATACGTGCATTTTAGTCTTGAGCATTTTTGCTATAGTCTTGCGCTTAGACACCTCTCGAGCGAGCGTTATGTGCTGTACCCAACCCATACAGCAGTCATCTAATGCGTGCAAATGACTATCCAGCCTTTTACTGAATATTTTCTATCCAGCAGTGGTATGGATTCTATGTGGGGAAGGGGCTAACACTCACTCACACACACTGTACTGTGAAGTCAAATGACAGTTCAGCCTGAGCCAGATTCAAATGCAGGCGGCCACAGAACAGCTCCGACATAGACAGTTTCCCATGCAGAGACATTGGTCCATCCATAGCTTCTATCACACCTTGTGTTTCTTAAGTAGGGGGTGGTACTGACCCACTGTCAGCACGCGGCCTGTCACTGAGGTCAGGATCCTGCTGGTCCTGGACATAGACACTCCTCTCTGCTGCTCCTTTTCTTCTTCCTCCTGCACCTTCTCCTCTTCCTCGTCTGCTGCCAGGTCGAAGGGGTACGGGGAGCAGGCCAACATGGAGGTCTCTGATGGGTACTCACACACCTGCTCCAACTGGCTCTCATCGAAGCACACCTTCACCTGGAGATGAGGTGCAGATGGAGAGAGATGTGGGGAGACCGAGACAGGACACAAAATGGAAAGACAAAGAAACAATAGCAAAATATTTAAGATCCATAACACCCAAGCTATAGTAGTTGCAAAGAATATTTAATACAACAGGCCTAGTCTCTCTCTCTCCTGTTGGGAGTGTCACTGAGTGAATCATGGACAGGAAGCTAATCCTTAGCGGTCAAGAGGCGCATGCACATCCAAACATTTTGACGGGTGCTTAATCAAATAAGATAAACTGTGAACAAAAGGAGAAGGTCTGCACACACTTAAATGCTCCCAAAATAAATTATTACCAGAGCGGTCAGAAGAAAAAAAACAACGTTTCAGCCTCTGTGGCCTTTGTCAGGTATACACAGAAAGCTAATCTCCCCTCGCTGAACCTGATTAACCCAGACTAACACAGCAGGAGGGAAAGCAGGGGAGGAGGATTCATAGGAAATATAGTCCACTCCATACTCCATATTATTTCTAAACACATGGCCAATATTTTCATAAAAAGTTTATATTTAAATGTCGCCATATTTAATTGAGAATATTTCATCACCAGCAGGTGATCTGAGAATCACAGACACAAATGACTAGTTGCTCAGTGAGGCCATACAGGTGTGGAGTATGGAGAGGACTGTGATGATAGAGAGAGAGAGAGAGAGAGAGAGAGAGAGAGAGAGAGAGAGAGAGAGAGAGAGAGAGAGAGAGAGAGAGAGAGAGAGAGCATAATGGGATTGTTTCCCCTGAACGTAAAACAAAAGATGACTGAGCAAATCCTCTCTTCTCTTGTATTTATTCAGTGAAGTGTTTAATGAACACTTTCACATTTAGTCTGGTGATTCATAGTTATACTTGACTGGCTCTATTGAGATCTGAATTTCTGAAACACATTATTAACAGCACAAATCACACAATATTAATAACAAAATGAATATACTGGAAATAGACTATATTGAGGCCAACGTTTCATTACAGTAATTCATTTTTCAAATAGGGGAAGAAGGGGGGTGGATCTATTGGAATGAAACTAAACAACGCAATGGCACTCTATTCTTTCGCTCTGTTGTGGTTTTAACCTCATGAACCCTAGCATCCATATTCTGGCCATGTCATTATAATAGGGGAACATTCAGCAAACATTCAGTGTAAATTAGTTAATTGTTTTTTGCAGACAGCAAGCTCAAAACATGTTGTGTTGTTAATATGTAGATCATAGATACTTACTTATGGTAAGACATTTGGGGTAGAGGGGGAAAAGGACTGACCCCTGGTGTACCCTCCCGGTCAACGAAGTGGTTAAATTACAACAACATTGCAAGTCTGTCAAGAGACGTTATTCTGAATAATTACATGATTTAAACTCATTCAGAGATGACTAATATAGATTACTGTTTTCAGTCTGTTGTGTTTAGAGGAAATGAAAAGGTTTGAATGAGGAAGTGGGTGAGAATGTAGCATGACAGCATAGCAAGTGGAACAACATTTATCCAGCGTTCAATACTCTTATATGATTATCAATACCTTCTCTATCTCTCTCTCTCTCTCTGTGTGACCCACTTCAAACTAAGCCAGTGACTGACTCGCTAGGTAGTACAGATGATGTTAGTTGAAGTTCAGTTCAGTCAAAAGGAGTTTGCCAAGATTCCAGAACAACAAACAAAATCCCTGGCAAAGACAAGAGCGGTGGAGGACACAAAGAGAGACTTGTCTCTGGATGGCAGTAAGAGCTGACTCCACAGAAACAGTTCCTGCTCCAGCAAGGGAAAGCAGGACAAAGTCTGCAATTTTGTGTGGTACAGACTAGAGTACATGCATGGTCCACAGTGTCTGACGTCATACATGCTCAAGTGCTCATACATGCTCACATACTCATACATGCTGGTTTTAAATGCCTTACATCAGAGGTGGGCAACTGTGTCTTATTTATTGATTTATACCGCTAAATCAATTTTAAAAACTTATTTAGAGACATCTACACAGTATTGATTTCTTTGATAACACCTTTCTCTGCAGAGAGTCAGACTTTATTATTAATATTAAATTATTCTGTGCATTATTCGGATTAGCATCCTATAATAAGACCTAAAAGCGGTGGTTTATTTTTATTTTCACTGTCAACCTGGCTGGTGAGGATACTGTAGATTACTCCAGCCATGGAAAAGACAAAAAGAAAAGACTGTCCACCTCTAGACTAAATAAATGGGATAGGAACACATTATACATCTGGTTAAAAGATGACATTCGTTAAGTTGCCCTACATCTTCACAGTATGTGCTTTGCAGTCCCAATCACAGAAGGGACAAGATGTTGTCTCTGCTTCTATTCTCCATCCCAATTTAGCCCTATATACTGCATCATCCGACGAATAGTGAAAATAGTCGATCTACAAGCTCACAACGCGGTGCCATTTTCAAACGTTTTGGAAACTTTTTCACCTGTAATAACAAAACATTGCGGCGCAGGTTGAAAACATATTCAATCCTAACACTTTGATCTCCGTAGCTGACCAGTGAGCACACCAGGCATCCACATAATGTCAATACCTCCCTTGCTGAGAGGATAAACACAGACTTGTTTACATGGGGTGACTGTGTCTCAGGAGGTAGAGCAGGTAGTCCAATGATCCATGGCTGGGTCGGCAGTTCGAATCCCGGCTCCTCCTGTCTACATGTCGAAGTGTCCTTGGGCAAGACACTGAACCCCAAATTGCTCTCGATGTGCTGGTTGGTATACCTTCCTTGCATGTCTAGGTACAGTACAGTACAGTAGGTAGGAGGTATCTGTTCTCACACTGACCTGTTCATACTTACAACCAGTACTGTAAGTGTACGTGCTATGTCACTAACTTTTAGGCTAGTATCCTATAGGCTGAGAAAAATGTTACATTGTAATAAATTAAGTAACTGCAAAAACTCAAAACACTAATACAGCACACTGTTGTGTACATACTGTATATGTGTATTATGTATACAACAGTAAATATGCATCTCTTTACTACTCACACAGACTTTGTTCTGGAGTGTGAACTGCATGGAATTCAATTATGATGCCTATCATTCAACTATCTTTGTAACATGCATCCACAATGCACTTTATGGTCAAAGTGCACACAGTAAAATCCTTAGGGTTATTGTACTTGGTAAGGTTTCAATTGTAGCCTACACTCTTTAGAGTTGCATTAACACTAAGGATTCTACTGTCTCGGCCACCTGAGCGAATCAAAGGTCAATGAAGGATCAGGCAGATGGAAGAGACAGCCAAGCAGGTTACTCAAGTGCTTGAGAATCAAGTTGTCGTGGTTGATAAGGCTTTAACCGGCTTAACTGGGCCTGTGTTGCTACTGCTTCTCAATGCAACGGGATGTTCTAGTGAAAGGGGATTCTACATGAGTAGATACAACCTTCAGGTAGCATGGGGTCAAAAGGCTGGAGAAAGAGAAATGGATGGGGTCATGTCCTCCTGGAAGATAGCTGTCCATAGTGGGATAGTGGGAAGTACAGCCTGTTTCTCTGACCCTTATTGAAACAAAATACTGTATTCATACTGACTTTAATAATTACCACAATGGAAATTCCCTTCACGGCATTCTCTTTCACTTTCAGAATCAACTCAAGCTGTTTACATGACACACAGTATGGCGTATATTATATGCCACACTGTATATGCGGAAGTATAATCACTGTTGTTTTGAATGGTCAAACATAAAAAATAGGTCGGACAGTTAAAGCTTGACATACGCTTGCAGGCAGGCAGGCAGGCAGGCAAGCACGCACTCACGCACGCACACGCACGCACGCACGCACGCACGCACACACACACACACACACACACACACATACATATACAGTACATACAGTATGCAGTAGCTAATTCTATATATATTCTATCTTCTACAGTTCCTACTCACCCGTTTGGGATTTCCTCTTTTCCTCTTCAAACATGACCTTTCCAGGTTCTGATATCCACCAATCACTTCGATCTCGTCCACAGTGGGGTATCTCTTCTTAACTGGCTCAGCTTCAACAACAGCAGGACTGTGGGTCTGGTTTTCTGTGGTTTTGTTCATGGGGGTTTCCAGTGCTATAGACTGAGCTGGCTCTACGGCAGCTGACTTCTTGGGGGTGATGGTAATGGTGGCTCCTCTCTTCGCCTGGCTGCCCGTGGCGCTCCTGATGGAGAAGAGGGGGGACCTGGAGAGTAATGGGGAGGCACAAGGGGACGGTGTAGGGGAGGAAGAGTTTGGCGAGCAGGCTAGTGTGGGTGAACTGCACTGTTTCAGACAGTTGTCCGGAGACTGGCTCCTATGGGTTCTGGGGGTGATGGTAGCGGTCCTCGGTTGGTTTGACTGGGTTTCTTTCAGCGTTGGCGAGCTCACAGGGTGTGGGGAGTCCGATCGTCTCTCTGGCATGTGTTGATCCTTCAGTGTTCCACTTGTGGGACTCCGCTGGGTTCCTTTGGTGTCTCGGTTCCACGGCAGAGAGTTCTGTCGAGTGCTTTCAGCATCGCGTGGCGGCCTCATGACTTCCTGCTCTGTCAGGTAGAGCTGCTTCATGTGTTGCTCTAACGTCTTTACCCCTGACCTATCTTCACGGTGGCAGACCTCCTGCTGTGCATGGTGAGTTATGTGGGGCTTCACTTTTACCAGCTGTACCTGTGGAGTGTCCGCCGTCCTCTCCCTCATGCACAGTCCCGTTCTAGAACCTACCGTCTTCAAGTTGTAGATGCGACTCATGGCAGCCAGGGAGTTGGGGTCAGGCGGAGAGGGGGAGAGCGATTCGGAGCGAGAGAGGGGGGGGACACGCTCTACCTCGCCTGAGAGTTCTTCCTCTTCCTCCTCACTTTCTCTTCCACTGCTATCGTACTGCCTCAGCGCTTCTTCTCCATATTTCAGTGGGTCATCCTCGTCTTCGGATGGTTGGACATTGTCAAAGATCTCTCTGGAGGTAGCAGCGGAGAATGCACTTGTCAGTTCCTCTCCTCTGGCAGCTTGCGACAATGATAGAGGAACAGGAAGTTGAGGGCTGTCTTTCAACATGTTGACTTCCTCTGTGATGTCAAATACAGCAGTGGATGTCTGTGCCACAGGGCTGTCCTGCCCACATTCCACCTCGTGCACACTCTTCCTCATTTGAGATGTAGCTTCCCACTCTCCCCGCTCTCCTGTCTGGCTAGCAGTAATATCTGTCCCATCACATTCTCTGTCCTCCGTCCCTCTTTCCATGTTTTCCATTTTCTCCTTCTCTCTCTGCCTGATTTTCTCTCGCAGGGATTCGATGCGGCTCAGGGGCTTGCCAATTCTCCAGCTGGTCCTCCTCTCAACCTCTCTCCCTCCATCCCTGTCCTGACCCTCGTCACTTTGATAGCTCGCTCTTCCGCTTTCCAACCTTTCCTCTGCAACATAGAACACAGCTCTGGGGATTTGAATTTCTAGGGGAACAGGGTCGGCTCCGGTGGGGGTTATCCCTTTTGGGGACATGGGGACGGCATCCTGCACGAGGTTCTCTGAGCAGACATTGCTACAAATGTGTGTATCAGGTGCCGGGGTGCTCTCTTCGTTTATGTCACATGTGCCCCCTGGAAGCCCTTTGTGGTAAACAGTCGTTTCTCCAACTCTCTCAATTGCACTGTTTTGTACAGACTGTTTTGTGTAGTGTTCCTGTGTCCCTCTATGGGGGTCTCCAGGTCTAAGTGCCACTGTAGTGAGTAGGCTGGCGCACTCAGTAAAAGCTGATCCATGTCTATAGTGTCTGTCATCAACATATGAGGGACTGACTGAGTCTACAGATGCAGTGGTGTCACAGTTCTGCTGCATTGTTTCACTGGGGTTTGGGCCCTCCGTTCCCTCAATCCTTCTGAAGCCAGAACCCCATTTTTCAAATCCCTGAGGTTCAACCACCATTGACCTGGGCTTCACCTCTCTCTCTGTGGCTCTCACTGCCCGATCCTGTCTGATTGGTACCCTCCTTGCGAAAGATATTCCCTCTGTGTTTAGTACAGATGCTACAGTGAAGCCCTCATCTCCGACTTCATCTATAATCTCTGTTGACTTCTTGTCAACAGTCCTCACTCTCTCGCCCACTGATAGTCTTTGTTGGTTGAGGTTATGAGCTCCAGTCTCATTTCTTTTAGCATATTCCTCTGATTGCCTGCCTGGTTTTACAACATACTCATCACTGTCTGTATCAGAAAGCCGACGCCAGCCCTGTTTAAACTTTAGGATTATTCCCACATCAGAGGTTTCTCCCCTAAGTGAGACCAACCTGTCTGAATGTGCTCTCTCAACCGCTCTCCTCTCATGCTGTCCCTTGTTGACCATGCCGTTCTCCTTGGCACAAACTCCCCGGTCAGTGAAGCTTGTTGAGCGTCTGGGAACGCCCCTCAATAGACCAATTTCCCCATCCTCCTTCCTCTCCTCTGCTCTGTCGTCGTTGATATCTTCATCCTTGTCAGGACTGTTGAAATGTTCTGAACTTTTAGACCGAGACGGCAGCTTGGGGTTATCTCCAAATTTACTCAACAGCTGACTGACCCTCCCTCCTCTCTCCTCCACACAGCCTTCCTCTTTAATAACTGTGGCCTGACCCCATGGTTTCTCTCTCTCCTTGAATGTCCCCCTGTCTCTCTTTCTCTGCTCTCTCCCCGTGCTGTCCTTTCCACTCTCTCTGATACACTGCCTCTCTCTCTCCCTCTCTTCGTCGTCTCTCCCTGGCCCTCTACCTTCCTCGCCTCCTCCTGTGCTTCTCTCCTCGGAGCCCATCATGGGAGGTTTTATGATCAGAACCTCTGAGGCTCGTATCTCTGTGACACTGCCCCCACTGGCCAGTAGCTCTCGCAGGTCCATGGTCACTCCTCTCCTCTCCTGGTCGTCCTGGCGTCTCTCTCCCTCTGCTTCCCTCCGTCTGCATCTTCTCTCCTCGCTTCTTTTCCTCTCCTGTTCAATTATTATGATGTTGTCGGCCCGGAGAGTCCGCAGGCCCGGGACACCAGGAGGAAATAGAGGACCGGGGGGTGTTGAGTCTCTCTCCTCCTCTTCCCTCTCTTCTTCTTTCCTGTCATTAAGGGCTTCTCTCACCCTCTCTCTCATGATATTATCCCTGATCAACTCTTTCCCCATGGTACTGTTTCTTTCTCTGCCCTTGTTTTTGTCTGCGTTTTTCTCATGTTCCTTTCCATCTCTCATCTCCCAGCATCTCTCTCTCTCTTTCAGTTCTGTCTCTCTCCCTCTTTCTGTCTCACCTTCGTGACCTCTGAGGCAGAGCCTGTCTCTCTCCGTCTCCTTATCTTTTCCTACTTCTGCTTCCTGTTCGCTCCCTTTGTCGAGATAAGCCACTTCCAGGGTCTTCCTCCATCCGCTCTGGGTTCGAATGAATAGGTTTTTGTGGACGGGGACGATAGTTTCTACGGACACCTGACACTGTGGTTTCGTGTCCCTGTCCAGGCTTTGCCCCGGGTCTGGACTGAGGGACGCGTCACTCCCCGGATGAACCGTAACAGAGAGGTCTGTGTCAACATCACAACTGGAGAGGAGGACATTCTCTCTGTCTCTGTCTTTCTCTTTCTCTCTGTCACCTAACCCCTTGGCTCTCCTTCGCTGGATGATCCCTCGTTTCCAGGCAGGCATGCTGGCAAGTTTCTTCTCCTCTTCCTTCTCTCTCCGCTCCCTCTCCTCCTCCTCTCTCCGCTTTCTCTCCAGAAGAAGTTGTTTCCATTCTGGCAAAGAGGAGACAGACATAACAGAGAGAGAGAGAGAGAGAGAGAGAGAGACGCCTTTCTTTTGGACGAGATGTCAGGATGTCCTCTCTTCAAGTTCAGACGCCAGAGGAATGGGTCTGTGAAAAGACAGTTGAATAAAAAAGGGTAACTTTAGATTCACTGTTGTGCATTAATAGGGCATAGGTCTAGGTGTGTGATGAAAATACAGAATTAAACTTGTATAACAAATATTTAAGACCTAATAAGCAAATATAATCTAACTAATGACTACATTCAAAGTCTCACTGCACTATCAGGGCATATGGCTATATTGCATGCTGTTAGACTGCCAACTGTAGCTTATATAGTTTTATATTTTTGTAGGTCTACATGTATAGTTTTCTTCTGACACAACAAAAAAGCCTGTCTTTCCATTTGGCATGTCAAGAGTCAAGACATAGGCCAAATTGCATGCAGGTCACTGTATGCTATATAGCCTATACTTGCAGCCAGATATCACAGTTTCCTATTTCCTATTTCCAGTTTTTCCTATTTCCAGTTTCCTATTTTTTATTATTAATAAAACCGCATACTCACCTGAAGTTATTCCAAATCGATTCCTATTCTACTTGAATAAGCAAAGACTGTGCATGCCTCCGAGCGGCTATGCGTAATGCGCTCCTGGAACCAATTCGAATGAAAATCTCCTTTGACATTATCTAACATATTAATCTATGCCAATGTCAAGACGGAGTATTTAACATATTTGTATTAAGTAACTCAAAACCCACCACACTTAAAGTGGACCTCAGCATGAAAACGCCTCCATCGATAGTAAATATCCCCAGCTTCGGAGTTGCACGACTCTAATCCGATAATCACATTAAAGTCCGTCAGGAGAGTTTAGAGGCACACAGTCCACACACCATATTGCCTGGCCTAAGAAAGGGCGTTTAAAGAACGCTGCCTGCCACCCCCCCCTCGTGTCAACCTCAGTGCACTGCTAATTGGACAAGAGTGGGTGGTAGCGGGGGAGTTCTGGACGGGCTGTTGTGTTGCGTAGCTACACACTACACTACTACACACACCACACCGTGGCGTGACCAGACAGTGAGAGGGCCTAGTCTGATTTACTGTAGGCAGACAACCCTCTGGAATCTGGATACGTCCCAAGTGGAAGTAGACCTACATTTTTGATTCATTATTTGGAAATTCAGAACTTGTCAGTTACAGGAGTAGGCCTAATGAAGCAAGCAGACAAAGGATGGATATATAGCCAAAAAAGTAGCAAAGGATAACAATTAAGGACTCAAGGAGGGGTGGTCAAATAGTAGCCTAAAGTAAAATGATCATTAAAATAAATTTATGATAAAAAGAGCATGTAGCAGCAATCCACTCATTCCACTGGGGCTATAGGAAATGAAGTGCTGTTCTGAGGAAACAAATCAACTGGCCCACTGCACTTGGACTAAAGTAGGCCTACAGTGTACTGTGTACAGCCTACATTATTGAAAAGAATGCATGCAGCAGAGAAAAAATTAACAACTCCCCAAATAGTCAAGCTATAGGCCTACAACTGAGCCATCTAAATCACCAGGAGTTGTAATAGCAACTAATTGATTAAATATTTCGTTTGTTTTTCAAACAAAATGTCTGATATAGAAATAACGTTATTACTTGTACAAGGCACTGCATTGAACATTCAATTTATTCAACATGTTGCAAATGCCATTAATTAGTCATTACAGTGATTGCATAGAGGTACAATGTTACACATGATGAAAAACGTTGTAGCCACTAAAAATCAAAAGCATTTCTGAGGAAAAAAACACATCCTGCTAAAACAAATACAGCTTGACACACTATCAACAACAGACCTACATTCACTCACCTCACAATTAATTTGTGATTACATAATTGTAGCCATGTCTAAAATACTTAAAAGTAAAATAAAACCAGTATCCAACAAAGATCAGACATTTTGTTTTCAGTGTGAAAGCAAAACACAAATATCAATACTATACTCTTCTAATAAGCTTATATAGACACAGTAGGCATGAATGTTAAATATAAATCAATATAGACTATAAAAATATACTCTGTGCTTGAAAAAAATACATTCTTTATTAAATAATAACTCAAAATGTACAGTGAGGGTACAGTGACAAAATAAAAGCCAAGTCAAAATCAAGTTGCACATATTTCAGTTCCAGTGTGGTCATTTATCCATTCAGGGCCTTATACTCAGGTGGTTTAAAGCTGCAATCTAAAACATATTTGTAATGAATAAAATGTGTTATTTATTTACATTATTTGTTTTTAACCATGCAATCTGACTGTATGGTCATCTATCCAGTGGTCATCCATCCTCTTCCACTGAGTAATTTAGACCCTGGTGTCCTGGGTAACATTCAGGAGAAGTATCCACGCTTTTCCTGGGCTGTGTGTGCTCCAGTTCCTGTTGATTTCATTGGATATCATTGGTCATCTGACCAGTTTCATTGGCTTTCATTGGATCAAATCGACAGGAACTGGAGCACACACAGTCCAGGAAAGTGTGGATAGTCCTGCCTGATTCTGGCAGCCTGAAGGTCATTAGTCCTTTAGTCTCCTGGTCAGTCCGTTGTGGGAGTGGTTGGTTCATACAGTAGACTAGACTCTCAGACACAAATCAGTGATTTTCGCTCCAGTGACAAAATTATTAAACTACATTCTCTATAAATTAAGCCTTAAGAGGTGAAAGGAAGCCAACTCCACTACAGGACAGGCAGATTCAATTCCTTTCACTTGTGTTTGTGATTGTGATTAACATGGTCCCCAGTACCACTGCCCCCATGTGGCTGAGTGCAGAGCTGCAGCCTCCTGATAAGCCTGGAGCTCATGTAGGCCAGGTCTTGCTTGTCTAGAGAGTGTGCCAAGGCCAGGTAGGTGGACAGACTCCCCGCCAGCAGAAGCCTGTCCAAAGACAAGGCAGGCAGCAGCCATAGGATAACACCTAGCTCCAGACAGACCGGGTGACGGAGGTGAGAGAAGAGACGCTGGACCTGGGCTGATTTGAGCAACAAGGGGTCCCCTAGACCCAGGCAGTCATAATAAACCTGAGAGAGGGAGGTAGAGAGGGACACAGAGAAGAGTGTGAGAGGGGGAGAAAGAGAGTAGGTTATGTAATCAGTGTTGGCCAATTTATTTAATTATTGTAGTTAGCTATGCCATTACCGTATAGTTACTCTTCGTAAAACAATAACTGAGCCTCAATACAAGTTCTCTTTAAAAAATAAATTAGACATATTATAACTGAGCGATTGAATAAAACAAACAACTCTGTAAAAGCTACAGATGGATGGAGATTTCTCTCTTGGATGTGACAGAAACACTGCACTCAAGACTCATCTGTTGCTATTTTATGTAGTGTTGAACAGTACACAGGACAAAAATTTAGTTTTTTTAATGTTTGGTAATCTTGTGAGAGCACAGAACCTTCTACATTCTACAACATGAGATTAGGAAATACTGTATGTAATCACACTGACAGCAATAATAATCCTAGTGAGCATCTATTTAGCCACTGCTAATTTAAATAAAGTATTTACTTTACAACTTTCAGCCAATTATTATTGTGTGAGAATGAAAGTACTGTTAGTTCAGTGCCTTACAATTATTCTATTCCTACTACACTAGTGCTGCTGCTACTAATACTAAAACTATACTAAAAAATATTTACGAATCATTATTACTACCTTGCATAGGTTTACAGACAGAGGACAGCCTACCTGCTTGATGCCCAGTAGTTCAGCGTAGTCAAAGATCATAAGGATGCTACAGATGATGGCCCAGCAGACGAAATGCAGTGTGAAGCAGAGCAGAGGAAACCAGATGCTCCAAGGAGCATGGCGCACCGACCACAGACATGGGGCGCCAGTCACAGGCTGCCAGAAACGCATTAGAACCTTATGAAAAGAGGACACGCGGATACTAGATTTAAAGTTTGCACAATATAAACGTAACACAAAAACAGGCCTATTCACATAACTACCGTACACGGACACATGCCATGATGAATGAAAAATACAATACTATACTGTCACTGACCTACACAGTTCATTCTGTTTGATTGGACTGACCCTTTGTCGGTCTGCGTGCCGGTATATCATTTACATTTCAACAATAACACTCCAAAATCATTGGCCAAACTGCGTCACGCTGTATTCATGTCATTTGTTGTACAGAAAGAAATGACACTTAGTTTATAAGACAATTAGGATCTTATTTCATAACTTATATAGAACTGTGTGTGTGTGTGTGTGTGTGTGTGTGTGTGTGTGTGTGTGTGTGTGTGTGTGTGTGTGTGTGTGTGTGTGTGTGTGCGCGCGTGCTGGGGGGCGCACGTGTGTGTGTTATACCTGGAGTGCCAGTGCAGTAGTGCAGCAGTATGCAGACCTGTTCAGAGCCCCCAGGACAGACTGACACGCCTGCTTGACCGGAGGCCAGGCCAGCACACTGTGCTGTGCCGTGAAGAGCACCAGTAGACCCAGGTCCACACACAGAGACCTGAGAACAGAGCTGTCCCGCAAGGCTACAGACCATGGTATGGAGTCTGCGTATAATAAAGATCAAACAAATTGGGATCAGTTAGATTCAAATTATTATTATTATTATATTAGATCAGGTTAAGACACTTTTATTTTACTTACATGGGAATCTGTCTCGCAGGCATGCAATAACAATATTCCACAATTAACATCACATAACAATATAAAGACACACTCATCACACAAAGGCCTGATTGATTGCTTGAACATTTTATTAACAGTTTGTAGAGTAAGCCCAGATGAAAGCACAGTTCATTACAAGGTCTGCTAAGAGGCTTGAAATACCCAGAAAATAAAAGCCATTGGCTTGTTTATATTGGGATCATGTGAACCATGGCTAAGTTATGTGTTCGCACACTAATGCAGTGCAGTGATTTATATCAGCTTCTTATTGATAACTGCATGATTTTCTGTTCAAGTCAATCCAATGGTTTGTCAGTTAATAGATCTATCTAGCTCTGGTCCATAGGTCTTGCCTTCATTAGCCTTAGTTCGACATTCTTCAGTTCTAATGAAGCCTGGGGCAAGCTATGGACCAGAGCTAAGCTAAATCGAGTCACAACCCCTCATATGGCGCACTTGTAGATTTGGTGTTTTGAGGGATGTTCACATATTCTGCCAAATATTAGCCCAGAAGAGAGATACGAGGGTTCAAGCTGTTACTTAAGACAAAAAAAAGTAGCGCCCAACGTGGGGCTCGAACCCACGACCCTGAGATTAAGAGTCTCATGCTCTACCGACTGAGCTAGCCGGGCGGTGGACTCATCGAACATGCATGAATCTCTTATTCTCGCGAGACGATGGTATACTTTCCCATTTTTGTCCAGAGTGGCTTTTTTTGTTTTGTTTATTTAACTTTTGCCACCGCCAATTGATTTTTAGTAAGGACTACTCGTACAGGAACACATTTCATGCAGTTAGCGTCAATTGGTTCAAACGGTCAGTTATGTTCAGGGCATATCACTTCACATAATTACTTGTGAATTATTATTAAATCCTATTAGTGATCTTTTCATTGATACTTTTAACATGGTCGCCTGCAAATAACATGACGGGGGCTTACCTTGACAGAGTGTAGTATCTCCTGTAATGTTATGGTAAATGGCTCGAAACGAAACGAAACGTATAAAATCAGCGCCGGTGATGAACACGAATGCGAAGTTTAGTAAAGCCAAGATGCAGAGAGCCGATCCACGTACCGTGACTGACGCCATTTCACATCTAATTAATCTTCATTTGACAAGTTGCAAAGAGGTTTCTTCCGGGACAGGAATTCAGTCACACACTGTGAGTACAGAATATTTACACACGGTAGCGCTGTCAGCCGATACTGGATACTATGCGAGTGGCACTGGTGTGAAGATGGTCTAGGTAGGAGTATCATGGGTTCGACTTCGAGTCGGAAAAAAAGGGGGAAAAAGAGTTTCGATGCGGAGGGTATTCGTTACTATTCTAAAATAGTACTATTTTAATTAACTTTGTTTTGTTTTTTTCTCTTATAATTTTCGATTGTTGTAATGTGTTTCCTTTCATAAACAGTTTAATTAAGTTGTATTTACTTAATTACTTCTGTATACAGTATTTGTATGTATATAGGCTCATAGTCATAACAATACCTAAATCTGTTTATTTTTTAGAACAGATCGAGGTTAGTTAAATTGTATTATGGTCCATTAAAAGCTGTGTAGGCTGTTGAGAACAGAGGTTAATAAATAAATGTTATTTTTCATAAAGTGGGATTACAAGACCTGTAGTAAATATGACTGATTGATTGATTGATTGATTGATTGATTGATTGATTGATTGATTGATTGATTGATTGATTTATTAACAGTTTGCAGAATTACAGTAGGCCTACATTTCAAGCACAAACTCAATACAAACACTGTCGTGTTTCTTGTGTTTACAATTCAATTCACTCTTTATTTCAGACTCAGGGGAATCCATATCACAATAAAAACATTATTAGGTTATAGTATTCTAGCATAGTACATGTAGCATAGCCATTATACGTGTACAGTATGAGTCAATATGCAAATGTGATAGCAGTGAACGTTTGTTTTATTGCGGTATGGGAAAAAATTGCATAACATGTTATAAAACACTACGTAAGCTCTTCAAGAATGACATTTTATTTTTTATTTTTTACATTTCAGTAACAAAACAAATCAGTATAAATGAGAATGGGAACCCTCTATATGTCCTTAAGTGAGGTTCATCATAGTATCATAGCATTCCACATGGTAACTTCTATTGAGGGACACCACTCGACTGGACTCTGTTGAACCCTAGACAAGCAAACAAAGCATAATACAGTATATGATAATACCATGGAAAGCCTTTTTGTCAAATTGAACCTTTATATTGTAGCCTATATGATGACAAACACTACCAAAAATAATCTAGTAATTATCTAAAAAAAAATATATATATATATATATATATATATATATTATTGTTTACGAAGTGTATCTATTTATTTGTCTATAGTATCATAGTATAGTAAAGTATTTGTTGTGTGTAATGTAAAGCACTAAGAATGCAAACTTATATTAATAGTTGCACTCGTGGAAATTATAGTAACATTTCAGGTTTCCCTTTACAAAATTCACTTCAGCTCACCTCAGAGGGCACAATGGGCATGCCACATGCTGTACACCTGGGAGCCTGCAGCCTGAAACCAACAAGGAGTGTAATGATGTCAAGGGTGACTTGCTAACAATGAGCTCATTCTGGGTGTGACTGTTTCAGGGGTGTGATGAGACAGCACTGCCCTTTGTTGCGGTGTCATGTACAGCAGTGGTTCTCAAACTTTTTCATGTCAAGGACCCCTAAATTAATGTGCATTTGGCCGCAGACCCCCATCTGAAAAGATTTTATGCCAAAATGTCAAAAATCTTCAAACCTTGTTGAAAATAGATGACCCTGGTGACACTTTCAGAACCCCTGTTTAGACCACACACCACCATATCTCTGAAAGTGTACAATCTGGGGACCCCCCTGGAACCCACTCAAGGATCCCTAGTGGGGGTCTTTGAGAACCACAAATGTACAGTACATGTAGTAAACGTATACGGCTACCTATGATAGTCCTTGAGACAGTAGATCTTGTCATCGCTGCCTACAGTGAATGGTAATCCCTCCAGGTTCCCTCTACAGATGACACAGCAGAAGCAGGCTGGGTGGTAGGATTCACCACGAGCCTGTAGTACCTGTCGATGGGGGGGTGGGCAGAATTGAATTTGTTCAAAATCAAATCTGCTGCTGTTTTTTTTGCTATGTTGAGGTATATATGCATGCTAGAACATAAAAGCTCTAAACCTGATATGTCTCTATTTTGACTGCACTGAACTGGATTTAAAAATCGGAGAATTCACGAGATTGAGTCATCCGACTTAGTTATGCTTGCCTTACACTCAAGAGCTACCATTTCGGTTTGGTTGTGTTAAACCAAATATTTACACACCCAGTTGGTACCACACTCAGTCGATAGTCGAATATGAGTAAAATGTCAGTAAGAGAATATAAACCTGAAAATGTAACTCTCATTGTCTGTGGGATGTGAATAAACGTTGCGCTCATCTGTACTTACCATGTCATTAACTAAATGTCCACAGGCGTTGCAAATTTCTGGCGGATGAACACCTGAGTACTAAATGACAGAAGAACACATGTTCCCCAAATAATAACTGAGGAAATAGTCTTAATTTGTTGTCGAACAGAATAAGAAACAATGCTACAGTTTCACACATCAGCTTATTAATAGGCTATATAAGCAATACTTACTAAAAAGTCATCCTCACAAAAGATCTTTCCTGACATGAAGTAAAAAGGCTTTCCACTCAGCTGTTTACCTACAAATAAAACAACTGCATGGTCATATAAAATCTCCATTACTGCTCACATTCAGAATTATTACAATCATCCATATAGGAATGAGATTCTGTAGGCTATAGTCATACTGTCAGAATGTGCTTACAGTATGCCATTGTGTGAGCATTAGTGTGTTCCTGTTCAGAAGAAAAAAAGACAAAAGTAGTAGTAAAGATTTAGTAAGGAATTTAAAAATAAGATTAAAAACATACTCACAGCAAATGCTGCAGGTGAAACAGGTGTCATGGAAAAGCTTCCCCATGGCTTGAAATGCTCTCCCAACACCGTGCACTGCTTGGCAGCAATTTACACAATTTCCTAAAACGCCAATGCAGAACAAAGTGATTGACCTGAACATATACTGTTTATTTAGCTTCATGAGTCTCTTGTCCTCAGTGTCACAGCGAAATAGTTATTCATAAAATGAGTACAGCCACAACACTCCATCCATTCCCAAATGCACACTGTACACACTGACAATAAACTGTGTGGCACGCGTTGGATGGAATAGATATATTGGCCTTAAAGAACAACAGGACATATAATTATGTTAGAGAAATATCCACTCTTACTTTACAAGCTGGGGTTAGTTTGAATATACACGTATATAACCATACCAAAGTAGAGATCAGAGCCAGCATGTGTGTCCATCGCATAACACTGCTTCAACCAGTTGCCTGTGTCTGGCTGCTGGAGCCTCTAGTATGACTTCTGGGGCGTCTAATTTTACGTGTGGTGCAGACAACTGTAAGAAGAGCTGGGACCTCGGTTTATGGGTGTTGCATTCGGTGCTTGTGGTCTCTGAAGAGGGCAGCCAGCCTTTAGCCCCCGGCTCATTCAAGGTGACAGCCTGAGTGAGTGATGACAGATGAGGACAACTGTTATCTGCAAATCACTAGTTGGAGCATTAGACAATATGTTGTTGCTGTTATTGAATTAAAGTTTGTGTTTGAATGAACCACGAGGGGCAATTTTACACTTGCCATTAACACTTGTGTATGCTGTGAGTAAAAAAGGTTCATGTTATATCCACTACACATACTGTAAGATGAGCCCATGGCCAGACAGTGCACAGTATTATAATGGTTCCAACACTATTCATTATAAGAGGTAGGTGAAGGGTCAGTTCAGAATAAATCACTGAAATAACCAGTAAATAAGTTTAATAATGAATGAATGAATTTAATAAATGGAAAGCAGTATAGCTTAAAAATAACAAAATACTTTCTTTAATTAAATAACAGACTCAGAAGGTTTTAGTAAATAAATGAGTGACCTGGCACTGTTCATAATCTAAACCCAAATGTCCAAAAGAAATCAAATTGCAAACCAGTCTATGCAGTGAGTATGGTAAGTCTCCTCTTATCACCCTTGAACTTTTGCACAATAATAATAATATTAATAATAATAACTTAAGAATTTATATAGCACCTTTCAAGAAACCCAAGGACGCTTTACTAAACAGAAAAACAGAAAACAAAACAAAAGCCAGAGTATCTTCAGTGCAGACTTGAAAGAGTCTGGCGAATCTCCAAGGGGAGAGAGTTCCAGAGGGCACACATAGAAGGCTCTATCGCTGAGGGTCCGCTTTTTCGCGTGACGGATGGTGAGGAGTCCGAAGACCTCAGGTTCCGCTCAGGGGTGTAGTCCTTGAAGAGGTCTGTCAGATACTGTGGGGCAAAGGAGGGATTTGTAGGTGAGGATCAGTTTGTAGTTGATGCGGAACTTAACCGGGAGCCAGTGGAGGCGTTTGAGGGTGGGGGTGATGTGCTGCCAGCGTTTTGTGCGGGTGAGCACTCTGGCAGCCGAGTTTTGCACGTACTGCAATCTGTCATGGGAATTATTGGGGAGGCCGAACAGGACACCATTACAGTAATCCAGCCGGGAGGAGATGAAAGCGTGGATGAGGGTCTGGGAGTGACGGGCGGAGATCCAATAATCCAATAGTCCAGGAAAATCAATAACCCAAAATGTGGTATACTGTACACATTCACCTTGGACGCCTTGTCACAGTCTAGCCTCACAGCAATAATATGCACCACAGCCATACCATGTCCATGAACATGAAATAACACAAATGGCGTCTTATAGAACAAAAATCATCACATTAATAGGAAATAAGAAAGCACATCATAATTGAATTGATTAATTGAACACGTGAACACTACTGTTTTTTTTTTTTTTTCTTTAAACGAAACTGGCTCTGGTTAAGTCGAATACTGGATATCTGGAGATGAACTACTTTGAGGCCTACAATGAGAAGCTCCATGACCTACTGGTGGCCAGAAGAGGATGCCTTTGAGGGTGAGGGAACATTCCATCCATGGACCATACATGGCTGAACTGTCTGTGCATGTGGTTAGCTCTTACAGAGACATTCAGGGTTGGCTTGAGCTGGTGAGCAATATGGCCCCTTTCGGGACCATACTGTATTTACCTTTTTAAGGAAATCCCAAAGCTCACACGGCACGGAATCTTTCTCGATCCCAAAAGGGGCTAGGGAACCAGCAGAGAGCTGCTGCTACAGACATGACAAGAGTTCCAGATCTCTACACCTCTACATTCTGCACTGAAAACTTAATGAAAAGGCTCAAGATGGCAGGACAGAAAACAAACATACTCCTGCGAACAATGAATCAATTAAGTGAAGCCTGAGTCTAGCTACGGTTTGGAAATAGCAAGGATGGACTCAGATGACTTTATTCAACTGCCTGATGTGTTCACACACGCAAACCATGCCTGTCTCACAACACAATATTCCAAAATAACAGGACTTGTCTCACTGGCCATATTTAAACCATATCACACTACCCGAAATAGACTCTGGCATTGACCTCCTCATCGGCACAAACGCCTCGAAGCTACTGGAACCCTGGGAGGTGGTTAATAGCCAAGCAGATGGACCATACGCAGTGAGGACCCCATTGGGGTGGCTCATCTATGGTCCATTAAGAGGAGATGACACCATCAGGGATGAGAATGGCTGCCCTGCTGTTGCTGTCAATAGAATATCTATTCTAAACTGAGGAGTTATACTTATAGTCAAACAGTACAATCAAGATTTCAGTGAAAGAGCCAGTAATGAAACAGAGGAAATGTCAAGAGAAGAGGCCAAATTCTTTGATATTGTAAACCACTCAGCAAAGCTTAAAGATGGACATTACTGCCTAAACTTACCTTTCAAACAAGAAGATCCCATCATGCCAAATAACCGTTGTATTGCAGAGCAACCCATCCAGAGCCTGAAACGCAAGTTCAACAAAGATGAGAAGTTCCATGATGAATACACATCTTTCCTCACAGACATGATTAACAGTGGCTAAGCTGAATTGGTGCCAGTGGACCAGCTGAATCGAAGTGATGGAAAACTCTGGTATATCCCACATCATGGTGTGCATCACTCAAAGAAAGGCACCTTGAGAGTGGTCTTTGACTGTGGTGCAGTCTTTAAAGGAACATCACTTAACTTTCAACTGCTTCAGGGTCCCGATCTGACTAACTCACTTATTCTCACCAGATTCAGACTGGAACCAACGCGTTTGCACAGCTTTTTGAAAACCTTATACCCATACCTAACACCATGCCAAAATTCTAAAACTAGTCATCAAAAGCCAAATCGCTGTGATTTCTTACGAGTTTGCCCCCAGCTATGAGAAGAGAATTTTGTATTACATTTCCTCTGAATCATATGTACAAAGTACAGTATTAATTCGTAAATGTTTTCATGTTAACTAAACACATTTTTCACATTTGTATTCACATAGAAAAAAGTTTCTCAAATGGGTGGTTCTCTACATTGAACCTCCATTTTGGTATTGTTGAATTTGTCTCAAAATGTTTAGAGTCTTACAACATTTGCCAAAAGTACACTGGAACCATTATTTCATCCATTGAATGGATTACCAGTCTTACCTGTTTATATCCTTCAATCTCCTCCATCAATGCCTTGTTTTAATCACTCAATTCCTGCATCTTCACCAAATAAAATAATGTTAAGGCAAAGTCAACAATGTATAGATTTGGGTTTGGACTAGACTCATAATGCATCTTATAACGGCATATTAGAGTTGTAAAACAGTGCAATATACAGTACTCCCCGTTGTGTTAAGACAGTCAAGTCTGGGAAACACAAATCTGTCATTTTACAGCCCATGCTGTTTTCCAGCATGGGTTAGAACCCCAACTGTTCATAATTCTGACAATACTAATGAACCATTAATACAAAACATTATTTTCATAGTACAATACAGAAATCAATAAATACCTTCTCTTGATGTCTCTTCTCCATCTCAATCATTTGCCGCTGGTGGTCCATCTTCATGGTGAATACAAGGTGTCTCTCATCACCCAACCTTTTAGTCAAGTCCAGCAAGTTTGCCTTCTCCAGCTGGAGTTTACCAGAAAATTTGATTGTGTATTCAGTGTATAGTCAGTTCCAACAGGTGCACAAACCTTTTGTGCAGCCCTGAGTCCTGACTAAATATAAAATTATATCATTTCACAATGTAGCTTTCATATTGTGCAACTGAAAACCCTTCTTGACATCTTGATCACATCATCAAGATGTGATTCACTGTGTTAATGATTTTGAAACACAGAACGGGGGGGACTTTTTATTATTTCTACACAAGAGCTCTAAGATATATTAATGATATAGTAAAATGTTGAAAATGAGTGGAATTAATAAACGTGATCTTATACAGACAGTGTAAGTCTGTTTGCATGTCTAGAAAATATTATCTTTCAATAACTATAGGATATGAAACCATATACCTCATATAAAATAAAGAACAATATGAGAAATGGTCACAGAATTATCACATTGTTCTAATATTTACAGAAAGTTTTGAAAACACATTTAAATTGAAGGGTCTCCATCTTCGTCGTCGTCATCGTCAATCCCCAACAAATGTGCCTTAATTGCTTACATTACACACACCTCTTCATCTGCCCCCCACATGACATGCACATCTCAGAGCAGTTCAAATTTTGAGATCGACAAGAACAATGTGACATGCACTGGGATTTCTTGCAGACACATTTGATCAGTTGGGTAATGGTGGCTGGGGTGTGGGTATCCCGTGTTGTGACTGGCACCAGTTGATCTCCCTCAGCCTCCCATCCATATACAGTTGCTGGTGGCATCACGTGCTGCGTCAGGACTGAGCCTTTTTGTAGCTCCTAAAGTAGTAAATGCAGATACCACCTCCACAGGACACCTGTTTAGGGCTTGCCAACAGGTTAATTTCCCTTGCCAGCAAAATTGCCTGTCTGGTCAGCTCTGGTCAGCTATTGGTTTATTTGATGATAGCACATCAGTGAGCTGGATGCAATCCTACCTGGAGGGGAGAGAACAGATGGTGGAGGTGAACGGAACACTGTCCCCCCCCCTCCCAGTGAGCTGTGGCGTTCCACAAGGAAGCATACTAGGGCCTTTACTGTTCCTAATATATGTAAACGACATGACATCAGCTTGTGATTGCAACTTGTTCCTGTTCGCAGATGACTCAACACTGCTGGTCTCGGACAGGAACAAACTGCAGGTTGAAAAGACCCTCAGCTCTGAACTCGGTAGGATCTGCACCTGGCTCGCTGATAACAAACTATCCTTACACCTGGGAAAAACTGAATTAATTCTCTTCAGATCAAATAGTAATCTCAGCAAGGCAGAGTTAGAGTGGGTGACAATATTATCACACGAAAAGATGAAATTACCTACCTAGGTTCCATCCTGGAGGCCAATCTTTCCGGTGATAAAATGGCCACCAACGTAATCAAAAAAGTAAATCAAAGAACAAGATTCCTTTACAGGATCTCCTCACTGGTCAACAAAAACACCTTGAAGACCTTAACGTTAAGGTTTCTTTGACTATGCATGCACCTCTTCGTACCACAGCACCTCAAAGGCCCTTAAAACAAGGCTCCAGAACTCCCAAAACAAACTGGTCAGGCTCCTACTTGGCCTCACCCCCGAACCCACCTCACCCCTGCCCACTTTGACAGGCTGGGATGGCTTAGGGTCAGAGGGACAGAGTACAGCATCTTGCAATGGGTCTGGTCTACAAGATTCGATACACCACCAAGATACCCATGTACCTGTCTAAATACTTCCTTAATGTAAACGAAGTCCACACCCACAACACCAGAGGGAGTGCAACAAACCATGTACAACCCAGATTCGGCACAAAGAAGGGACTAAATTATTTTCGCTCCTATGCCACCAAAATGTGGAACGCCCTACCAACAGTCATTAAGACATGCAATCCCTTGACTCCTTCAAAACCGCTCTCAAAGGGCATCTACGGACGGCTGCAATTCGAAACTGCATGGCCCCTGTATTAAATCTGAATCCCCCCCCACCGCCCCCCCCTTTCCCCTCACTGAATATGTTTCTTTTCCGTTTTTTCTTCCTTTATGATGAATTCCTGCTCTGTTCTTTATAACTACATAGAAGTGTCTATTTGTATGTCTCTAAATGTTTTGATGAATTGAACAATTAAGGTGCACCCTGTTGTAAACATGTGTAATGCTTAATTGGGTCGTCCACTCACAGTTAACAGTCTTTGTATTTAGTTTGTGCTTGAAATGTACTGTAATTCTACAAACTGTTAATACATATTTCAATCAATCAAAAGAGACGGCATGGAACCCACTCAGCGACAACATATTATTTATTCTCATAAATTGTGTGTTGCTGCCCCCATGTGGTCTGAGCTCTCTGATAGTTATGTCCAGAGTAGGTCTACCAGATGAGATGATGAAAGCAATACGGCAAGTAGGGAATTTATTACAGTAAATGGCCTAATGGGGAACCCTGGCAGTTGCTGGTACAATCAATGAATTCATTAGCCTACTGTGAATATAAAGTTTTTCAAAAACATAGCCTATTTCTTAGAAAATCGGCATAGTATTGTTAAATAGGCCTTCTATAGCCAACTTTTATTATAGTTTCGAAACATTTGTATGTTTTAACTTTTGAAACACAATAGCCTATTTGAAATCTATCTTGTGTGGGAATTAAAAACACGATTATGACAATGTGTGAGACGAGTGCGTATGTGCGCTGGCGAGCACGAGCAGCATAGCCTACGTGTATCGATGTGGATGTGTATGCGTGCATGCATGACCACACAAGTATTATGTGAGGAGTGAGGACACATCCGCGCATTCGGGCCCCCGGCTGTTTCACTCAGGAATGCTGGCGTCATGAGGCGTGTGGAGACAGGAGGATGCCTCTGAAATACTGCAGTATTAACCTTAGAGTAAGGTATTCTATTAACCCCAATAGGCCCAGCAGCTCCATGAAGTGACTGACAAACAACAAAACTTCATGCAAAAAAAATTGGCACTGAACGGACAGGTTTTACTGAAAACACACCTGCCCCAAATCAACAATGTCAAGTTTCTTTCTTTCTTTTAAGTCAAAGCTATGCCTATCATATTGGGACAGCTTACATTTGTGAAGACCTAACTCATTCCTATAATTAATAAACAGGTGCCCTAGCCCTATATTAGTTCTTCAGGCTCCATCTACTCCACTCCCTTTCTCTTTTTGCTCACACAGCATGATGCAGTGCCAACTATCCTTGGCATGTGACAATGTTTATAAATAGGGCAGCCATGCCGACTCAGTGCCAAGCAACAAAAGGATTTCTCATACGGTCCTGTGGTAATCCCCCAGTTATTTGGTATCATCATCAGGGGTTCAGCACAGCGACCACAGGGCAGCAGCATAACAGGCCTAACCGTTCATTGACTGTCAGGTTTCAACAGGTAACGTACCTGACAGTCTGTGAGCCACGCCCTCTGAGAGCCACGCCCTCCGCTCTGCCGTGCAGCAGCAGCTCGGATCACATCAGGAAGTTGCAGGACTGCTGCGCTGCTGTCAACTCAACGCCGTCGTGAGCATTCAAACGTTCTAATGGAAATGTGTATTTGGTAGCAGACGTAGCCTTGTTTTAAAAAAAGTCTTGTAGGCTTTTTATTTTTTTATCTAGCAAGATGAGGTTCTCTGTGATTTTCATTTCTACGCTCCTGGGAACCATGATGTTAGGCCTCTTCAACTTCTCAGGTGAGAACACAATCTCTAAATATGAGAGAAGTAAATGGGTGTTGTTACTAGGCCTTGTAAAAGCATCGTTTGCTTTAGTCCTCTGCTACATTATACATTACTTAAGTAAGTCTATATAGGTTTATGGCTGACCAGTCTATTACATTCAAGTCTGTTAATGTACAGTAATACAAATTAGTAGACCTAGGGCTAACAAATTAGTAACATAATTTGCTTGGATTCAGTGGGTATAGGCTTTGTAAAAACAGCATGGCTGTCAAAAGTCCAAAATGTTTGTTTAGTTTTACAAAACAAACATCATATTCTAAAAGACTTCTTTGGCAATGTAGTAGGCTAGTCCTCTTATAATTTGAGTTGACACAGTGATGAAAATAAAGACAAATTTCTTGAATGAATAGCTGCCATGACTTTTGAACTCTTTAGGCCTACTGAAGGACAATTATATGCCGCTTTTAGAGGCATTATTGTCATAGGCTACAATGCAGGCACATCAACCTAAATAATAGTTGTTTTTCCTGCATAACTCATAAACGTTAGCGACTGTTTTATTATTTCTTTAATATTAATTAGTTTACTGTCGACTCTACTTCACCACAGCAACGTTTCACTGTCTTGGACTGTGTGACACACCCATTGTTTACAGTCCCTGCCCTTGAGAACTGCATTTATGGTATAGGGAGGCTTTTCTCAAAGCAAATGCTAGGGTACTGTTCTCCACTTTCAAGTCACCAAGTTTCTGGTGATTTCAACTGCTGCATCTTGTGTGTGAACTGAAAGGGTTCATTCAAATCAAATGCTGAATACTGCAGTGCTTCCTGTTAAAAAAGAAACAAATAATAGCCTAATGTTTTGAATGCTAAGGGACATTTAAATGTAAATTAAACTGTCGTAATTATGTCCTATTTCTGTCTGGAAGCTTCATCAATAGCTCCATATGGAAAGAATGTATCACTCTAGCAATGATTAGGGTGGTTTTAGTGGGGAACATAAGGCAGTTATTCAGTACTCTGGAAGTCTGGTTCACTTTTGTGAACACAGAATTTGCATGCAAGACCAGTTACCAATAGTCATTATGTTATTTATCAGATCAACAGTTTTACTTACAGTTTAATAATAAAAAATGCAAAGTTTTGCAAACCAGTTTTCGTGTTCCATCAAGGAGCGAAAGTCTTTCAGTACAAGGCGACTGACTGCTATTGAACGTGTACATTGGGGAAATCGATTCTGAAGCCCAAAATGAATATGCATTTGGCCACGGAAACCCTTCTGAAAATATTTTGTGCCAGGACAGGGACCCCAGAAGAGCAGATTTGTCTTATTACAAAAATTCCAAACAAATTAAAGAATGGCGATGTACAAGCTCAACAGATCACATTGCGTTGTGAGCTTTTAGAGGGGCTATTTTTGAATAGCCATAGTAAATGGCTTAAAGTGCTTGAACTGATTTTGATGCTATATTAAATTATTTTACTGGGACCCCCTGGATCCCAATTTCAGAACCACTGCCATAAAAATAAAAATAAACAGCCCAGAAATGTCATGTAAATCAATGTAGCCTCAAAAACCCTGGTCCTTTGGGACCCTTGTAGTGTAGTTGGTTTTCGCTATAATTAATTCATTATGTTCACCTGGTGTCCTATGTCTACGGTATAGTCTTAATATATAGCTAGAAGTGCACACGAGGGAATCAACTTACTGTCAGGGTCCCTGACAATCAGGGTTGGAAGGAACCTCTGTTGTAAAACATGCAGTAAGTAGTCGTAACGTTTGCAAATAGCCCTCTGCTTTATCATCACATAAAGAGTCCACTGAAGATGGCTTTTAGGGCAGAAACACTGCTTGCCATTACTTTCCCTTTGTGCTGAATTGATACATTATTTGGAGCCTCTGTGCTGGTTTTGTGAGGGCAAACAGATCTTCTGTTCTAATGTTTGTGTTTGATTGAACAAACCAAAACGAATAACATTAACTGTGAAGACTGTAGTGTAGTCCTCATAATGAAATAGAAATACTTGCTGCTACACTAAACAGGGTTGGAACCAAAAGTTACATTTGCCCCCAGCACTATTACTGCATACAATTACAGGAAAGTACCGATGATTGTTTCAACTACGGTTGTTAAAGGATTAGGCTATTATGTACCTAATGTAGAAGTACTGGGTACATGTATAGAGAACATGTATCAAGAGTCGCAGAGGAGAGTCAAATATCACAGAGACAGGAGATATTCATGTTTGAAAAACAGGACAGAGGGCTTGTTCACCTCCCCCCCATTGGATGACTCAGGACTAATTCAATGAGTCGTCTCTGGTCCACTGGCACTGGTAGTGCCACAGAGACAGGTGTGCCTGGAACCGTTCTATTTGCTTAATCGTTGACATCGACCAGGCTCATAGGTGTATGCCTTTTGTTATTAGATGTGTATCCATGGTGCTCAGTTGATAGCTTAACACTGTAAGTGACACTTGGACACTGCTCTGCTTTGTGTGTGTACTACTGAGGATGGCCAGCCACCTGACACCGTTTTTCCTCTCTGTTGATTTGAATGTCAACGTTGTCAAGCAAACCTGAACTATCTATCTAGCCACACCATCTCATATGGATCGCTCCCGGGAACCACGCAATGTGATTTATACAGTGTGGCCCTGCAGGATGTCTAGCTGTCTTGGCTGTAAGAGGGTCTGTGTGTCCAATGCTAATCTCACAAACTGCTGGACAGATCAGCGCCAAATCTATTCTGCCAGTAGGCGACGGCCACAAAAGTGTTTTTGACACGTTTCTAGACTTTCTTTTATTTCACTTTAAGTCATAGATCATGTCATACAGTAGATGGCTTGCATCATACGGTAGATGACTGACATCACTCAGCTTGACCACTGTTATCCACAAGTCTGTTATCCACATTGGAGGCTCGCCATTCCAATTTTTGTAGTGCTATGTTGAGTATAGTGCTCTCGAGAGTTTTGCAATGCTTTAAAATAGACTGTTCTGTTAGCAATGTAATGTAATTGTTGGTTTTGTCTATTATTAATGTGTGTAATGGTAGCAATGACATAATGGAATAGAATAGCTTTCTATATCATTGTCCAATCTGGTTGGAGAATTATTCAATTACGGATTGAGCTATAATCCATACGTTGTATGTCTCCTGACAGAGAAAGAGGTATTGTAATGTTTGAACTATAATAGCCAATCCGGTGTGCTTCATCTAATTTTATTGTCAACGCCTGTTAGGACACCAATCCAGTGGAATTGGCCATTGGAAGAGTAGGGAGACCACCTCAAAGTACTGCAGATATGCTACTGGTAAATAAATAAATAAAAATGAAGTCCTATTGTCGCTTTAACTTTCACCTTTTTGCTGTTTCTTCAGAATGTCTACAGAAGACGGTGACACTTCAGAAAGGCTTTGTGATGACTGTATCCACTACCCTGCCTGCTGACCCGTGCACTGTGTGCACACTCAGCGGGGTCAATAACACCCAGTCGTCTTGTGATTCCACTCTGACTGTGGCAGCTGAAGAAGAGGTCACTTTGCTCTTCAACTGCTCCAAGCCTCTTGAGGAGGCTTATGCTGTCACGGTCATTAGCAGTATAGGTGAGTTTCTCCATTCTATAATGATGTTGGAACACATTGCTCCATTCTTCAGCTTCACACAATGCACAGTGAAATCCCATTGGCTGCATTAATATGAATGCAATCAATGTATTGCATCATGAATGTAATCAAAACTGGGGGGAGGGATGGGGTGAGGGAGAAAAAAAAAAAAAAGGTATGGTCAAACTGTACTAAATTGTTGATGCCTACTACCAGTAAACATATATTAAAAAAAATATATATATATATTTGTCCCCCCAAAAAAAAGAAAAAAGAATGTAATCAAAGGTTTAGGCTTTCCCAGAATAGTTTCCCAGTGAATGAGAACATCCACGTTGTTCTATTGATTAAATATACCCTCTTAGCACTCAAACTGTACAACCAGTTCGGTAATTTTCTTCTCTTAACCTCTCGTTTGTTTACATATTCAGAATGCACTGCAGACTCCTGCAGCCCTACCACGGGAGAAGCTGAACCTTCCATCCTCACAGAATTCTCGCGAACCTTCACCTGGAACCTAAAAGCACCCGAAAAGACTGTCTTGGGTGTGGACATCCTAGGGGTCGGAATCAAAGAAACCAAAGACCCAAATTCATGTCCCGATGGTTTTCAGTACTCGATATCCCAAGGCAAACGGAACGGAGATGTCTGGACCCAGGCCTACTGCAGAGATGGTTCTGTGACCCATTTAGACCTGCCCAGTCAAGTTGCTGTGTCTCTACAAGTTAAACCGAAGATAGCACCACCTCCTATTGTTTTCACCGTGTCTGCCAAGCCTTTGAGTAAGGACATGGTCAAATCAGATTGTTTTTTTTAATGTTTTTATTCTTAAATGAAGAATGAGTGCATAATATACTCTCCCTCTCTGTCATTCAAAAGGTCAACCGGTGGTTATAACCACCGACATGGGGACCACTGTGATAATCACGGGTGAGGCTGATGGACCGAACTGTAACGTGTGCTTAAATGAGGGTTCCAACCCCACCTGCAGCTCCACGGCACTGGAAATATCAGATCCCCAAAAGTCCTCAGTGGAGTTTAGCTGCCCTCAGCCTCAAGATTCATTTGGTGTTCAAATCCAGAAGAAAATAGGTGAGGGTTGAAATGAATGAACGAACATGAAATGAAATGAATGAACGCAACATGAATGAGTTTTAATGTATTAAAATGAATAGTAAAGAGGCTGATAGACACTTGACATTGGAAAAGTAAGTTGGAAGTTTATAATGTATTGACTAAATATATATATTTATTTGAAAATAATACGGAATTGCCTTTTTGTATATTTGCAATTGTTGTTTGTTTGATCAGCTGCTATGCCCTGAAATGTCAAAACGCATTAATGATAATTTCTCTTTTTAATTTTAAACACCCAGAATGCACCAAGACCTCCTGCAGTCCAGCTTCAGGAGACGTTCAGCCAGGTATCTTCATAGATTTCCCCAGAAGCCTCACATGGGAAGTCAGTTTACCCGAGAAGACGGTACTGTCTTTGGACTTCCCCGGTGATGGATTGAAGGAAACTACTGGACCAAAGAAATGTGAAGATGGTTACAAGTACACTGTGAGAACCACTAATGATGCAGGAGAGGTCCAAAATAATTACTATTGCAGGAAGGGAACTATTTCCCATCTGGATCTGCTTGGCAAGACAACGGTGACGATACAAGTCCCCCAGGGTGAAGAACCAGGCGCGACTGCATTCACTGTGAAAGCAGTGCCCAAACGTAAGTCCTACAGAGCTCACGTTGACACATGATCTGTGTTGTTATCTGGAATCATTGGATGTTTTGGGTCTCGCAACAACAGACGCGCTCCTCCAGGCGACCCGACCAAGGCTGATCAGACCCTGGCCTGTGTCGAAGTGGCATGCTACTGTCTCTTGGGGGTTCAGAGACAGTCAGTGGCTGATGAGATGTTGGCGACACTAGGAGGCTCTGGGCACTGTTTCATTAGAACCTATTCATTATTAACAATTATCAATAGAACTATATTATTAGCGAAAAAAGTGGAGGTGCAAAAAGTAAAAAAGTTACGGATGGTGCTTCAAGGATCAAAGGGACTATACTATAGCACATATAAGAAAGCATATAAGAAAGAGGGGTGATTCGAGCACTCAAAAGTTTAAAAAATAGCAATACTTTCCCTGATGAAGGCTCGTTTGAGTCGAAACATGTTGGCGTTTTAAACGTAACTTTAATTATTTTATTTATTTTACTTTTTTGAGTGCTCGGATTGCCCATCTTTATTGTATTACATATTATAAATTACATTTCTTATAATAACATGATCCAGGGGGTATAATGGCGTGATTTCACGTTGATCCCAGGCTTCATGTTGCCAGCCTGTAATGTCGGTCATCTATGACGCATCTATACTGTATGGCTCTATATTTGGCCAAGGTTTCAGCCCAATCTGAACCCAAATTACCCAAAGTTACACATTTCAAACAATATAAAGCATATTATGTGGAAGATAAAATGCATGGCGGTTCCTTGGCCCACTTGCAGACAGTGTGCACATTACATTTGGCAGTGATCAGTCCAGTGGTTTGCAAGATTATCTCTGGATAAACAGACCGATGATCCAATGACTGGTAATGATTTGATTCTTGTATGTCATAGATAACCTCACTAGTCACTAAAGGAGATGAAACGCCTACTGACCTGAAGTGTAGTCCTGGAGGCCACATACAATGCCTACATGACTAATAACTATGAATGTTGTAGCTTTTTAAAAACTAAACATGAAAACGAAGTTATGAGACATCGCTCAGTCACACAGGTAGGAGATTGTTGTTAATAAAAACAAAGGTCATCACATACCATATCTATGATGACACCTTTTGGGCCCTATCCACCCCCATCAACTTCCATTGTACGATTTAAGTTAAATATTTTGAAAGGCATTCTGCCAGGAAATTTGGCACCGATAGGTCAGTCCAGTGTTTTGCGAGATTAGCCCTGGACAGACAGACCCATTTCTAGACTGGAATAGCCTGCCCATCAGATCAGCCCAGTCCATCTAGGTTTTTAAATCCCTACTCAAAACCTACTTGTTCTCCCTGGCTTTTAATTGCACTTGAGCCTATCAAATTAGTTAACATTTTCTTTGTGCGTAGATGGGCACATTATTTGTTGATGCTCTGTTTTAACCATGTACAGCACTTGGTCAGCTTTCGTTGTTGCTTCATAAGTAAAGTTTAATGTGATACTACTTGCCGCCTACAGAGCCATGGCATAATAATAACGTATGTGGATATGCTTTCTTATGTATGCCATTTATGACAATAAATACAAATCTGGGGCCCCTTGTGTACGATTCATACTATTCTGTAACATCCTTCTAACCTCACCCCTCTGTCTCCCTTCAGAGGGCAGAAGGATGTCTGTGATGCCTGACACTGACACCAGAGTCACCATCAGTAGGCAGGGCAAGGAGCCACCCTGTGAAGTTTGTGTTGGTGAAGAACCGCAGCAGTGCAACCCGACGTATCTGACCCTGAAGGACGCTCGAAACACCTCAGTAGAGTTTGACTGTCCTCGGCCACAGGACTTCTTCAGTGTATCGATCATCCGAGACATTGGTAAGAGGCTTTTAAAAACAACCAGAATTTGACTCAGAAGTAGGGATCTTATAGTACATATTTCAATATATTCCATACCAGAAGAAATATATAGTAAATGTATGTATTGTATTGATTGGTGTTATTTCAAATAGTAAAAATACTCTTCTGTTGCTTTGTCTCCGGTACATCTAGACTGCACCGAGACCACCTGCAGTGGTAACATTGTTCAGGCTGAGTCCTCCCTGTTCCCCGACTTCAACAGAACCTTCATCTGGGATATGAAAGTGGTATCTAATCGGGCCTTCCAAATGGAGTTCCCAGAACCAGGAATGAAACAGATTCCCAATGGGGAGACGTGCACAGATGAGCACACGTACACCATCATCACCTACTTACGCAGTGGGCCAGCCACCATTGGAACCTTTTGTCGAAGTGGCACCATCAATACCATCCAGGTTCGCTACAAGGGCCGTGTGTCTCTACAGGTGCCGTGGGACAAGAAACTAGATCCTCTGGACTTCAAGCTGACAGTTGGGCAGGAGACTAACAGTAAGTGTTGTATACCAGGTATCACCAGCTCCGGTCCTCTACAGTGAGAGAATGGCATTTCATCAACATGTTAATAGATTAATTTTCATTCACCCTTGTGGTGAATGAAAAATTATAAGTCGTACTGGCCTGGGATTCCCCCGACAGTGTGGGGAGAGAGTTGGTTCAGAACACAAAAGATGGGTTGCTAGTACTCGTATGACTCATTCCCATCGCATTATTCAGACGTCCGTCTCTCTCTCTTTCTTTCTCTCTCTTTCTCTGTCTCTCACCAGTGTTGGCCATAGTTAAAGTGGATCTCCCACGGGGCACATCAGATACTGACTTCATCACTACCAACTACCCCAGAGATTTCCCTGACAATCAGCAAATGAGGTGGCACTTCATAGTTCCTGGCATGCACAACTACACCGTGCGCTTGCTGGAGTACACCGACCCGGAGTGCCTCAGTAAGGAAGTGAAGGTGGAATACGAGAAGCAGGACAAGAAGGTGACTGAGCTGACCCTGACGAGCCCTCAGCCGGAGCACAAGCAGGGCAACTTTTACATGTCTCTGTGGAACTGTGAGACCAACAGCACACTGCAAGGTCTTACCCTGAAGTTCAGAGTGTCTGTCATGAGGAGTGGACATCCAGGTGATTTGATGTTTCAGTGTTCAGTAGGACTGGCTTGTTGATTGAGACTCCCTTTTCCCATAGGTTTTGGTTGTGACATTCCGATACTGGTTCTAAAATTATACTTTGATCATAGTGTACCATGCTTAGTAAACAAAAGTAATTTCAACATTCCATTTGCTTTTCTAAAACGAATCGGCTTGCACTGAACTGATTCCCTTCATAAAATAACCAGATTTGTAAAACATTAAGCCAGATTAGTTATTTCTATTTTAGTATGACCTGCATGTGTCTCTATTCAAGATATAGTTGGTATAAAGTGCATAACACAGAAGGCATTCAGTCTGCCGTGCATTACGCATAAGTCTGCATCCATTTATGATATTCTGATATTTTGTTCTGTAATGTTTTGTTGGTGTTTTCTGTCCAGTTCTATGTACAGTAGATCTTACGAAAAGGGACAGCCTGTCCCTCCAGCTGGAGAAGGTGGGTTCAGATCCCTACTGTGAGATGAGCATTGATTCTGTTGTTAAAAAGAAGATTGTCGTGGCCCCGGGCACTAAAGCCAAACTGTCCTTCCTCGACTGTCCAAATGAAGATCTACGTCTCACTGCCAGTAAAACTATCGGTAAGATTGATTTTTCTATTGTACGAAATCAAAGAGGACAATTAAATGAAAATAAAAAACGGCTATCAGTGAAAGTAGCTTTGAGATCTGGGGCAAACACATCAATTGCCCTTTTCTCCCACAATTGTTGTTAACTGAGTCTCATTAACATTACTTTCACAATGTCCTCATGGAATTGTATCTGTTATATATCTGATTCTATGTTCTTATCGAGGGCGACAATAGAAGTCCCAAATCACAATCATTAACCTTCACATCCCTCATGGTGGTTTTATTTACGATCTATATATAGTCGCCGGGGCGGCAGTGGCTCAGGGGTAGAGTGGCTGCTTGGGAACCAGAAGGTTCCCAGTTCGATCCCGGGCTCCCCCAGAGTTAGTGTTGAAGTGTCCTTGAGCAAGACATGGAATCCTTAATTGCTCCCGATGAGCAGGTTGGTGCCTTGCATGGTTTCCTCCGCCATCAGTGTATGAATGTGTGTGTGAATGTAATGCACAATCTCTGTAAAGCGCCTTGGATAAAGGCGCTATATAAATGCACCATTTACCATAAATGCACCACTAGTTGAAATTATGCTCAGTAGTGTTGAGTAAAAAAATAATGATGATGATGATGAAGCCTTAAATGTCATTGTACCCCTGATCAACAGGCTGTCACAGTCTGGAGTCTTGCTCTGTGAGTGCCACGCCCCTCACCGTCCCCACACTGGACTTCGGCCTGCCCATTCCCCTCCACAGCTTCACCTGGCACCTGAACATCCCGGTGGATAGCACGGTGGACCTGCTGCCCCCCACAGGCTCCCTCAGGCAGTCCCTACCCGGACAGGAGTGCAACGGCAGTGTTTCCCTGCATATTGCTGAGGCCGACGGATCAGCCATCGGGGATTTCTGCTCCAAGGGAATCATCAGGAAAATACAGATCCATGCCAACATCTCTGTCACGGCCACAGCCCAGGACTTCAGCGAGATCAGATGGCCTTTTCTTAACGTCTCCTTCAGCAAGGAAATCAAAGGTTTGAATAGTCATAGTTAATGCATTGTTTGCATCTTAGATGAGATGACTTGACAATCATGACACATAACTTCTCCAAAGGGAAATGTGGGAAAGTAAACATTTTCCAAAAGTGGAATATTAATAAACATAATAACAGTGTTAATTCTTTCAGCAGATTTTGATTTAGTCTTAGTCCTATTTAGTCTTCTGAAATTGTTTAGTCTTAGTCGACTAACGGGATGAGGAGAGTGGAAATCAGATATTGAAGAAGACCTTAAGAGGCGGCTGTTCATAGCTACTGTGGAGTCAGTACTGCTGTATGGGGCCGAGACATGGACCCTTACAATACAACAGGAAAAAGCCCTGGATGGAGTCTACACAAGAATGCTACGAATGGCACTAGGTGTCACATGGACGGACCGCATCAGAAATGTGGACCTTTATGGGGACCTACCACGGGTCACAGACAAAGTCAGAGAGAGAAGGATGAGGCTGGCAAGGCACTGCGTCAGGCACTTGAGGCAAGTAAATTGACCCTATGGGAGCCAACCCAGGGCAAAGCCGGGAGGGGAAAGAAATGTACCACCTAATGTAGACGTGCTGTGGCGCGACAGCTTGGCTGACAACACTGAAGAGCTCAAGAACCTGACGTTGGATAGGAAATTGTGGAGGGCAGCGATCCAGGAATCCCGAGTTGGTGTTGGCTAGACCTCACTCTCGCAGCAACTAACTAACTAAATCAATCAAAATCTTAGTCTTTTAGTCAACAAAATGAACACTGCATAATAATAATCTTTTAGTTATTAGAATTTGTCATATATTGTAATATCTACTGTATACTGTAGTCATGGGCTCTTGGCTTATAAATTGTCACATGGGGGCGCTGGAGGATAGAAGGTGGAGGCTTCTGGTGGTGACAAATTCGCTACAACATAACCTCATTGCTCTGCTTTTTTCAGAGAGCATCATTTACACTGTGAACCCGAAGATGTCTTCGCCAGGCCTGCTGGCCACCCCTAACTGGCCCAATGGCATGAAGCCGTTCTCGACGGTGTCCTGGATCGTCAATCTGCAGAGCCAGTACGCTGCAGAGCTGCAGTTTGTCAACGTCAGCCAGCCAAAGTGTGGTCAGAGGCACACGGGCATCAAGGTCCAAACCCTGAGTGCCACGGAGCCGATGTTGAGCCGCAGGGAAGACGAGAAGCTGACGGATGACAAGCTACCGGTTCCAGAAAGCTTCTATCTCAACATGTCCAACTGTATGCCAGATGAGGGTCACTTTGGAGCCGTCACCAAAGTCACCCTGCAGAAGAAGAACAGTAAGAACATGTTGTATTGTTTTGCTGTAAGATGTACAGATATACTGTATAATGCAGGGTTTGAGGGGTGGACATTTTCTTAACCACTTAAGCCCTTGTATACTTCATCGTGCAACAAACAATGAAGATGGCAGATCTACAAGCTCACAATGTGTCACATGTGAGCTTGTAGCTGTTCTATTTTTGCTGTTAGAATAACAATATATTTGTTAGAATAACAATATATACTGTATAATAATCCATAATTGGGATATTCAGGGGTAATGAGGTTAACATACAGGCACATATTTAAATAAATTGTTAAATTGTCTACCCAGTAGCATGGATGAAATATAAATATAAATATAAAAAAAGGATATCAAAAGGAAAGGCATGTATCCCACAATTCCCCCTAGCATCTCAAACACCGGATATCTGCTGTGTATTTAACTATGACCTTTTCCTTGCTAATGTTTGTGATTTGTTTGTTTTTTTGTAACAATTCTGCAGATATCCTAGCCATCATACTGGGCATCGTAGGAGCGGTCCTCCTCCTCCTGCTCATCATACTGACTGCTGTGTGCATAGTGACAAAGTGAGTACGACAAAAAAAACAGACTTCTTTTATTGTAATAGTGGCGCAAGTATTGAGGCAGCGTTATCATTGTTGTGGGTAACACTGCCAGTGCTTTTGAACAAGGCTCTGGTCTTAGAGCTGGTCCCCAGGCACTGTTCAGTGGCTGAACACTTCTCCTGATGGTTAGGAATCTTCGGATGAATTCCATGTATGTGTTGATAAATTAATGAACGTAAAGTAAGTTATGTTGGCAGCTGTTTATGGTGCAAAGAATGTATCTGTGGAGTGTATCTTTGCACCACCAAAACCAAACAAATTAAAAAACAAATGTTTTTATGCCTGCTCACTCAAATAACGGCTCCTTTTATTTGATTTTCTGAACAGGAAAAAGAAGAAAGGGAAAATGCGCGCAGATAATTCTATCTACATTGGCAAGGGCAACATTTTCCGCCCAGGCGACAGACATTTCTCCAAAACTCGTTCAGACAACGAGTCCCACGTCTATGCCTCCATTGACGAGACCATGGTGTATGGACATCTGCTGCGGGATTCCAGTTATGTGGACAGCATGTCGGATCACTTCAAAGGTATTCAGACTGATTCATACCAGACCTTCACTGGACCTATCGACGGAGAACTCTCCGCCGTAAGAAAACCAGAACCGAGGGAAAAACTTGAGACGGACTATTTCCTGGACCCTGCGGACTCTTTCATCCCGTCCCGACCCCGCACCCCCATCCCTCTCGACCGGCAGGACAGCATGGGCTTCCACGACCGCAGGATGGTGGACAACGAGCTGTACACGTTCAAGAACATAGGGGACATTAACACCATTCGCCTCTCTGCAGCAGACCTAGAACCAGAGATGGAACCAGAGCTAGAACCAATGGCTGACACGATAATGGAGGATTCCGTATAGCACGGTGAGGCTGTGACTGTGTGTCATTGACAGACTACTGTTACAGACTACTTGTTGTGACAACTCTGGGCTTCCCAAGGGCTCACTGTTCTGGAGGAATGTGACAGAACATTGCATTAACCACAAACCCTAGCGTCTCTATTCTGGGGTGAACATTTGCAGAAAGTCTGTCTACAACAGGGAGTCTACAAGCTCAAAACATGCAAACTCAAGACATTTTGTTTAGCTTTGGAAGAAAGGAAAAAGGATGGGACCAAGAATAGACCCTAGGGAACCCTGGTAAACTAAGTACTGTATAATAGGGTTTAAGTGGTTTATTACACTCAGGGAACCCGGGAAATGGTCACTAACTGAACTACTGTAGGAGTGAATCAGTCAGATAGCATCAGTTCCTTTTTTCTAGTGTTTCTTCATCTAATGTTTTATAAAGGCAATATAGAAGTGCATTTCCTAAGAAGATTCAAACTGAAAAAGGAGAACACCCCCCCCCCCCCTCCTTCCCTCATTCTCATTCCCCTGCAATTATTTGATGTGCTTCTATATATTATATGTGCCCATATATTATGGGCACACATGTTATGTTATTGTTACTTGAAAGCGACTTTTATCGTTCCCTCAACATTGCCGTCGAGAATTTGTTTTTTTATTTGAATCTTGCTTGAGCAAGCCACTGATTTTAGGGGAGCTGCTGGGGCATTTAAAAAAAATGCATTTTAGGACCTTTGCTCAATGTATTTGTTAACCTTTTAGTGTTTTTTCTGGTAAATTGTTTTGTTTTTGTGCAAATTACTTTTTTTTCCATTTATTTTTATAATAAATTCTGTCAAATTTCGTTGACAAAGAAAAATCACTTGCTTTAGTGTTTGACAAAACTCATCTCACACTGGCCTATGACCTTGTATCCCTTAGTTTACTCGAGTCTAAATCATAGTGACCTTTATGAAATGGACGGTGAGCTTGACATAAACCACAGGAACTTAAGCCACAGAAAACGGTGAGGGTGTGGACAGGCCTCCATTGTTCACAGTGGAACCGTTTTATTGGAAGTGGCATTGGCAGAAGCCAAGTTGACCGAGTAACACCATACTTCAGTAAGAGACTTCATAATTATTTTAGATGCGTTTTTCATGTATAAAGTATCTCAGAATACACGTTTCTGCTAAATAGTAGTATACACAACGACAAACATAAAAACGCTGTTTCCGTGATTCATTGGCTGTATTTTTCAGGCTAGACAAGGCTACAAGACAACTAGACAACAAGGCTCTCACATCTGAACTAATCTTTGGTGTAAGGAATGCAGCAAGTTGAGATTTTTTTTGTATCAATGTAATTTATTGAACCTTAGGCTTGCACCAACTTGGCAAGGCATAGCAGAAGAGAAGTTTGTCATGGCAAGACTTAATTTAAACCAATGTTTCTTAAAATGTGGTTCAAGACCCCAAAAGGTTTTTACTATTTTATGAAGAGTCCTCCCCATGGGGAAGAATTAAATCCCCATCTCTTTAATATTAGTGAAAGCTGGTGCCAGCACCAGTACTGAGTTTAATGTGATTTCAGAAATAACAAACAACCAATATCATTGTATTTATCACTTTCTATACATATCATGTATAGAAAGTGAAAAATACAATGTTGGTGTGATATTCTCACAGAAGTCAGTGATGCTACTGCAAGTGACCTCTGTCCCCACCTTTTTTTGTTTTTCAAAACCCATGTTCTAACCAGGATTTTCTGTAACCACAAAGAATGTACGGGACACGTTACAACTACTACTGAACACTGGTGTTTCGTGGTCTTGCATTATATTTTCATTTTGATGCATCACTTAATGTGGGACAACTTGTACTTTGTTTTCTATATGACATTAATGCAACTGAAATGGATTTGGATTAGATCCCAATGCAAAACCAGCTTAGAAGCACTGGTTTAAACCGTTATTTCAGTGAAAGTGGCAATGAACAATGATTACACAGCAAAAAGCATTCTATGGTTAAGACGTGTGTGTCTGTTCAGAGTTCAGACAATGTTGAACTGGCAAACGGAAGCCTTCTCCTCACGACAATTCTCATCAAACCACTTCCCACCTGCGGCCTCCGAGAGCAAAACACAGTTCTGGGACATGCCCCCATCGGGCTGACGGGCCCGGTAGTTGGAAGTGTCCCAGTTCCTGTAGACGACGCTTGACCCAGACTGGTCCATCCAGGTGCCCTCGGTCGCCATGTCGCTGATGCCCAACCACACCTGCTCGTCTGGAGCGATGCTCTGGCGGATGTAGTCATTGAGCTGGTCATTCTCGTCAGCGGATGTCGGGGTACCAAGGACACCGCCCAGGGCGTTGCAGTCATCACTAGCTGTGTGATAGCGCTTCTTCAGGGGTTCAGACAGGTAACATTTGTTATGGATCTTTACACCCTTCAGACACACTGCGGATACAAGAGGGGAAACCCATGATTAGATTTTCTTACACTTTAATTTTATAGATAATACAACCTTTCTCTGTTAATAAATAATAACAAATGTAAGTTTTTTTCTGGATTCAGAATATGACCATGATGCCCTGAATGACTTTGATCAATGTCCTAACCACATATGGTTTACATTCACGTAGAATGGTTTTGTGGATTCGGACAGCAACTGTAAGTCATTTTGTGTTCTGGACAAAAGGTCAGACAAGAGCTTTCCATGTGTTCTCCAGACCAATACAGAACCATCATAGACAATCATTATGTAACCCATCTGACTTCATTTATTTAACACAAAAAAGGCCAATCCCAGACTGTGACATTTGACTATTACTATCGTCATCAACGTTCTAGCAGTATAAAGAAATACATTTAATATCCTGGGCCATGGCTCAGCGGTCCAGGGCAGGCACCTTGGCTGGTAATCCAGTCTGGCAGTGTGCCGCGGGTTTGACTCCCGATACCGACGGCCTTTACTGCATGTCACCCCCCCATATCTCTCCCCATTTCCTGTCAGCCTACTGTCTGTCCCTACATAAACAATATAAAAAGCCACAAAAAAACACATACTGTATATTTAAAAAATATATACATTTAATGTACTATATATCTTAGACTGGTGGGCTACAATACTGATATATTAGGATAAACCCCTCTTCTCAGAGGTTATCAAATTGTACAGTTTTTACTGCTGTTTTTAAAACCACTTCGTGGAGCATTGGGGCCTCATTCAACTTGTAGCACCGAGCCACTAAATGCCCTAAACATGGAAGCAACTAAAATGCAATGTGTGAAAGGTTCAGCAACACAGGGGTTATCTGACCTGAAGTAGACACAGCTAGGTGCATGTTCCTCGACACATGCTGAAATTAAAGGCACACTAAATAAGGTACAGTTATGTAACATTTACCGGTAATAGTAATATACTAAACAAACCTACTGTTGTCTGTTTTTGCAAACTGTAAGAGGGTTTACGACATCCATCCCAAATTGCACTTTTTCCATATACACCAATCAATCTCTTGCTGAATAGTTGAGCTACAGGCACACAACACGTCACAACCAGAGTGCATTGTGAGCTTGCAGAACAGATATTTTTGGCTAAAGTTACCCCGAGAATATGGATATGAATGCTGGGATTCGAGTAGTTTAAAAGAACACTACCGATTTTCAACTGTATCTTAATACAAAATGATTTGTACTCTCTAATGCTCATTATAAGATGACACAATTTCTGTGTCGTACTCACTCTGTATCTCATATGTTCAGAAACCAGTCTCTACCAATGACATCATTGATGGGGTTTTCAAGCTCAGTCATAATCTACAGCCTTTCTCTCCCTGGGAAAGTCAAGTTAGCATGCTATAATAGAAAACATTGCTTTGCTTTGAACAATAACAAATACAAAAGTTTGAAATGACCAAACTTGTCTACTGATGTCACCGGCAGGCAGGTTTCGGAACTGTCCACAGCCGCGTCCTCTGAGACACAGTGAGTAGATGGAAATGGTGCTGTCTTATAATGAGCATATAGGACCAATATGAAGATATGTTGAAAATGGGCAAAGTGATCCTTTTTAGAAAACAGCAACAAGTAAAAAACCCTTCCTACAGTACCTGTCTGCAAGGACTGCTGTTCTTTCAGCAGATTGAGCTCCTGGAAAATGTCATCTATTTGTCTCTGTAGACCCTCGATGGCAACATCCTTGGTTAGATCTGCCCCAAACACACAAGACGGGTGTGGATTAAAACCCAGAAGAGACAGACAGTTGGATTAATACAGGAGTGCGAGAGCTGGGAACTCAGATTAATACATACCGGAGACAGTGAAAAAGACTGAGTGAATTAAAACATTTGAAATAAACAGGTGTGTTAAAACAGAACAGACAGACAAGTGGATTAAACACAGGAGAGTTGGGTGGAAGTAATCAATAATCAATGACATAATAGTACATGCTCCTTTGTGTATCAGGAAAATATATCCTCAAAGAAATATACTGAGAGGGGTAGTGGCATTGTATAATAAGAGCTGTATGAGGCGATGTTTAGCTGCAGAAAACAAGTAATATTTAATGCAATACAAATGCAATGCATGTTTGTTTTCATGTCACCCACCTCTCTTCCTCTTTGGTGGTGCCTGTTGAAATGCACTGCTCACCAGAAGGAGTACTCCCAGCAAAACACAATTTCCTTTGAAGTCCATGGTCACAACTGTTGAGTGAGGCTCAAGCATGGAAACTGGCAATTTATCTGCTTCTGTCTGTCCTTCACTCCCTCCCTTCCCACAACAGGGGAAGGATGCTGCAATCCAGAGAGACCGCTTGCGATGTAAGTGTTAACAAGAAGCAGGCATGGAAAGCAGGTTGAGACTGGTAGACAGAGTGAGGCATGAATCTCCCTTTTATTTATATGACATTTATATCAACTCCTTTTATACGGTATGCCTGTGTTGACAGAATACAACATATGAATGTCATATGTACGTTGTTTGTATATTTTCTGTATATCTTGAAAAACATGATGGATTTTGGAATAATATATATTTTTTAAATATACTAGGTTACATTGTTAGTATAAATGAGTATGAAAGTGGCTTTGATCACATCTTATTTTCATTTTAGCATAATATGTATTGAAGGAATGATCACACTTCTTAAATTTCAGTTCCCTTACAGTTTAGTTTATGTCAATTGTCCTTACCGTAGAAACTCAGACAACTTAAACCCAATCCTTAAAATCCTTATAGGTGCAAGGCTCGATGATGCATAATAGAATGAAGAACAATGCTGAGGAAGGCCGACTAGGCCGAAACGCGTACATTGTCTGCTCATCAGAGGTAAATAAAACCATGTGAAAAGGACATATATTGAGTGCTGGTATTGTCTTCATTCCCTTACACAGACCACCCTAAGGAAGCCAGCCTCTTCGACCTGGGACAAGAGATGCGGTCTACGCGACACTAAGTTGGACCTCTGACGTTACACGAAAGAACAGATCTACAAGCTTTGTGATGCATTGTGAGCTTCTTCTAGTTTGCCACTGTCGCTATTTGTCATACAACGTATGACGTTATACAGTAAGTGGTTAATACGTGATTCAGTGCCCCTGGCTGATAGACGATAAGCCTCTCTGACTTACTTAATATGTGATTACAGCTCGCAAGCTTTGAGCAGAAAAGCAGTTTGTTCTGATCTGAACCCGTCTCCAGTCTCCACCCAGAACAGTGCACACGCCTCAGGGTTCTGAAGGACCAGTGGACATGGTCCAGAGTCACATCTGTTCCCTCCGTCAGCCTTCAACCCAACACTGTTCTGCCGACACTTGGCACAGACACACACACTGACCAGATGGAATGCTTCTGTGGCAGTACCGTGCCAATAAAGAAATTAGTTTTAGTGGAAATTAAATGAAGCTGGAGTTTCTAAATGCCACGTTTTAAGTAACGTATGCCTGTGGAACACACTCTCCAAAAAGGTAGTTTGATTTAACTGGATATTTATTAGTTCCTGCAGAGAGACACTGTATTATACAAATGAAAATACAAATAAAAAAAATGTTTTATTAGAAAAGTAGACATTTACAAACTGATGGTTGACGTCAACCCAGAAAGCCCACTTTCTGCCTCGTCTTCCCCAGGCTCTCTTCCTTCTCTAGCAGAGACATGAGGGGGGCATGGAGGGCCTTGCCCACCCGTTTACCTGCCTGGAAAAGATAAAGAGACCTTTATTAATCCAGAGGCGGCACCGCAGTAAGGATGAAACAAAGATAGAGTTAATGGTAGAGAACAAGTAGATAATAAGTCAAAACTAAAATAAGTTAATAATAAAAGTTACAATAAAGATGACTTAACGTCCAATCAGGCCCTCTGTGCAGTTACCACAACCCGACTAACATTACATCACACCAATGCTCTCATTCACAATAGAATTGTAGAATCAAACCATTATCTAAGTGGGGTCCAGGGACCCTCAGGGTTTCTTGAGGGGGTTCTAAATAGACCCTTACAGGTCTGTAACTCTGAGTGTACAAATGGAACTAAATGTTTGGTTCCATTTGTAAACTCTTCAGTTATGAAGAATAAAATGTTCTAAACTGATCTAAACTATAAACTTCAAAATCAAAGTTCAATAAGGCAAACAGCAGGTTTAAACCCAGTATATACACAAGTATAAACAGGTCATTGTCTGAACTGAAGGTGAACTTCCAGAGGTTCAGGTTCATGCCAATATCTGGGCTGTGAGGGGAGTGGCTGACAGATGGTAGGAGAGCTGTAGACCTTAAGTTCGGACCCACCTCTGTCATCTCAAAGATGCTCGCCGGGTCCAGACTGCCTCCTCCCACCTTCCTCACGCAGGTCACCATGCCCTTGTGTGTGACGGAGATGAGCAGGCTGGCCACGGAGCAAGCCTTCTCCTGCAGTGTAGCGTCCACCACATGTCGATGACCCACCTGCCAACAACACGCATCCGTGTCACCTTTTAACCACTTTAAACCGTTATTTTAAACTTTAGCTATACATAGCAGATCTACAAGCTTCTTCTTTTTTTTTACGACCCGCATTTATTCCCAACCTGCAAATATGATGATATGAGAGCAAAATGAACAAAGGATAAGTTTCCCTTTCAAGCCATGAATGTACAGTAACCGAGTGAGTGTCGTCGACACTGCTTACCTTACACAAGGTCACTATGCAAGGAACATTCTGTACGCTCAACCTCATGCAGTCATAAGGGTCGTCTGATAACTCGATTTCCTTTCCTCCTTCCTCGTCTTCTGATATGTGCACTTTGGGAATTCTGTTTTGCAACAGGGTAAAACATTACTTTCGGGTTTTTTCCCCCAATGAATCATAGATAAACACACTGTATGTTGGCCAAGAGTTGCGTTTGATCATCACAGAATAATTCTGCATACCACTGTGTGACAACTTACTTGGTGTTAAAGAGAGCTGCTTTAATAGCTATTGAGATGGCATCGTACAGGTTTCCATCACACTGCAGCAGCTGCAGAAACAAACACAAGCATGACTCCTCATGACTCATTCTTTCTCAACAGAATCAAAAACATACAGTACGCAGCTTCATGCATGTAACAAACCAACCAGACCACATGTTATAAGCCAGTGGTTTTCAACTAGAGATGTCCCGATACTGTATCGGTAACGGCCTTTGTTGGTCATATCGGTATCGGCGAATATGCCAGCGAGTCTAACCACCAATCCGTCACAGGGGTAAGGGGTCGACACTATGGCAGGTAAATACAATGTTGGGGCATGCAGAGTTTATAAATATTATTATTATTATTATAATACCGAATTATCGGAATTCGGTGTCGGTATCGGCTAACACAGAAATTGTGGTATAGGGTTCGGGACATCCCTATTTTCAACCAGTGGGCCGGGGGCTGGGGACCACCAGTGGTCCTTGAGGGGGTTCCAGGTGGTCCCCAGCTAAATGAAGGAGAGATGGTAACCAAATGGACCCTTATAGATCTTTAACTCTTGAGCGTAAAATGAAACCAAATGGACCGCTTTCATTTTACTCTCTCAAGAATTACATTTTTGTTAGAATTACTTAATTTACAAGACGTCTACACAATTAGGCTAGAGAATGCTAATTAATTGTTATTTTGATCAACGTTTGCCTGTTATCTCTCCTAATGGTGCCACATCAATAAAGCATGGGAATGTGGACAAAATCTTATCCAACGACAACTAAATATTCGAAGTCTTTCATTGTTTTGCGAGGCTAAATCTCATCAGATGGTGGTCCGTGGCTCAAATGCCGAATATATAATGGGCCTTGATTTGAAAAGAGTTGAAAACCACTGCTATAAGCAACTCATACATTATGCCAATTGCCAGCTGGCGTGCCAGAGAATGGTACAGTAGTTGAAAACAGTGGTGCTCACCAACACATCGACATAGAGCACCCAGCAGTGTTCCCCAGCACTAATGCAGAGGCTCTGCAGGTCCAAACAGCGTTTGTTGTTGAAGACTTTGTAGAGAGTGTTACTCAGTTCTGTCCCAAGCTCATCGCCCCCCCGACCCTCAAACTCTGGAGTGGCATTGGCTGAACTGGCAAGGGCCAGAATGGGGAAGAAGTGACAAGATATAGACAGTCAATGGGTTATTTCACTTTGTTATGACAGTGTAGTTTAGTCCTTCAAAAATAGCCAATCTACAAGTTCACAACATGTTACATAACAGACATGACACACTGAACTTGTAGATCTGCTACTTTTTTTTAAAATTATTATAAATTCTGCTATAATGATGAATGCTAGGTTGAAAGAAGTAGTACAGTGATTTGTATTGCATTCTATAAGGCAATAAACACTGCCTCCTGGTGGTCATGTTATGCTATTTGTTCAAACATACTTGGCCAAATAAAACATTAATGTTTCTGCAAAGACAGACAGACTGCGCAAATAAAGGTGTATTAGAAAAGGTGAAAATGTAGGAGGAGACATTTCCACTCCAGACCGGATCAGAAACCCGAAAACGCTATTGATTTTAGGCTACCTATCCTGTATCCAACCACAGTACCTACCAGTCAACAAAAAACTCCATATATCCTTCATCTGGAACTAGAGGTCTTGGTTTCCCAATCTCAGCCTTGACTCCAACTAGAACAGCTGAATCACCCTGGAAGATGAACAATAGAGAGAACCTTTTAATTGTTATTCAGGGTTAGAATTAAATGTTTTACATATATACATGATGAAGTATGAGCTCAGCTCTGGTCCATAGCTCTAATGCGTTGCATTTAGAGCTATGTTACTCTCGACTTCCGCCGCTCGCATGAATGCAGACCAGCCTAATATGAACTGTCAAATAGCCCTTACTTCCTGACCGCATTGACACAAGTATAATGTTTGCATGTTAATTAACAATCATACATGTAATAATCTATCTCTCAAGACAGATTCATGTGATATATGCAGTTAGAAAGGGTCAGTGCAATTATAGGTTCAAGAGATTGATTGAATAGTTTATTAGACAGAATGTATAAACCAAAGTTTAAAGAGGGGAAATAGCCAACGTTTAATATAAGGCAAGTTGTTAATGTATGTTTTATTGTTTTGTAATAATAATTCAAATCTACAAAAGTGACTAGAGTAAAAGTACAATATTTGCCTCTGAGATGTAGTAGAAACATAATAAGTCAAAAGTATTAAAATGTGGAAATACTCCAGTAAAGTAAAAGTACTTGCACTTAGTTTAATACTTTCCACCACTCACTGCTGTTAAAACAGACCACAACAACAGACACATCAATATTTACCAGGGTAATTTTGGCTGATCCGTCTGTGTTGGTTACCACGTCTGTCTCAATCTCCATGTGTCTGTAGTCTTCACAGCTCCGTCCGTCCACTCTCAGGCCATCCTGGTGTTGATAATATGAATATAACAATAATGTTAAACAAAACGCACTAGTACTGGATGGATGAGAAATGGTACAGGGGTAAGAAGGACAAGATAGCTAGCATTAGTGCCATTAAACACCTGGATAGCTACCCTACAAGAGTGACACACGAGACGAGACCACTGAATAATGTATGCTAACTGTTTGAGAATGATACTTACTCGTATACCATGCAGTATATACACCTTCTCGGCTTCGCTAACCTGTACAGTTGCCATTATATAAAAACCATATAGTTAATATTCTAGACTAGATAAAAACACCAGCAGCATGTGTGGTGTGGGACACTGCGTCATCAACTGGCGACAAAGGAAAATGCGCTTGCGCACGCGTTGTAAACAGACTCAGAAGCCGAAGTTCTTTTTTATTTCTTGTGATTAGAATAAGTCATTATAAAACCAATAGATTTTTTTGAATGAGGACAACAAATAAGTCGTGCATTTTAAAGTAACTATATTTTGTACAGGAGGCTGTATATTTTAAAAATCGAACTCTTCAATAATACACACAATGTAGGACTATAGTCTCTGTCTGGACAACAGAACGTCAGAACCTAAAACAAGTAAATATTCTCCTGCAGATCACTTATTACCGTAAAGTAGTAGCAATAGTAATAGTATGTTTAGTTATATGTGAGTTATATATGAGTGAGTTATATTATATGCTTGAAATGTAGCCTAAGATTTAGACTCTGGTAGATGTATTTATCGATTCAGAATCGATAAATACATCTACGAGAGTCTAAATCTTAGGCTACTTGAAATGTAATGTAATTATGCAAACTGTCAATCAATCAATCTACTGTAAAACATGCAACTGAAGAGTCACCATGGGAGACATCCCATCACCAGGATGGATATTCGCGCCGTGATAGGCGCATTGGTTGTTTCGCAACGGTTGTCATCGCAGCAGCACGACAGTGAACGTTCCTCCTGGCTATGGGGTGTAATAGAGGCCAGAGAGCAGAGAAAAGAGCAATCAGAGGGAACTTCCTGGTCGGAACTCCTTCTGTTGTTGTGCTGCAGACAGACACACAAATACACACAGAGAGAGAGAGAGAGAGAGCTGCTTTCTGGGTGACAGACAGTGAACCCAGGAAACTATAATAAATAGTGAGGTAGTTATAGTTCGCTTTTGAAGCTGACTTTACTGGCATGTTACGAATGGGTGAAGGACCGATCGAGGATCGAAATGAACTCGCCGTGCGTGTGCCCCGTGTGTGAATGAGTCGCGACTGTACTGTGTCTAGTACTGTGTTGAGAGGAGGGGTGCGTGTGCTCACTGTGCTGGCATCTGGCAGTGTACTGCAGAAATTGGTGACCTCCTGGTTGTGATTTTTGTATGTATTTGAGGACTCTCTACAAACTTCTGTCGACAGGCCTGGCGTGTACGAGGTAGGATATGGAAATTAGCAACTTATTACTCTCATCATGGAGTTATTGTTATTGTTGTTGTTAAAAGCTTTATTCATTGATCATAACACAACACCAACCCGAGGAGAGGAAGTCACCGCACCTCCATGGACGTGACCAGTGTGAACTGTAAAGATTCACATCCTGGTGTGTGGTGTCCAAATGTTAAAACAAGGTGCTAGAAGAGATTTATTCCCAGCCTTCCTCCTTGATAGTGACATGACATAAGCTGATGATGGCCAGTTAAGTGGGAAACTAACCAATATGTTGCCCTGTATTGGTGTCAACTGTCAATGAAGTGGTTGTTTTTTTTGCCTTATATTCGTTGGTAATGCATTTAATGCGTATGGTTGACCTATATGGACTTAAATGACACGATCAGTGTGTTGTTAAGATGCCCACCTGTTGTTCCTTCCTCTCACTAGAGGTCAAATCCATCCACTTCTCTTTCTATATCTATATCCTCAGTCCCCATGCCCCCTTGTCCTCTCAATGTGTCATAATCACTCCTTACTTTTAATTAGTACTCGAGTCTAGGAGGCAGACTGGAAACATATGATCCCTATCTATCATTTATATTGAATATTATATATTTGGAGTTAGGTGGTCAGTCAGTGTCACTGTATGACTGTAACCTGTGTTGTAACTATTAATTCACATTATTTTGTGTTACAAAACTACTAATGAAGGGGTCAGTTCAGTTGATTCATTGGCAGTTAGACATACACATACCAGCAGGGACCCCCACTATAAACCTATCCTATGTATTGTGTTGTGTTGTAGTATAGTAGATTGCACTTTTTCATAGATTTCATAGACTATTTGACAGCACTACCATCATTGTATTGGATTCATGTTGATGTTTACTTTAATTTCATTTAACCATTTAAACTGTCAATTAAACCTGACCTTTCACTATTTAGGACAGACTAGGTCTGCTCTTTTTAACCTCTACCAAACCTCTTTCCCGAATACTAGGGATGCAATTAAAAAAAAAGGTTCAGGTTCAAAATAAAAATCTTCCATTCACCGAGGGAGTGTTCTATAGTCCTTTAGTCTGCCACAAAAGTCCATTGATAGAATTGACCCACTGGCATTAACTCTCTAGCCTGTAGGCAGTGTAATTTCTAGTCACAGGTTTTATGTTGTTGACTCGAGTCATCATAAAGATGTTAGTTTAGTTTGTTTTTTGTCTATATTATGCACACTTGCAGTTAGCCCCTCTCTGCACCCTCCGTAAAGTTTCTGAAATTTGGATGTTACTTTACGTAGGGTTCCTCAATAGGACGCAGCTGTACATACCCTCCGTTGCGGCCGTGCTGCGGCCTGGTGGTGGTGGTGAGATGTTTCAAAAGAAGCATAAATCGGCTATAGGAGACAACGGAAACGTCAGAGAATTTTCATTTGGCGCAGAATTTCAGAGCAGCCAAAACGGTCAAACAAAGTTTGTACTTAACTTAAAGTACTTAACAGCTTCTGCGCCAAATGAAAATTCTCTGACGTTTCCGTTGTCTCCTATAGCCGATTTATGCTTCTTTTGAAACATCTCACCACGACCACCAGGCCGCAGCACGGCCGCAACGGAGTGTGTACAGCTGCGTCCTATTGTGGGCTTACGAACTGCAGAGGGACCCTACGGGTGAACGATGAAAAGAGCTCAACCGGGGGGTTCCGAGAGGGGCTAACTTGCAGTAGGTCATGGAAGAACCTCCACCCAACATTGTTCAAATCGGCATCATGGATGTGATAAGACAGGTTAAGACACCTCAAATATTAGTTTAATAGTTTCCTCTATTTAACAAAAATGCAAGGTAGTGATTCCAGTGTGTTTAATGACATTTTTTTTTACAGTTATGCTTTCATGTCATCGTGTGTCGATCATATGATCATATTTATATAGCAGATTTAGAAGGCAAACTCACATTGGGACGTGTTGTTGTGAGCCTGTAGATGTAGGTGAATTTAATGTTGTTTAAAGTAATTTAATGCAATCAAATATGACTTTTCTGTTTGGGATGTATGGGCTGTTAAGGCCAGAAAGTCGTTTTTTGCCACTCCCACATAACTTCCGGGTATGATGATGGTGTCACGCGCAATTGCATGTCTATTAAATGACAAGCCCAAAATAGGATGTTGAAAGTGGTTAGTTCTGTTCTCTTGTCATATGCTATTTTTACAGTTGTAAAGTAACCACAGAACCACAACCCAGAACAGCATTCATCATGACACATTTGGATTCAGTCAAACATTCAGGAACATAGTATTTTGCTGAACATTCCAATTATAGAGGTTATGTGTGTGACATCATCGTACCCGGATGTTATGTGGGAAGTTGGGAACACACACCTTTCTGGCCATGACAGTTGACAGCCCATACATACAGATACAGTAGTCCTATCTGATTGTATTAAATTACGTTAAACTCACCAACATTGCAGCTGTACGGAAAGCTTGAAGTGTCAGTTAGGAAGCGCTCGTTTTCAATAAATCCAGGGCTTGACATTCACTTTTTGAGGCACTTGTCCTTCGGACAATTACATCTCCCATTCACTTGTCTGGGGCACAAAAGTCACTTGTCCGGAGCACGAGCACACACACAAATACAATTTAAATCAACTAACTAAGTTGGTTTTGGTGAATTCATGTTTGAATATTAGATGTAAAATATCTCCACTTTTCCACGAGCTACACACGCATGGATGACATTTTATCTGGCGAGGGGCCCGGAATGAGTGCAGGACTGAACTTCATTTAGGAAGCACAAATGTATGGTGCACACAAAATAGGTGGTGTGATCAATTACCCCACACTAACCGTAACACACCTGTCAATTGTGTACCCCATACGTTTGTGCTTCCCATCATCCCATGACTGTTCCCCTAAAGGAAGTTTTCATTTCAGTCCAGCTTTTCCTTCTGGAAAAGTGGCGATATTTTACTTAACACGTTATAACGCAACATTGTGCTGCATTCTGCATTATTTGCACTTTAGAAACGGGTGGTACCCCACTATGAAGGACTTGTTGAGTGATTTCCAACAAGTGCTTCCAATGATCCAGTGATGTTTTGCCACTCATTGTTTTGCCTGTTCTTGTCTCTTGTTTTTTTTACATCCTGCCCATGTCCTATTGCATTAATATGAGTTCGCTGTCCATAATAGTCCTAGACATGTGGCAATGATGTGAATGTGATCTCTCACAGGAGTGGCAAGTTAAATAAGAATCACATAATTACTACTGTGCTGTGATGAGTCAACTAAATAACCCCTCTGAAGCAAGTTTGGCCTGCCTGAAGTGACCTGCTTCAATCTGAATCAGACATAATCTAATTTGGATGTTGTCATATCTATGGGAATTCCAGTATTTTACACCTTGAGGTAATTATGCTGTGAGCATTGTTTAACTCACTGAGAACAAACTGTATTAGCCAGAGCAGATGGCAATGATGAATGGGATATCCACAACAAACGTTTTTTATGTCCTATAACCACGGCTGCAGTCTAAATCGGGCTGCCGCAGCAGTTAGTTGAGTTTACTCTAAACTCGACTAAATTAAAATAAATTGTGACAACGATAATCTTCATTGTTCATTTGTACCATCTTGTACCATCCACTGGATGGATAGAAGCGATTAATAAGGGAAGATGATGGTGCTCTGGTTTAGTGGTTTTTTGCGTGGGCTGGGCAGTAGGATGAAATTATCCTGAATTGGTTGGTTTTAAGAGGCCAGACAGACTCTTTACTTGGTTTTGCAATGTGGCATACAGTAGCTTACTGTAGAATTGGAAAAACCGTAGGAAGAGAAGAGATGAAGGTATAACTATAATGTGTTCTAATTCCAGTGCCAACCTCCCACTTCATCTGTGGAATGAAAGAGAGCCTCATGGTCTGGTTTGGCTATGAAGGACTGGTCTGGTGGTACTACGATCAAAGTTTTATTCTCTCACTGACCTGCTTCCTTGAATACTAGCGGAGAATTGTGGACCGTCTCTCTCTAATCTTTCCCTATCATCTCTCTCCCTCATTTTTAGTAATATTAAAATACTATACTAGTAGTTGTAGAGCTTGACGGAACATCTTTTGGGGGAACTAAACCCCACATCTGTGTTTGTATGTATGTTGCTTTTATGGTACCACTGCACAAAATAATTAAAAAAGAAAAATAAAGTTGAACCTTCTAGATAAGAGATATTTTAAGGTAATTTTGGGAGCTTTGGGGGGGTAAGGTGTGTGAGAGAATCAGAAGCCTTTATTGCCATACATGTAAAACATGTGAACAGCAGAGTACAGTTACAAATGCAGTTACCAGAGGCCAGATACTGTTCTCAAATACTGCTAAAACTAAGATGTGCCAGCAGTAATGAAGAATAAGGTTTCAGGGCCACAGAGATGCTTCCACCAGATCAATGATGCTAAACAAAATTAGCACCTAAAAGAAGTTTACCATGGGGAAGTTTACCAGAATGTCAGTTATTAGTTACCTCCCATTTACAGCCATACTCTCTCCCTTCCCTCAGCATGCGGACGTATCCACCAAGGCTCTAGGATGAATAACCCAGCGCAGCGTACCAGGGACATAGAGCGGCAAGCTGGCTACCTGAAGCCAGAGCACTGTGCCCCTCCCCCAGTCCGCACGGGACCAGAAGACATGTGGTTCATCCGTGACGGCTGTGGCATCGTGTGTGGCGTCATCACCTGGATGCTGGTCTTCTATGCCGAGTTTGTGGTGGTCTTTGTCATGCTGCTGCCCGCCAAGAATGTGCTGTACACCCTGTTCAACGGGACGCTCTTCAACGGCCTGGCCTTCCTTGCCCTCGCCTCGCACGCCAAAGCCATGTGCACAGACCCGGTCAGTCCTGTGTTAGGTTGACGGTTACAGTACTGACGTGTTGTTTTATTGGCTTCCTCTTTATTTAAAGGGTTTGAACTTTTATTTTATTTTTGCTACCAGTATATTTGCTTGCTGTTCCTCTAGTCTATAATGAAGCTTCCTTAAAGTTCCTGCCTACCACCATAGCGAGACTGGGGTTTGAATGCTCCCTGGTGCAATGTGGCTTGGCTGGGGCTTTGATGCTACATTATCATCAACTCCTACAGAGTTGGTCAGGGCGCCTGTCCAGCAAGGTGTTGTGAAACTCCTCCCTGACCCCGTCAGGTGAATCTATCATCTATTTTTTCCCTGTTTATTTTTGAGGGGCGCTAACCCCTCCTATATCCAACTTTTAGTGTATGTTCACAAACGTTGTCCTAAACAAACAAATTCCCATTGACAATGATTTTGTTTTTACATCATAGAGTCTGAGCAAATCAGCAGTGTCTATTTTTGTCCTACACAAACTCCCATTGACAATGAATAGAGAATTCTACGTCATTGTGTGTGAGCAAATAGGCAATAATAATAATAATAATAATAATGTTATTGGCAGCTCTAGTGGCGACCGTAGTGGACTGGACACGTTTGCATGATTTGCTGCCTCGTCTCTAGGTTGCCTCTAAGCCAGTGGTTCCCAAACTGTGGTGCGTGCACCCCTCCTTGTGGTGCGCGAGTGCCTTCTAGGGGTTGCACGACATGAAAAGGCTAATGGTGGTGCTATGGTTTTATTAAATGTATTGACATATGATGCCAATATATGGCAGTATATGCAGAATATAGCCCATGCTGCATATATATGTCATATTCATGTTCATATATGGATAAATAGGAAATATATGTCTCTATATAGCTTATGCAATTTATATTTCCATGTGGGGGGTGCGTCAGCTAGATCGGGAGGTAACAGGGGGTGCATGCATGGCCAAAAAGGTTTGGGAACCGCTGCTCTAAGCCAATGGGAGACATACCGGTACCCATAAAACCCATAGTCTGAACGGCCGGCATAAAACCCATACTCTCAACGCCGCAATGTGGAGCCGTGAGGTGAGGCAGAGGCTGATGGCACACAAACTGATTCTACTGTATATGTTCATAAACGAGAGCTTTCTGCACCTGGCAGTTATGACCCGTCATTCTTGTTTCTCTGTTTCCAAGAGATAGTTTATTTGTCATGTGTGTCAGTAGCATCAGCAGTGATGGAAAGTGTGTCTCTCTGTCTCAGGGAGCTGTACCTAAAGGTAACGCTACCAAGGAGTTCATTGAAAGCCTCCAGCTCAAGCCCGGCCAGGTTGTCTACAAATGTCCCAAGTGCTGCAGCATCAAGCCTGACAGAGCTCACCACTGCAGGTAAGAGGGGGGGTGGGTCTGTGTGTGTGTGTGTGTGTGTGCGCATTTGCGTGCGTGCGCTTGGAGACTAGAGCAAGTGACAGAATAAGGAAGGCCACAATTCACAATTGCACACACTGCAAAATGACTTGACTGTGTGGGTTTATTTATAGGGGTAGAACACTTGACTGCAGTCTCGTCTCTCCTTTCCTCTCCTGCCTGTGTTTCAGTTACAGTTGCATTATCAGTTCCCTGTGGACTTTGTAGCGTCATGAGGAACTCCCCATGAGGAAGATCAGTGGGAGCTACCTACAGACTGCAGAGATGAAAAGAGCAGAACCATTTCAGGAGTAATTGGTTAGACAAACCAGTGACTGGCAGGTTAAATTATATACGGTTACATTTAGTAAGTTTGTTCTATACATTAAAATCCTCAGTGTTAATTTAACTTGTGCCGCCCCGCGTCCGAGACGGTTGAGAAATGAGTTACCGTGTGCCGGTCCCTCTACTGTACCCTCTACTGTACTGTACTGTACTGGCACACCCAAAATCCTCATATATACAGTTAATATGTGTTTGTGTGTGTGTTAGGTTGCACACAGGTGGTGGAAAAACAACCATGCTGTTTTCGTGCTCATACCCAGCCAGCCACCCACACACACACACACACACACACACACACACACACACACACACACACATAACTCCGTAAGGGAGTGGTTGACACTCAAAAATGAATACATGAGCATTGAACACATTTACTGAGTAATTGAAGACTATTACTGTGTAGTGTGTATGATGATGGTGATGGTGATGGTGAAAGGAATAGTCTAGTAATATATAGAATGCTACTGTAGATGGTTACGGTAGGGTAGATGGTGCATGATAAATTATGAATCCTCAAGGTTTACCTTTGGTGTCGGCTGTCTCATCTCATCCAGTACACACACACACACACACACACACACACACACACACACACACACACCTGTCCTTCCTGCCAGTGTATGAGAGGACTGTTCCAATCTCCAGTATCCATCGTGTGTGTGTGCGGCTGCGTGCGTGCATGTGCACGTGTGTGCGTGCGCGTGCAGTCACGCACACGCATACATACATGCGTGTATGTGTGCACAGTACACATACACGTGTCGTGAATTAAGTGCTATTGATTGAATGTCACACAGTTATCTCGTGTGTGTGTGTGTGTGTGTTTGTGTGTGCGTGTGCGCTCGATCTCCCCACAGTGTGTGTAAGCGATGCATCAAAAAAATGGACCATCACTGTCCTTGGGTCAACAACTGTGTGGGAGAAAGCAACCAGAAGTACTTTGTTCTTTTCACAGTGAGTTTTTTGACCTTTACAAAACATAATGCTGAGTGCTCCTTAGAATGCTTATAAAATACCTCACATTTGTATTGCTTGTGTATGCGTCTCTTGAACATACAGGTCAGCTTGGGTAGTAAAGCACAATACAATACATTACAGACCAGCTTAGATATCAACAGTAAGGATGTGAACATACAGGTCAGCTTGGGTAGTAAAGCACACTACAATAGAGCTTAGATATCAACAACAGCAAGGATGTGACGAACATGACAACCAATTTGTCACTGACGGAATTTGTAACAAAGCATTCGTTTGAGCCACAGTGTTTTACCTCCTGGGTCTTATATATTTATATACAGTACTTATATATGATGCTTGTTTCTCTTTAGACCTTTTTTAGACGTGTTATTCGTTGCAAATATTTTTTGCTCTAGCACTTTGAGAATTGTTTCAAATGTAAATGCACTATACATTAAATGTATTAAATTAATACTTCACCCAAAAAAGGTATTTATTTTAATCAATTACTCACCCCATGAAGCCTTGAATTAATTATTAATGGAGAGTTGTTTTGTTTTCCTTAGCCAATAATCCAATGTGATGACACTGCTGCGGTAGGAGACCAACATAAAACTATGTAAAAGAATAATATAAACTTCAATTAGTCAAATTGGACTATTGGCTCAGGAATACAAAAAGAAAATCAAGGCTTCATGGGGTTCAATATGTCGGGCCACTCAGTGCAAAAGTCCTCGGAGATGAAAAAAGTTTCCCAGATTAAGAAGACATCAAACCAATTTAAAATGATTCATGACATTGTGATTAATGTTCAGAGTAGGCTAAATTAATACCAAACGTTCTGTGTTTCCTTTCAGATGTACATTTCACTAATATCTCTCCATTCTCTGGTCATGGTGGCATTCCATTTTGTTTTCTGCTTAGAGGAAGACTGGACCAGTAAGTTATATTCCTACACACCATACAGTATATTATGTCTAGAATATATATCCCCGGGCTAGTCCATGCCCGGGGACGTGGGCACTCAAAGACGAGGTGTTTCCAGACTTTGGGTTATGCGCTGTGCACAACACACTGCACACACAGGTGGCTGCTCATTTGATCATGGCTGTGTGTAACAGCCCGACACAGCGTCAAATCGTGTAAATGTGCATGTGCGTGATTTAGGGACATGAAAAAATGGGCTTTATCAGTCTCACTTCGTCACTCTCACTCTTCATATGCCAATGGTTAATTGCTCAACCAGCTGAGTTAAAAAGTATGGAAGATAGTAGAGTATGGTGCTCCACTATACCCTCTAATCAAAATAGAAAGGTCTATTTCCCCCAGCCTTTGGTTCGCTAGGGGTTTCATCATTCTCCAAATCTATGATTCATTTTTATTTTCGATTTTGTGATCCAAAATTAAGTTAATTATTCCAATATAGTTTTGTTTATTTTATCTATGCCATTGTTACAGTATCGGTCGTGTTTTGTGTTTCTCGAGAAACCTAATTCTAATAATGGTAAACTAGTCTGAAATTCTGAATAACAAACAGTTTAAGAACATTTACATTCACACTATGTATTAATTACATACGGCACATAGTGCCGTTTAGTCTATTTCAGATTCTTCCTGAAGAAGAAGAGTTCATAACATTATCTGAAGAGAGTGCTGGTAATTGAGCTGTGAAACACTGCTTGGTACTAATTAGAGTGGTTCTATAACACTGATGAAATGATCAACTCCAGCATGCTCTACCACTGAATTGGTCACAAATCCAATACCACAAACACCCATATTGCTTCAGCTATTGTTTTCAACGGGGTGCATACTTAGTTTAGACTAGTCATTGGTTAGACATGGGTTAAGGTTAGGTTTAGGGTGAGGGTTTGAGATAGGTTGTAGTTGTAGGACTAATGACTGGTCTAACAACTAAGTACTGTCTAAACTAAGTACTGCACCCGTTTTCAACACCAGTACAATTTGTTTTAAATTAGAATGTTGGATTCACCTGGATCAGTGTTTTCATCACAACTGTGACTTTAGGGTCAGGACTCAGGAGAATGTTTCAATTCCTCCACTGTCTCAGGCAGCGATCACGGTGAATTGAAATATAGCAAGCCAACTAACAAAGCAGTCTGCAGCAGCATGGACATTAATTTAGCCAGTTAAACTCTTGCATTAGATTAGATTGTCAGGTACTGTTTATATCTGAGATGTTCTCTGTAGACCCAACATTGTTTTATCTCCAACTCACGAGGTGATAAAGACTGTCAAAGAACGTCCACCAACTGCGTCTAACTGGCAGTAGTTCTTATCCAGCCTACTATACACCTGCTTTCATTTAGTTCTTCCCAATCCCAACACATGATTAGCTAAGTAGGCAGGGAGTGGGAGGAGAAATGGGGAAGGGAAACGTAGTGAAATCTTTAATTGCTAAATCAAACTCACTATTTGGTTCATCATGTGTGACCTGATGAATCATCGCTCTCCTCCTCTCCCTCACTCAAGAGTGCAGTAACTTCTCCCCTCCTGCGACAGTCATCCTCCTCATCCTCTTGTGTTTTGAGGCCCTCCTCTTCCTCATCTTCACGGCTGTCATGTTTGGTACCCAGGTCCATTCCATCTGCACCGATGAGACGGTAAGTAGACATAGTGATGGACCACCCTGAATTTGTTGCTGTAGTTTGTGTTTGGTTTCAGATGTTGTCAAAGTTCTGACCTGAAGACAGCAGGATGTTGTAGATAAAGGACTATATAATATGGTTACACTGTATTTACAAAACAGGGGGGACAAAAACAAATGCTTAATTCTCCAAATATTTAGAATATCATATCCAGAATGACCTGAGCTTTCTCCTGCTATTGAGGTGAATGTATATTTTGGAATGCTGAATGCAGCTCATTTATATACATAAATATATTTTAGAGAGCTAAAGAGGTCAGCTTGTGTCCCTTCTTTCACTTTGCATTTAATCTCACGCTCATTTGACTCATTGTTCATAGCAGGGTACATTATGAAAAGTCAGGCTGAGATTAAGTGTGATGGTTGCCAGCGAATAGGTGCAATTTGACTTGATAGAATACCTTTGCCTTTCCATGGTAAGATGATGTACACAGTGAGAGGGGATGCAGGCCAAAGTACAAACATAACAACCAGATGCTTGATTCTCGCATCTTGTCTAAAATCTCACAGATATGTGACCACTTCTGTAAGATTATTCTTTGTATTATAATTCTCGTAGTTTAATACATTATAATAATTTTATAATGCATTATAATCACACTAAAGCCCCACCCAAAGACCACTTGTATCTTGACCGTGTAAATCTGCAGAGTCTAGAGTGACCTTTTTCCAAAAAAGAGGTATACTGGTGAGAGAATAGACCTCACCAGAGTCGCCACACACGTTTCCTTCACACTTGTGATGTGTTTGATCCACAGGGCATTGAGCAGCTGAAAAAGGAAGAGAGACGATGGGCAAAGAGGTCCAAATGGATGAACATGAAGGTTGTGTTTGGACATCCTTTCACTATACACTGGCTCAGTCCTTTCAGTACCCCAGACCACGGCAAGGCAGACATCTATCAGTACATCGTCTGAAAACACACAGCCGAGCTCAGACTCTGGCCGGCGGTCTGCCCTGGTGGGACATGAATGGGTCATCAGAACAATCGATCCATGGACCTCCAACATAACCTCCTCTTAACCACTTAAACCCTATTCCAAAAATATTGAAAAGCAGAACTACAAGCCACATTGCGAAATGTGAGCTCGTAAATTAGCTATGTTTGCTATTTTTGAAATTATTTTTGATATATATACTTTCACCTATAATGATATGCCCAACATAGTCAAACAGAAACACGTCTATTGTTTTCCTTTCTCATTTATGGATCATATAAAGATTTCCGGATATTTGATCATGTTGTTACACACCCGGGATTTGTTTCTGTTTTCTTCGTGAGTCACTTGGGAAGTATAGCTGCTTTTCTTCCAAGTACATTGAAGGAATGTACTTACTTCTGACAAAACTAATTCTGACAAAGCAGTCATCACTAAAGACACACCTGGTGTTCAATAGCAGACGTTTACATGAAACACTTCATGATGATAACAACCTGGATTTTTCTTCAGATAGAGATCTTCTGTGTTGGATAATGTCCTGCCTCCGAGCCTAAATAAGGCATGCACGAGGTGAATAACTTTTTAAAGCAATGCTCTTCAGACATGGAAACGTGACATTTCTTTTCTTCTTTTCCAGCTAGCAATGCTGTGATCCCGTCACTTCTTCATTTGCTGTATTTGTATCATTATAATTGTCTTTTGCTGAATGCTGCACATAAATTGCCTTAGCACAGTGCATTGTAGCTTTCCGTAGTTATGTATTAATGTAAGTACGGGCTAGATAGAATACAGATCTGGGTCAAACAGTGGTTGCTAATGATACCTTTTTTATATTTTGTAATTGTGAGTTTTACTGCACAGCACAACACAATATCACAACAGACAGTCAGGAAGACAATCAAAGGAAAGTATCTGGAAATCAGTTTTTATTTTATTCTGTCCCTGATGTACTAAAGCCCATTGCTTGCTACTTGAAGGTGTTTAAAAGGGTTATTTTCAGGACCTCTTTGACGCAGTTCCTCTACAGAGCCAATAGCCAGGGCAGAGCTGTAGCTGCACAGTTGGAACGACTTCAATGTCATTGTCAATGTCGTTGTTGGACTCAAGGGCATAGAGGACTGTTTCTGTCTGTCTTTGTCCAGCATTGTCAAGATGTCAAACTGGAAAACGGGTAGTAGATCTGATAACGGTGTATTTGGAAGTGCCTGGGAAATCAGCTCATTGTTCCCAGTACAGTACACATCACATTGGTTCAGATGTGTGTGTATGCGATTTCCACCGGGTTGAGTTTGGTAGCACTTGTTTTTGTTCACTCAACGTCCAGAGTATGTGCATTGTTTTATAAGAAATTTTAACCATTGAAGCTCACAAAGTGTTGCATCTTGTAGGTTTGCTATTTTTGGAGAAAGAAAATACATTTTCTGAAACGTTCTGCCTAAAAGGCGAAGGAGTTATATATCACATACACATCCTATATAGAAATTCAGAATTGGGGTTGGACTGGATCCTCACAGTGGCTTTTTTTCCACCAGGGACTGTTAATGTCCATTGCCAACAACTGGTCGATGTTGAGCATCTGCCAGAACTCCTATTTCTGAAATATTTCCTGGCTGTTTCTGTAATGTTCTGGAGTTCTGCACAGACTTGTGTTTTGAAGATCGGGGGAGCGTGTCTGTGATCAAGGGTACCTTGTATGCGCCCACATCCAAGGCCTTGAGGCTTGTGAACGCACGCCTGAGTGAACCGCCAGGCGAGTGAGTGGTCGCGGAAGCCATAGGCTTCTTAGCAAGCTGTGGTGGACGGAATAGGTTACCACGTGAACCAAAACCAGTGCTGCGCCTCTGTTGTATCCATCACAGTGGGAGGTGCAGGGCTTTGAGCTCGGCTCCCAGCCTCCCATTGGAAGTTGTACACGCGTCGTACTGTTCAGGTAGAACAACCTTTAAACCTTTTTCATATCGAGACCATTATTTATTTGGCATTTGACCCACGGGCCACCATTTGATGAGATTTAGCGCCTCTGACCCAATAATTAGAATATTTTGTTAATTCCATGCTGTATTGATGTGGTTTGTGGTACCATAGGAGAGATAACAGGCAAACATTGATCAAAATATAATTTTTTCTCTTTAATTGTGTAGACCATTTGGTTACGGGTCCATTTGGTTTTATTTTACGCTCTCAAGAGTTAAATATCTATAAGAGTCCATTTGGTTACCAACTCTCCATTGGGGACCACCTGGAACCCACTCAAGGACCACTGGTTGAAAACCACTGAGGTAGAACGATATAACGGCAGTACTAGACACACATTCTTCCCAAATGAACCAATGCATGGATGATTCCCCCACACCGAATTGGATTTACTCACAGATGATCCTTTTACTCGAGGTTGCGGTTATGAGTCTCGCACAGAAGAACCTCATGGGACAAGCATGTCCAAATTTAGCCAGTGTAAAATGTTTAGTGAAGCCTGAAGAGCCACAGCAGAAGTGTCTCTATTGTGATGTAAATGCTACTGCTGTGCTGTGTGGACGATGCTTGACTATCCGGCATTGAGAAAAAGCACAGTTTGTCTTTCTCCAGCTATTGATGCCTTTGAGTGTAATGATTTGGCACAGGTGGAATATTAACCTACCGGTATACAGATGCCTTTATCTTAATGTGTTCAACTAGCCTTACCGTACATAGTTTGATCATAGTTTGGACTGTAAAAGACTACTAATGTTGCCAAATGAACTATTTAACCCCTATATATATATAGTTGACCGGAGTTCCCCAAGGGTCTATCTAGGACTCCCCTCCTTTTTTCCCTGTACACTGACTAAATGTATTTGCCGAAAACAGACGATTTATAAGCTCACAGTGCGTTGTGACGCGATTGTGAGCTTGTACTGTAGATCGTCTATTTTTTGCCAAATGTTCATCCCAGAATAGGCCTGGTAGGGTTTATGGTTATGGTGTAAAGGGAGAGATTTATGAACTCTGGTCACCACTGTGCATGTGTGCACTGGAGTCACACAAACCATAGCGGCATTTTATAATATTTCAAGTCAATGGGAAAGAACTGCTTACTCAATGAGAAAGTATTACACTATTTTATCTTTTTATACAAATGATGGTTGTGATTCTAGTTCCGCATACACCAGCTTGTCTTCTTGTTTCTTGTACATGTTGACTAAGCATGAAGACTATCTGTCATTTTTGGAACACTGGTATTGATTTTGTGATGATGTTGATTATTGTTATGGTTTATGCTATGAAGGGAATTAAATAAATCAGAAATATGGCCGCAAGCGGCACTGAGCAGGGTCCAAGAAGGTTTTCTTAATAATACATCACCAGTCATTCTTACATCATGTGTCATATTTGAATACTTAACATCTTAAAACATACTTAAGACACACTCAAATTTAAAGCATGGTGTCACATGCTGAAATTAGCAGATCTAGCTTGTAGATCTTCTATTTTCAGAGTGAGCCTCTGGCTGGCTTGCAATAAAGACCTAATCAAAATATATACCTGTCTACTCTAATAGTTTACAGTGAGCGGATAGAGGATGGAAGCCGTTTCAAGGCGAACATCACGCCCAGCTCCATTAATTGCATGAAGTACTCTCATCACAGCGGGCACTAGGCCAGAGTGGGGTTCCCATGTACTGAATAAGGGACTGGTCACCTCTATGGAAATATTTTAATAATATGTATCTCCTTTTCCTCCCAATGTAGTCGTTCTGTCAATTCTGCTGACTCCTACTGGTTGGAGAGAGGAAGTAAGTAACTACTGTAAGTAGCCTTGCCGCCATGAGGCCCATAGGGCAGGAGCCTATCTCCTGTTTCTGCAGCGTGAGGCAGCTTCATGTACAAGTACACCCCCTGGACATGACGCAGGGACTGGAGAGAGGGAGTAGGCAAGCATTATCTCCTGCTATACGTGAGGTAGCAGTGGTGGAAAAAGTACTCAAATATTTTACTTAAGTAAAACTAAAAGTATCAATAATACTGCAATGTAGTTCTATGTTACAAGTAACGGTCCCGTATTCAAAGTGTACTTAAAGTATCAAAAGTAAAAGTACTCATGCAGAATATCCTATTTCAAATGTCTAAAAATCTTTGGAAAATAGCTGATCTACAAGCTCGCAATGCATCGTGAGCTTGTAGATTGGCTACTTTAAAATGGTCGAAGGGCTGAAGTGGTATTTTTTGTAATAATCTACAAAGTAACTAGTAACTAAAGTTTTCGAATAATTAAAAGTAAAATATTTGCCTTTGAAATGTAGTGGAGAAGAAGAAAAAAATACTGAAAGTTTGAGATACTCCAGTAATGTAAAAGCACCTCAAAATTGTACTTAAGTACAGTACAGTAAATGTACTAGTTACTTGAGGACGTCGTTACTCGTGACCCGTGCCGTGCGGAGGAACATGGGAAAGCATGTTCCTCCGCACGGCACGCCCAGTGAAGCTCCTCACTGCAGATCAGCTCCTCACTGCGAATCAGCTCCTCACTGCAGATCAGCTCCTCACTGCAGATCAGCTCCTCACTGCAGATCAGAATCAGCTCCCCACTGACTAAACTAAACCTGACCAACCTGGAGGAGTCGATAGTGCCAGATGCAATGTAGAAGTCCCTATATAGGGCATAGCAGTGGGCTTTCTGCCACCACTGAAAAAATATGCCATTATTTTTTTCCCATAGAGATTTACAAAAATATTTATATCAATTATTTTAAGCCATTATTTCAAGCCATCCAGGATCCTAGTGAATCATGACCACCATATAACCTTTGATATTGTGAAAAATTAAAGTAAGAAACCCTAAACATAGCATATTTATTAAATGTCATAATAAAAAATAAATAAAAAATAAATCACAGAATCAAAGGTTTTAAGGTCACCATGAATCACCAGGATCCTGGATGGCTTGATTCTAGGCTTAAAATAATTGTTCTAAATATTTTTTTGTAAAGGCTTAGGCTTGTAAGATGTTTTTGGCAGATTTTTCAGTGGTGCCAGAAAATCACGGCCACTGCTATGCCGTGATGGCGGGCAGGAGCACGTAAACATACCCCTGTGCCACTGCCACCCAAGTGCCCCGTGACTCTTATTTTTAACGCATGCAAATAACGCACTCTGTATATTCAGGGATTTATTATTTCAAACATTTATCTAAATGTAGAATAATATTACCTACATGAAACGTGTTTGTAAAATCTGAACAAATCATTCCTTACTGTAACCTTTTTATATCATTTTGTCTGTTCCCTGGTTGACTGTAAGGAAATGATAATCACAGTTGACATATTTTGAGAGAAAAAAATCACAATCGTCAGCTGAGAGGTTTTATTTAATCATTATTTAACATTGCGTTTTATCTTGCATTATAGCTTACATTTTGTATGTCCTTAAAACCTTTTCTATGAATAGAAACTATTTACACTTTTACAAATGCATCTTTCACACCTCAAAGTGGTCTTTATCAAACATAGTACTTATCTGACCTATAACTAACTTGTTGAACCCTTGGGGGCAGTTTTACTGTCATCACTAGTCAAGAATTTGATAATTGTCAGTAAAATGTCCTGGGAGAGGACAACTCATTTGTACAGTTATGGGTGGGGGGACTTTTAAAACCCAATGACAAATAATGGGCTCATCTCAATTCTTAATGGATTTCTAAATAAAACTAGGATACTTAAGAGTGAACTAAGATAGATTGTTCAGTTTTAAGGACGCTTAGTGCATTTTTGTGAATTAAACTGTAATGTTCTGAAGTGACATTAGCATAGTATATAATATTACTGAATTGAGCTCTCCTTTATATTGCACTACTGCACATTAACTTAGTTACATTTGTAGCACCCTGTAAGCCTTATCATTTGCCATCTGTATATCTAGCATTGTATTATTGGTAAAGTTACTTGTGGACCCAAGGCAGAATATGTCAGATCCTGGAAATAACTAACAGGGATAAAAAAGAAACACAATAGCAGTTACTAACCAATGCCATATCATAAACACATTTTTAAGTGTGAGTTTCACAGGAAGATGGTTTGTCCTCATGTCAAACTGACAAAATTAGCACGAGAAATGTAGGCACCAAAAGTTAATAAGAGACACTACTGACTGACGGACTGACTGATGACAGTGACACCATATAATGATGTACATGACCATAATCACGTGACCATGTCAACTTCTGCAAGTGCACCGTCAAGACTCTTGCCGTTGTAGCCCAACACATTAGCACTTAAACACAATAAACCTGGGCTCCTTATTTTGGGGATATCGTCATTCTCAAAAATAGCCAAGTCCTCTATGCTTAATGTAGTGTTGCTTGAGAAAAATAGCCGATCTAGCGGATCTACAAGCTAACATGTGACGTGTTGTGAGCTTGTAGATCACTAATGTTCAACAAGTGATACCACTGCATGACAGATTATAAAATTCGGTTTAAGAGGACTTGACCATGTTTTGTCCAGTTGGTGACAAAACAAATTTGTGTGATACAACATAATAGTACTATGCATGAATGGGTAATTCATTAACATACTGTATATTGTGCTGAAAAGCTATAGAGTCAAACACCACTCAGTCACCCTGCAATATGGTGGATAACTGTATAATCACATTGTAACTGTAATCACATTTAACAGGGAATCACATCATAGAAAGCCTACAGGAGTTTGATTCCATAGTGTGCATTGTCGCTGTTGGACTAACAGATCCTTTGCTGCACACGAGCTACAGATATAATAGCTACCATTGCTGGCTTGCATGCATATTGTGATGTTGATATGTATCATTACAACAGCAAAATGTCACATTCCATAACATGTATTGCCATTATTAATAACTAACTCCCCAGTTAAGCACAATATCACAGTGTTATGGGATAGAATGGAAGTAGAATGTGCCATTAATGGGATCTGAGGATGAGGACGGAAGTATTTGGTGCAGCTAGATGTCTCGGCAACCCCACGAGATGAGGATGTTCATTATTGCGCCACAATCTTCCTCACAAACTGGGGGTGGGTGTGACTGTGAATACAAATTGTGGCTAGAGTTAGCCACCAAATAATTAAGTCACAGTCACCAGTGTTTGGATTGAATTAAGCAGCTGATGGGACGGTGTGGTAAACGCTTTGGTGTGATTTATTTGGGACCAGGCCTTAGTAGGGAACATGCAGTCACCCTTCATGAAACGTAAACTCTTCCACGTCATGTCAGCCAGCATGTTTTCATCAAGGATGAGGATCCACTATAATATGAATTGTTCGTCACCCGTGGGAATGCACATAATGCAGTGTTTGTGCACAATGTTTACAGTGAATGTGAGGGACCTTCCGTTGGAAATGCAACAGTCAAAATAAAGCTTCGGTGAACTGACATCTGCAATGCATATTTTGTAGGCTTATTTAGGATTAAATCATGCACATTGCAGATATGCCATATTCTTAACCTGCGTAGAAAATTACAACTGGCTACAATTTGACTCTACTTCAATTTGACTGTCTTTATACCAAAACACTCATTTGCTCATAAAATTCTGCTGGTTCTTTGTTCCCCAACATTTTGCTTAAAATTGCTTTATTCTCAGTCCTTTCCTCTCTGTAATTATTATTTCTTTAATTCTCCCTCCATCTTATTCTTTGACTTGTCTTTGACTTATTTTATTATATTTCTTTCAACTTTCTTTATCTTTGCATTGTTGAGGAACGTTTGACTGCTACTGGTTGACTGTATTGCTGTGCATTTCATTTAAAAAAAAAGTCTTAAACCTCTTCCTTTTCACTTCCTGTTTCGTCATAATTGCTTCTTCCTTTGTACCGTTCTCCCTCCCAGGCTCACTTTCTTGGTCTCTCTCATTTCTCTCTCTAGACAGATGAGTTGTGCTGAAGCAGACTGACTAAGTTCAAAAATACAATCCCCAAAAGATTTCAATACTGAGATCATCTTTGCATTTCTATTTTGTTCTTTTAAACGACGATTTTGTTTTCTCTCTGATTTAGTCTGGGGCGTCTGTAAGCAACCACATGTCTCCTCCTACTACAACACATGGAGTCACCAGCTAATTATTTTTCATGGGGAAAGTTGAACATGTATGAAGGGTCCAATTAAGATTATTACCTTTCGCCTCCCTCCCCGTCAACAGGCGCCCGGACCAACCAGTTGGAGTCACTAGTGCAGGACACAAACCCCACCTGTTAAAATTGTGTTTGGTAGCCAAGTCAGAAATCAAACCTGTTTGTCTGCAGTGGTAGGCGTTTTAGCCCCTTTGAACATGAATGCCCCGTTTTAACCCAGATTCTCTGTTTCCCCTAAACACAAAGATGATTTCAGATGCTTTTGGAAATCTATTACTCCTCCTTCTTCATCACAGCAGCTTGTTGTCCATCGTGCGGCGAGGACCTCTGCAGGACCAACAGCCCAGAAAAGGTTAGGGATATCCCCACCCACCACAGTGTTATCTGGGGCTCTCCAAAGATCAACTGGCCCAGAAATGCCTGAGGGAACACATTTTATACAATTGAATTAGACATACAGACATCAGTCACACAGATGAGAACAAGTCAATAACACATAACCTGAAGACACTGAGACACGTACTGTCTCCCTCTCAGTTTCCCAACTGTCTGTCCCTTCTACACTGTGTCTCAGTCTTCCTACTGTCTCAGTCCTACACTGTCTCCCTCTCAGCTTCCCTACTGCCTCCTTTCTTTTGTGTAAAGAGAGCAACGACATGCACATCAGTGACATCACCAACCCAAGTTTGGGCAGGTGTTGACAGTATAAGGAAGAAATAAAATAAACGCTTGCACACTGAGGCCAACACTACAGATCTTTTAGTCTGAAGACCTTGTGCTCGAAATGTCACAGATAAACTTAAGTGCAATAAAAGCAAAGCAGCTGTCTTATTAAAAACCTCAGTGTAGTCTGCGCTCGACCCTGATTTGCTGCGTTCTGTGGATTTGTTTTGTCGTATAGCGAGTGACAAAACAAATCCATGGAACGCAGCGAATCAGGCTGGAACCCAGGTTACAAGCGCTTTATTTCTTTCCTCTCCTACACCGTCTTAGCCTTCCTACTGTCTGTCTCAGTCATACACTGTCTCCCTCTCAGCTTCCCTACTGTCTCCTCTACACATGCCTCTCTCAGCTTTCCTATTGTCTGTCTCTCGTACACTGTCTTAATTGCAACTTTCTGTCCCTCTCAGCTTTCCTAGTGCGTGTCTCCACTACAATGTTTCTCTCTCAGTTTCCCTACTGTCTCCTATTCAGCTTTCCTACTGTCTGTCTCTCCTACACAGAATTGGCCTTTCTACATTGGTTATCCATTGAATGTTGAACTGATTTAAAAATAACTATACAGGCTGGCATCAATTTACATTTCTGCATCACCTTGACAATGTGCGGTCTCTCAGGTCTTCTGAACAAGGCCTACTGGCTGTCCTGAAAACTAGGCTAAATACTAAGGGTGACCGTGTCTTTGCAGTGGTAGCTCCCACTCTCTGGAACAGTCTCTCCACTTATCATAAAAATGCAGAGTCAGTTTTATTCCATCCAAGCACTTTGTTTTAGCATCTGTGCATGTGTTTTAAAAAACTCTTTATTCTTTAGTATAACTACAATTATTCATGCAAAACATGAACAAAAAACACTTTATAACACTTATTTTGATATAAATAAAGTATTAAGTTACTACTTTATTAAACGACAATCAATCAAACAAACAGGGAGGTGTTTTTACTTACAGAGGAGACAAAGTTGGAGGCGGTGGTGGTCACAGTGGCTCGGGTGGAGGAAGAGGAGTACCTGAGAGCTTTGGCGAGGAAGGTCCACATCACAGCATTGCAGGTGAAGAGCAGGCCACCACACAGCAGCCTCAGTGGGATGTGGAGCTGGAAAAGACCACGCATGCAATCAGGCCTGATCATGTCACTATCGACAAATAATTGGGATGATCAATTTCATTGTGTTTTACAATTGAGCACTATTGGAACATTAACAAAATATATGCTTTTAGGTTTTGCAAACAAACATTGCATGGGGCAGATATGACAAATAACTTGAATATACAAAGAAATGACTGATCTGCTACGATTATTGATTAATCACTAGTCCCCATTCTCCCCAAGGCACGTTCCATAAATAGCTATCGATATATCTTCAACGGTCTTGTAATAAGAATCAACGCAGTAAGGGTGTGTCATTAATAACATCTCAAGACTGCTTTCTAGAAATAATCAATTTGTTGCAGAATTCAAGTGTTTCAAGGGTGTCTGGGGGGCAAGGGCGCGTTGCTTAATATACAGGTGCATCTCCAAAAATTTGAATATCGTGGAAAAGTTCATTTTCTTCCGTAATATAATTCAAAAAGTAAAACTTTCTTACTTTTTTATATTCTAGATTATTGCGCATAAAGTTAAATATTTAAAACCTTTTTTTGTTTTAATCTTGATGATTCTGGCATACAGCTCATGAAAATCAAAAAATGTTATCTAAGACCACTAAAAGAAAACATATTTATAATACAGAAATGTCGACCATCTGAAAAGTATGTTAATTTATGCACTCAATACGTGGTCTGGGCTACTTTTAAACACATTATTTCATCAATGGGGTGTGGCATGAAGGTGATAAACTAGTGGCACTGTTGAGGTGTTATGAAAGCCCAGATTTGCTTTGATAGCAGCTTTAAGCCCCTGTATACAGCATACATAATTAACATAACCGCAATGTAGGCGCAGGAGAGTTTTATGTCGTTTATAAACTTGCGCGGGGAACAGCCTGAGCCGTTGGCAGGTGCCAAGTGCTGCTGGAAAAGGAAATCAGTATACCCATAAAGCTTGTCAACATACGGAAGCAAAAGCACACAGTGCTGTAATATATCCTAATACAGCGGTTCCCAAACCTTTTTGGCCATGCACCCCGTTACCTCCCGACCTAGGTGATGCACCCCCCACATGGAAATATAAATTGCATAAGCTATATAGAGACATATATTTCCTTTTTATCCACATATATGAACCTGAATATGGCATAATATATGCAGCATAGGCTATATTCTGAATTACGTGCCATATATTGGCATAATATGTTAATATACCGGTACTGTATTTAAAATAAAACCATAGCACCACCATTAGACTTTTCATGTCGCGCACCACAAGGAATGCACGCACCACAGTTTGGGAACCACTGTCCTAACACTGTGATGATTTGGGTCCATGTTATCTGCATGTTGTTGGTCCACTGACTGTGAAAACTTCACACTGTATTATAAATAGTGGTAGTGGTTTCATAAAATATTCTAATATTTTGAGATAGGATTTTTAGATTTTCATGAGCTGTATGCCATAATGATCAAGATTAAAATAAAACAAGGTTTTAAATATTTCACTTTAAAATGTGCAATGAATCTAGAATATATGAAAGTTTCACTTTTTTAATTATATTATGGAAGAAAATGAACTTTTCCACAATATATATATTTTTAGATGCACCTGTAGTTTTGAAATAGGCTAATCACAAACATAATTAATATAGTTTTGAAATAAAACTGTCATTTCTCGACCATTTTGGTCGTGGGAAGGCTCGCCGGAACAGGGCAGGCCCCCTGGGAGTGTTCCTGGCGGTCTGGATGTTCCGGGAACCCCCACAGGGTAACTCTGTCATTTCTCAAAGATATTTCCAAATATAGGCTAATTAAAGTACAGTACAAAGCACAGTACACTACAATACAATACAGAGCACAGTACAGTACAGTAACTATAACAATATATGTATAGTTGCACTCAGTGGCGGAAGGTTCCCCTAACGACAGTGGGTGCCCACCTTAGAGTAACCTATATATTTTAAGGTGCCCATGCACCCGCCCCGCAATTTATTATTATTGGCTTATTATTTTGCCAGTAGGTGCTTCGGCTCCTGCGCACCCGCGGAGTTGACGCCGTTGGTTGCACTGCTCAGTTCACACAGGTGTGATTTTCTGTCGTGACTGTACTTTCCATTAATATCATGAATATCAAAATTGCTATAGCCTACTATAGACGAATAACAGTTTAAGTCAAAAATTTATTCTGACCCCTCCATGAAAAGGCCTAGTTGTCCTGACCCCATATCCATAATTTATACATTATGGATAATTAGTGTGGACTTAAACTGTATAGTAGGCCTACTCTCAATTGAGATTCTTGTTTCTTTCATGGACCTCAACCTCAATGTTCCCACATTTGCCCAGATAAGGGTGAGTTACAAAGCACATGCAAGCATCTTACTTTAAAGATGACAAGAGTTGTATAGGCTATTTGTATAGGCCTAGGTGAGGTCAATGTGTTCAAATAAATGTGGAGTTGCATGTTATTGTAATCTAAAATCCGACCATAACACAAACCGACGGCTTCCACGGCACGTGTCGTGCTCGTGCCTGAAGGTCATTGATTCAAGAAATCAGACCTAGCCTATTAAACAAAACTGGCCTTGAGCCATATTTCTATTTTTGTCTAATAATGCATGCACAACTCTTATTCACGTCAACACGGTCGTCACTAATACGAGCAGTATAGGGTATAGGCTACAGTTAGATGCCGTCATTACTGCTATACATATGACTTTGTTGCGTGACGTCCGTGACGCTATACTGTTGGGGTGCTGATGCTGAAAGCTGGAATCAGGAGGAGATGCGCTATTGCTGAAAGGAACCCCTAGTAACTTCTGAGGAATGCCTCTACTGCTGCGGAGGGTGCACTTATACCGACACACACAGTACATTATTCAAAAGCCATTCGAATCCCTCGCGTTTTTAATAATTCAAAGCCCGGTTAACTGCAGCGATGGCAGGCTCACCCAGTCACATGCCGTGGTCTCGCCCGCTTGTCTAAATTTCCGCTGCTCTCCCCACGTCCGGAGCCCAGTTTCGCAAACCCCCTTCAGGTAGTCTGCTCCGAGGGACAGCTTGGCCGAAGACGACGCCACGGCCCCCAGGAAACCCGCCAGCAATGCATATAAGACACCGGGGAGCATGTTGACAGGAACCGAGGCACATATTCTTACTAATCCATCATCATCATCACATCTCTGCTACAGCCTGAGTGTCACCCAACACGTTCTGCTGGGATTCCTACCAACAACCGTCCGGTGGCAGTCACACCAATCAAAACCACGCTGAACAACCTCGATGTGTTCAGTGGTTGGACAGGATCTTTCCCGCTGAGCATTATGGGACGCGTAGTTCTACATTGAGGGAATAATCCTCACAGCCTGGCTGTCTGTTTGCAGATTGTCATCATTGGATACAGAAATAACAAATATGGAAAAGGTATAGGCTACAAACGTCATAAATACAGGCCACTGTAGATAACCATTTATTTGAGGACTTAATGAACCGGGAGTCCATAATTAAGATATTTTAAATAATTTAGGGTAGTGGAGAAAAGCAGACTTTGGTAACAGAAGATTAGTGTAGCTAACTGCTTTTTTGGTCCTTTGAACTCCACCCATAGCTTTGTTAATGCCGGATGGAGTAGAGAAGATCAATGCTAATGTAATGTTCTTGAATGGAGCCAAGTGGCAGAGTAGTCGACTGTGTACTGCATCAAGACTAAAGAGCATTGCACTGTGACTGCCTGAATCAGACCACTGGAAACCCAATGACTGGGTCTGTCTGGCTTCAGATTGAATATTGATGGACTGCTATATATATTTCACCCAAGTGCGCACCCGCACACACACACACACACACACACACACACACACACACACACACACACACACACACACACACACACACACACCCACACACTTGTGTTTGTAGATTGACTATTTCATCAAAGAGATTTGGTGTAGAGGGAAAAAATTGGGGGATAGACAAATGATCAAATTCATCAAAGAGGAAGGACAGGTTGGGAAGGATCAACATATGGAATGTCAGAACAGGTCAGATCCGATCTGATCTGATATAGTTTGAGGTCAGATGTGGCGTTGCTGATCGGCTCCATATATGCAGATGTAGGTGACAATCCAGTCTTCTCCATGGCTATCCAGGGTTTGATGAGGTCAGTCAGTGTCATGATCTTCATATATGGAGACGGCCGTGTGAGACGTGACGGACGGACTGACTGACTGACAGGTTTAAGGTTTTGCAGGTTTTCATTGTAATCTGCAACCTACGGTCACCCACAATAAGACAAATCCCACATTGAACATCGACTGACAGAACTCAATAAGTCATGTAACTTTTTGAAAGATGTTTGTGAAACAGCAAAAAGTTGATTTATTTTGTACATAGCTGTCTATACCTCCTCCCCCTCAGCATTAATGGAATGAACCTTCCATTTTCTCCAAAAGGCTTTCATTGATTGAAAATACGGTTCAGTACAAGGTCTGCTGCAGGGTTTAAACCCAAGGAAGCCTAAGCTTATTTCCATTGGAATTAATTGGACTGTATATACAGTATATATAGGCTACTGTATACTGTTTCTCAACAAACCTATAGTAAATCTATTTGGATTCAATGTCAAACGACATTTGATCTAAACTTCATTCATTACAGTGAACCTAGCCTCGAGATACCCAGGCTTTCATGAACCTAATACCTAAACCCTCTGTATTTCTGTGGTAGAAATGTTATCAGCCGAGCATGCCATTCCTGGCCAGTAGATGTCTCTGATGTTCTGTAGATTGTAGATGAACAGCATGTCCATCACAGAGTCACTTCAGACAGCATTGAACGATTTATTTTCAGGTGACCTCAGTCTCACTCTCAACCTATGTGATTTCCTAGCGGAATCACAATCATTTGACTTAAATAGCCAGTGGTCTGTTCTGTTGACATTTTTGACAACTTGGAAAGAGCAATTAAATCAATCTATATAGGATTACCATGAAGCTATTTCCTCATCCATTACAAGTACATGTGTGGATCATCCATAATTATGTGAATTGTATTCAGTGAATTATATTCACTGTGGTCACTCTAAAACAATCCTTAAAAATAATATTGATCTGTCATATTGACTTCTTGTCTTTCAAAAGTGTCTCCTGGAAGACAAATGTTGCATTCCAGATGATTAATTAGTCATTATATTCTCATTTAGATGGAGCAGCCTGCAGGGGCCTGTACTGCCTGTAATGAGCCTGAGCGGGTTTGACTAACAGAGGTGTCAAGTCAGAGTACTAGTCCTCCATCTCATGTTTACTGAGCGATAATTGAGTCTATGGAGAGCAAGTGACACTTTTCGAAGCCATTTGGTGCCTGCATCAACCAGTTCTGTCATTCCTCCTCGTTTTTAGTTCTCAAAGTGAAGAGCTCGTTAGTATAAAATAAATACAGCAGTTGCTCAGGACTAGGAGATTGAGTTGCAGCTTGGACATCTGAAGGTTATACAATTTCTATCCCAGCCTAATAACTCCCAGCCAAGGAAGGGGTTTTCCTTTTAGTCTAGATCAGGGATGTATTCTCCATTAATACGAGACCTACAGAGTTCGAATCCCAGGCGTTATATGGTTTCCCGTGTGTTTGAAGGGATGCTCCTAGAACCAGCTTTTATACCACAGCATTATGAACGGATAGATATAAGCAATTGAATATAGGTATGGCAATTTAATCTTGTCTGGCTACCATCTGCTCTCATTTGTAGATGTACTCCCTGGTCTTCAGAGTAGACAACTGCAGACAGGCAGGGTGTGAACTGGACTCTGTCTGCTTCTGCCCAAGTTCCCAACCCTTTCTGGATCAGGGCCCATTTGAAAATCTCAAAAGCGTTTGCGGTCCACCATCCAGGGCTGGACTGGGTCAAGAAATTGGCCCAGACCGGACCACCACAACCAGCACACAGATAATCTACTGCCTGCTCCGTCGAGGCACACACAAGCAAGCCCTAATAACACCACTTTTTGAAAAACATCCCTCTATTTTCTGATAATTACAGTAATCGTTAAAATCAGTGTTCATAGGGTGTTTCAGAGCAAGTTCATTTTAAAGATCAATCAATCGAGTGTGTTGGATCAATGGAATATAACGCAATATACTTTAGGTTCCTATTTATCGGTATCACAATGAAAACAAACTTTACAAGGGTCCCATTAACAGCTGGAACCCGTTGTGTAACCATACCTTTCAGGAAGGGAACGCCTTTTGGGATAGTTGTTGCGCACAGTATAATTTCTTTTTTAATGTTTTAATAAATATTTGAAGATTTTCAGAAAACTTCCTAAATGGGTTAGCAAAAAATACCATGACTTTTTACATGTTAATATTACAATTGGGTGCCCACTCGCAATATCCTGATGGCCCGTTAGTGGGCTTGGGCCCACAGGTTGTAAATGGCATGCCTTGATGAATAGAACAAGGTATTAGTCAGTGCTGTGGCGTGCTGGAGGCTGTGAGTGAACATGATAATATTCAATATTCACTCATTTACACAGATTCTGACATGTTTAAAGAATCCCACTTTGTCTTGCTCACCCTTGCACTCCATGCCTCTATTCTTCCTCTTTCTCTGTCTTACACTTTCACTATCTCTGACTTGTAGACACACCCTAGGCTGAGTGTGACACAAGTTCACACAACGCGCACTCGCACGCACAAACAAACACACACACACACACACACACACACACACACACACACACACACACACACACACACACACACACACACACACACACACGGTGCTGACCTTGTCAGTATGCTGGGTCAATAACCCTGCTCAGTCCATTAGGTACTTATTGGCTAGCGTGTTGTGAATAATGCAGTTTGTGCCATCCAGCTTCCTCACCAGATGCCATATCTTCTCTGGGCAAAACAATTCTGCAACTCTTAATGTGTCCTGATTTGACCTTTAAGTTGAGTTGTACTGACATTTAGAGCACATTGTGTTTTTTTTGTTTTGTTTTTTTGGCCAAAAGAAATAACTACATTTGATACATTTCTTCAGACTGCAATGGAGAGAGAGAGAGAGAGAGAGAGAGAGAGACACACACACACACACGCACGCACGCACGCACGCACGCACGCGCGCACGCACGCACGCGCGCACGCACGCACGCACGCACGCACGCGCGCACACACACACACACACACACACACACACACACACACACACACACACACACACACACACACACACACACAATATGGAGCCATTTTGTTTTAGTGCATATTAATAAGCAGATCAAATGTTCTCAAAACAAAACACTAGTGGTAATCTCTGTTCATGTTGCCAAGAACAATTAGATCAAGTCTAATCTGATCCAGCTGTTAACTTTAAATGCAGCATCAGGTCAACCTGTCTGTTTGTCCACTGAAACTGGTATTTACTCTGAGGGATCAGGTCAACCTGCAGTCTGTTTGTCCACTGAAACTGGTATTTACTCTGAGGGAAGAGAGGCAAAGTGAAATATTATAATTTAATCATATTACTGTATTTATTTATGAACACATCCAGCATAAACACTGATAGTAAATGAAGTATAGGCTAAGTAAGGCTACAAGCTTCTCTCTCCATGCTCTCTGTTTTATTAGTCCCAGTTATAAAGGACAAGGCTGGTAAAGTTAGTAGCGTTGTTGACAATTACAGACCTATAGCTTTATGCTTTGAAGGAAATTGTAAACAAATATAGAGGGCAAAACTCAACAGTCCTTATGTATTTTATTGATGTGTCGAGAGCCTTTGATCGTATTAATCATAGAAAGCTTTTTATCAAGCTAAGCCTAAGAGGGGTAACTGGGGGCATAGTTAGGATCTTGGCCTATTTGTATGCCAACCAAACCATGAGAGTCAAGTGGGGCAATAGTGAATCAGGCCCATTTGAGGTCACCAATGGGTTCAGACATGGAGGAATTTTGTCGCCTATTATTTTTAATTTATATATGGATGATCTGTCGAAACAGTTGAATGCTTGTAACACTGGTTGTATGCTGGGTAATGATCTTGTCAATCATTTGTATGCAGGTGATTTAGTCACATACTGAGCCCAAGTAGCGCTGGACTACAGCAGCTGCTCGACATATGTACTGAGTATGGCATCGAAAATGATATCAAATATAATGCCAGTAAGAGTGTTGTTCTTATTTGTAGAACAAAATAGGACAAAAGTCAAACATTTCCTGATTTTAAACTATCTTTTAACACTCTCTGTGTCTGTAGTAAAGTCAACATTTTATTACAGAACAGTTGACAGATGATGATGATATACACATGTGTCGTAGGATGTATGCACAGGCGAACACCCTTGCATGCAAGTTCAGTTAAGATTACTCTATTTAGAGCTTACTGTACACCACTCTACACTGCCCACTTGTGGTCAAGCTACAAAAAAGCAAGTATTCAGAAACTTCAAGTAGCATATAATGATGCCATGAGAATTTTACTCAAAAAGCCTAGATGGTGCAGTGCAAGTGAAATGTTTGTGGCTGCAAGAGTCAATACTTTTCAAGCTGTTCTCCGGAACTTAATGCATAGAGCATGTATCGCTTGGATGAGTCTGTGAATAGCATCATCGTCAGTATAAATAACCCTAAAATAATAAAGTTGCACTAGATACTCCTCTAGCCTTAGAAAGCATTGGCTTAAAAGCCTTTATTTATAACTGTCACAAATGCCTGTCTAACATGTACAATGCACATTTGGACTGTTTTTTTATTGGATGTATATTGTATTTTGTGTGTTTCTTATGGACCCTGAGTCTGCAATAAAGGCATTCATTCATTCATTAATTCATTCTTGTCTTAAAGGATGTACTGTATTGTATTATTGGGTAAGACTTTCAACGTCTATAATGCACACATACTTGAATAAAGGATTATAATCTGGTTCTTGAAGTACAGTACTTTAAGATATATCTAAAATACACTTTCATGTCCAACAAGTGTTGTTCAACAAAAATGTGTCACTTTGTACAAAGACAGGTTTTCAGTTGAGAGTTACATGAAGATGCAGAGTTGTAGACTAAATGCAATTTGAGAGGCAGTTTCTTCCGCAGTTTAGGTGACATATGGAGGGACATTCTTGGTCCTCTTTTAACAGCAGATTTACCCAAACATCACTGTTCACAGGGGGATACAAGTCAAGATATGGAGATTGCAATGAAACACATTTCTAAAATCAATAGGAAGCAAGCAAGTGTAAGGAGGCAAAAGATTATCTGATATAATGCTTGACAGCTAACAGTCTGGCCGCTGAGCTGAGTTCTGGACCAATTTAACATTAACAATATCTTTCACTAATAGTCTGAATGGAAGTCAGAGAAAGGTAATAAAATGAACAAACTATTACATAACTTGCACCTACTAGCTCGAATACAACATGTTTTTGGACTGAGGGCTTAACCACGTATAACCACAAGCCCTATTTTATCTTTCATCATTTTTTTTCATTCATCAAGAGTGTTGTGTACTCAACTGTATCTACGAGCTCACAATTTAAGATATGCAATTTCTTTCTATTTAGATTTTATTTTAAACTTTCACCTAATGGCATGCCCAAAAAAGGGAAGCCATGTTGAAAGTAGATAATATTGTTTACCTAACGGCCCTGATTCTCCAGGAGCTACATGAACCTCATGGTTGTATGAGTGATGTCATCCAGCTGGAACTGCTTCCTGCAGTAGTGAATTACCAAGCTGTTCCCTGGATTCTGTCTCAAGTGGCTTTTTGGAAGCATGATTGGGTCTGGTAGTAGAATCTATTACACGAGGCGAGCAGCAGGGGGTGTGCATCCCACCTAGGCCCCATTGCAGTCTGTGGGGGAGGATTGGTTGTCAAAACCCACTCCTTGGATCGTCCCACACAGGTAGAAGAAGCACCAGAAGGCACACATGGAGGGCAGCACATCGACATCATTAGGACAGAGTTGTACCACACCTTCTGCTCTCCTCTGTAGTGAACAATGTCTGTTGTCAAAACAACATCTGTAATCGATAATTGTCCTCATGAGGTTGCGCCAATAATCTATACAGATTATAATCTGATTTATTGCCAGGCATGGAGATTGACAGTTTGTGTCTTCTATTCCAAGCTCTGCTCTACAGGTTTAAACTTAAGGCTTTCAGGTTCACAGGATAAGTACCATCAGTGAGAATCCATTCTATGGGTGGAATGGAGGAGCATTACATCTTTATTGTGAGATGAGGAGCACATGTTACCTTGAAACTTCAGCCCTTCCACCCTCCTCCTCATTCCTGAACAAATTCACAACAGTTAAAATCCTGTGAGGTGTATAACAAACATTTCAAATTGTGCCATACAAATAAATATCCATCCACAACTAATTCACTTATATACTTATATTTAAGTATCAGATTTCTTTATTTTTGTGTCATGCACCAAAGGCGCCCAGCCCACATGGACTTACAGGACACACCATATCATTGCATTCAATATTGCATTGTGTACAATAAACAGATATGTTTTGTTAATATTCCTTTTTTTTCTTTTTTTTCCACAAACAAAACATTCTGCCTTATTTCCCACGCCCTGCATAAAAAGTCTGCCAAAGCAAAAGTACCTTTCCTAAAACAAAATTCCAGTTTTTCATAGTCCTCCAACCAGAAAAAGTCAGCACAGATGGTTGTCATTTTACAAAATAATACATGTCTTAATTCGTCATATAATGGGCAGTAAAACAAAAGATGAATTTCATTTTCAATTTCTTTTAAATCACACACTAGACAGACTCTGTCCTCCTCAGGAGTACCAATGAATCTACCCGTTTCTAAAGCTAATGGTAAGGTCCCAGAATGCAGCTGTGCACAAAAAGATCTCTGACTTTTGGATATATTTTGTGTAAGGCTGGCTAATGGTCAAGTTTCATAGGATCAAGGTCAGCTACCAGGTTCTCTTTGTGATATATTATGTTTAATCACAGTGCGAACATTTGGGAAATCTACATGCTCAAAACGACAACCATCTAGACTCACTCTACACATTTGCCTCAAGAACTAATAATGTCTGTCTGACTAGATTGTCGGTCGGTCATTTGAAAAACACATTTTTCAGTGGGTAATTATTGGACCAAACTTATCAAAACGGATGTACCGGTACCTAAATTAAGATTGAAGAGATTGACCAACACATCAAAAGGGCTTGGCTCAGCACATAAATAGACCAAAGTCAACAAACAACTGTCGTGCCAATCATCACATAACTTACAAGATATATGAGACATATCTGAAACATAACCTGAAAATGTTATCACAAAGTCACACTGCACATCAGTAAGATGCCTGATGGAATGTGACCACACTGGAATCCGTTTCCTTCAAAAAACAACATCCAAAGGTATGGTATGGTTGCACTGACATATCAAACAAACAACAACATGCAAAGGTATGGTATGGTTGCACTGATATCAAACAAAAGTCAAGAATCAATTTCCATCTGTCAAGCAGTGGTGGAAAAATACTCAATTGTTATACTTCAGTAAAAGTATCAATACTGCGCAATGTACCAAAAGTATTTTGACTTGTGTCTTAATCTGTGTTATACTTGATATGAGCAAAGTGCCAAAAGTGAAGAAAACCCCTCAAAATTGTACGTAGATATTTTTCTACCACTGCATTCAAGACACCCTGTGATTAAGTGATAGTCAGATTTGTTCTGACAGGTTATTCTGAGGAACGAACCCGCAGAACTCGCTTTCCTGCCAGTTATTATTGATACAATGCTACATTATGGAAATTGTGGTAGTCAGACTCAGTAATAAGAAAGACTTGCAGACCAAGAGGCTGTTCTTTTGAAGCTGTCTTTGATTGTTTACTTTGAGGCCTATAAGCCTCACGACATTTGAAAGACAGCCAATCAGAACACAAATGCAACACATGCAAATAGACATGCATAGCACAAAACTCTTCTGAGAGAAACTAGTTTTTCTCAAATTCCCTCACTTTATGCATTATTGTTTTAGTTGTACTTGTTTTAGTCCAAATCTGCCGGTTTCTTTTTGTATTTCCAACCAACCACCTATAATTCATTTCCGCTACTGAGATTTCACGTCATATAATGGTGCATTTATATAGCACCTTTATCCAAGGTGCTTTACATAGATTGTGCATTACATTCACCCAGTCACACACACATTCACACACCGATGGCGGCAGAAACCGTGCAAGGTACCAACCAGCACATCAGGAGCAATTAGGGGTTCAGTGTCTTGCTCAAGGACACTTCAACACTAACTCTGGGGGAGCCCGGGTTCGAACTGGCAACCTTGCGGTTACCATCCGGCCACTGAGCTACCGCCGCTCCCTTTATACTACAATGTGTGCAGATGTATGTACTTCACTACTGGCTCAATTCTTCATTTCAACTGATATGACACCTCGCTCTACCCTAGTGTACACCTAAGGTCCATATATAGTAAAGTACCAAGGTCCATCAGCAACTTGGCTTTTACAGATTGGCGTTTACAGATAGATAGAAATGTTGTTCTTTTTGTGCCCTGTCTGCACAAAAAGTCTGCCCTGCAGACTGCAGCTTTTTACAATAGAAGGAATCCTGAGGTCTGACCCCAGGAGAATATCTGAATAGCTGAATCAAAGCATCTCCTTCCGGTCATTGGTCAATGTTCAAACAGGCTGCTATCAGAAATGGTTTGTGAATGCAGAAGAAGAAAGCTGCCTCAGGCTAGCATTGGTACAATCCATCTGAATAGATTTAATAGAATAACAGACTCGTAGTGTGATTACAACTGTGCCAGTGACGACAGGAGTGGTGTGACGCAACGATCATGAGAAGGAGCTATTGGAAGCAGACTGGGTGGTGAAAAGAAAGAAGAGGGATCCCTGGTCAGGGCGCCTGTTCAGGGGGGGAGGAGGTAGCATGTACCTCCATGTGCGTTATGCCCCCCCCTAGTGAGACCCGTCACTGTCAGCTGGAAAGACGTTGGTTTGACGGCCCGGGTATCGGAGGAGACCCGATGCTTCCCCCCCCCCCCCCCCAATGACTGATTGTGGGGGTTAGCAGAGATGGTGTACTTGTAGAGAGGCTGGGGAATTTGGAATTGGCTTTACTAAATTGGGAATTGGGAAGGGGAGAAAATGTTTTGTTTTTTTTTATCTTGAAGGGACATGTTTTGCGCAATAGCATAGTCTTTTCATTATGTCTTCCCTATGATCTCTGACATTTATATTTTGTTTACCTCTCTGAGTGACTGATACTTAAGAGTGGTGAGCGGTCTAACCTATTCCTTATGTGTAACTGACTACACTTGACCACTGAAGGCTGTACTCTTGTGTAAAATCTGATGCTTTATTTGAACCTGTGACTTGATGACATTCATACTTGCCCTTGGGCTTCTGTTATAAAAGCTAAATAAAAATATTTTGAAAAGAAAGAAAGAAAGAAAGAAAGAATAGGAATATAGTTTAGCCCCATATACCCTAGCTTCCACAATTGTGGTCATGTCATAATAGGTGAATATTTGGCAAAGATTTCAGGAATATTCGCTGAAGATAGCCGATCCACAAGCTCACAATGTGTCACAACGCCACGTGTTTCTACTTTCAAGATTGGTTATTTTCACTGAAGAGATTTGATATAAGGAGGGAAAGATTTAGGACCAGACTCAAATAACTGATCTCTGAGGGACCCCGGTCAACAAAGTCTAAAGCTTATAATTTATACTTGATCAGTCTCATTTGCTCAAAATACTTTTATTTGTTTGTTTTTTCAGCAAGCATTTGTTTTGTTTCTTAGTAATAAACATGGAGGGAATGAGGTTGCCCGGAAGATATTTTGGGTCAAAGTGTACAAAGACCAAGGTCACAATCATGGTCAAGGTCTGACAAGGTCTGACAAAAATAACTCAATTAAGAATCAATATTTAATTAAACTTGTTGAGAATGATCAGTATAGGCTGTTCTGCACTGCAGAGATTATGTTTTTGGTTGAAAAGGTCATAAATCAAGGTCAAGATCAAGATGGGCAGATCTTCATGAAACTTGTTGGGAACGATCAGTAGGCTGCCTTATGTGATTGTCTCCACCAGGCCGAACGCATGTGGAGAGAGTATGTTTTGCACTCCGTGTGTGTGTGTGTGTGTGTGTGTGTGTGTGTGTGTGTGTGTCCGTCCGTCCGTCTGTGTACAGCTAATCTCCGGCACCGTTAACCCGGTCGATGCCAAATTTTGCACACACTCTCTGGATGCCAACATGAACCTCTGCCCCACATTTTCCAGAATGGCCTGTTATAGAGCCACCAGGAGGCCAACTTTTGAAAAACAAAAGCCGGATCTGTCCTATATTTCATATTCCATGATCCTAATTGGCTAACATTGGCTTTCAAAGTTTGCAAGATTGGCCCGTTTGGAACAAAAAGCCTCAAATCCTACTAGGTTTAGGAATATATCCCACCCTTTTCACATTGGCCTGTGGATTTTTGCAAAACACATTTTTGGAACAAAATGCCTCAAATAATCCAATTGCCATCCAAGGCGTAAGGAGAAATGGCACCCTTTTCACATTGGCCTATTATAGCGCCACCAGGAGGCCACAACCTGACCTGCCCTGTTGGAGACCTGTGCCCAGAGGGGCACTTTATCTAGTTCACTTTTGGGTCTTTCAAAGGTCAAGGTCACAGTTAAGATATAGGTACAAAATATGTTTGTGCTGTAGGGTTTGTTTAATGTACTGTACATTTGTGGATTAGGCCTTCAAAATGGAGCTTCATTCGAAAAGCCACAAAGTAAAATCCTCACTGTTCATTTAACTCTGGGTTCAAATAAAATGAATAGGTTTTTGCTGTGCCACATAGCAAAATTGGAATGTTCTCTCATAATGAAATGCAGCTGACCCTAGCATGAATTTAAGCAAACCATTGAGTCGCTCTCACCTGCTTATATTTGCCTGCTCTCTCGTAATAATCCTTGCTTTGTGCCGCAAAAGATAAGAGACAGGAATATTTGCTGCTGAGATTCATCAAGGCATTCGTTCCTTGGCTCAGCACAATATCAGCATCCTGATTATGAGTCCATTGACCAGATGACCATTCCTATTCTGGGTCCATTCGTCAAAAATAGCAGACGTACAAGCTCACATGACACTTTGCAACGTGAGTTTGTTAAAAGTGGACCTAGAATAGAGCACAGGGGGACCCCGGACAAATAGGAGCTTTAGTGGTTAATATTTCTTTGCTATCTTTCTTATGGATGACCTGATATTAACAATATATATTGTGTGTGTGTGTGTGTGTGTGTGTGGGTGTGTACGTACGTACGTGCATGCGTGCGTGTCTAAGACGCCCTCACATTTCCAGTCATCTCCAGAACGTTCCCCGCCTCTGCACCTGTCTTTAGTCCGTCCCAGAGTGTAGAGTAGGAGAGTAGTGACACGCTTTGATCTCACCGCAAAGCGGGTGCCTATGGGCTATAGATCTAAACATTGCTCCTATGGCTGGAACTATCCCATTGAGATAGACTGAGCACTTTCGCATTCCATTGTTATAATGGGAGTCAACACTAGTGTCGCCACTCTCGTATTATATTACTCTGGTCCGTCCACGGTCCACGTATGGTAGGTGTGGGATGACTTTGTGTGTTGGCAGAGCTCCCACAGTAGAGCATGCTGGATGGGAGCTCCCGCGGTGTCTGGCAGTGATTGACCAGCCTCATTCTCCTGCCAGTTACCCTTGGTAACCCCCCATCAGTGGACACTGCGGACAGTAACGAAGAACATTTTTTTTACTTGTACTTTACTTGGGTATTTGTATTTTTAGATGCTTACAATTTTCACACCACTGCATACTTTTACTCAAGTAGCTACTGGGTCTGAGTAGGCCTACTTTGTCCACTATACGGCCTCATACATACTAGATGCTTGTTGCTGCTGGTATACAACGCAGGCTGCTCCATCCTGCAGATCACACATCCAGTAAAAACGGCTGGGTTTCCGAGGCCAGAGTGGAATAGTATGAGAGTGGCGACACTATAGCGTTGACTCCCATTGTAACAATGGAATGCGGAAATGCTCATTCTATCTCAATGGGATAGTCCCATGCAGGATAGTTCCAATGTTTGGAACTATAGCCCATAGGCACCCGCTGTGCGGCGAGATCAAAGCGTGTCGCCACTCTCTTACTATTCCACTCTGCCCGAGGCTAACCATCCAGGGACTTCTGCAGGGCAGGTTTCCAGGGTCCAGCATAGCAGAAAGGAACTTGATATATGTCATGGGAGGTTGACAATTCCACACTGACACAGGCCATGCCATTCAGAGCCATCAGCCCTCCATGCATCCTTTGCTGTTGAACAAAATAAATAAATAAAACAATAACATCTTGCTAAGCAGGCCTACTTCACTCTCCATTAGCGTTCTTTGAATGATATTTTATTGCATTGTATTCTATCTGTTGTATAGGCTAGGCTGTATAGGTATGTCAGAGTCCATGCCAAAGGGAAATGTCCATTTTATGTCAAATGTAATGGATTATAAAGTTTTGTTCATCTTTATTCTCATAATAGTAGGCCTACTATACTATTATGTTTAATTGTATTAATTTTGGGGAAGTCTGGTGAATATGAAGAGAGCCGATTGTGTGCACTAATGGCCCAAATAATGATTGTTGGTAAATAAATACATTTTGAACACGTGCAAGGGCTGTGCAGTTTTTATGCTGTCATTGCTGTGCAATGCATTATTATATTTTTGTGGTGATGTAGCCTGTCTATAATAATAATAGACTAGGCCTACTACTACTACTACTACTGCTAGTAAAAGTAAAACATAATAATATCGATTCATATTATATTGTATTCTATTCTATAAGCTCGCGGGGGTGGCCGAGAGCGGAGTGGGAGTGCCTGAACTGAGCTGTGTGTGCTGCTCTCCTCACAGGAAAACGCTGAAGTGACACACACGACCGCAGTAACGGTGGGAAGAAGAAGTCCTTGACAGATAAACGGGGGAATATGCCAGCGCTGTCACGCATTGAGAGACGCTCAGAGTCAGACCACAGTAGGAACATGGATTCTACATATTTTATGCTCCTGATTTAGGTCAGCTGTCAGCAGACGCAAAAAACAAACAAAAAACAAACACGCACGCCACGCACACAGCCGCCCTGTTTACCACTTATGCGCTTGTGAAAAATCTTCGTGCCTGCCTGGCCGCTGCTGCTCCATCCACGCTGTCCCGTCTCCAGAATGGACAAGGCGCTCTGCAGTCCGCATCCCGGGACCACCACCACCAACAACAACAACCCCAGCCCCGGGTCCGTGTCCTCGGAAAGAGACCGGGGAAATCCTGCCTGGAGGGTCGGCGGCAGGACCCCCGGTTCTCACAGTCCCGGTTCGGCGTCGCTCGGCGGCTCGGGTCGGGGGACCGTGTTGGGGAACAGCATGAATTTGCAGCAAGCGCACACAAAACGTCAGCTGGAAGGAGTGCTGAGCAAATACACCAATCTGATTCAAGGCTGGCAGAACAGGTAAGCAGCTGTACGTGGAACGATCCGAGAAAACGACCACGTACACAGACAGTGTGTAATGCTCTTGGTGTCGTCCACAGTTAACAGTTTTTGTGAGTTATGCTCGAAATGTACCTGTTCGGCATGCTGTTAATAAATACTTCAATCAATCAAACAAACAGACTACAGTAGCCTAGATCATCATATATCGTCACATGAGATAGCCTATATGCATCGTGTTATTTGGCTCGTCCCCGACCCGTTGCACTTCTTCTGAGCACGTCACAAGTGTATGTGTGTGTGTGTGTGTGTGTGGGTTAGGGTTAGGGGGGGATCCATAGGGGGGGAATCCATAGGCTGCTGCACGAATTCTTATCGTGGGCCCTTCAGTGTTTACATCATGCACTGGATAGTATACATACAGTATGTGATTCTGGTATTGAGAAGCTTGTTGTGCAATGCACTAATGATGTTACTTTGCTCCTTGTGGAAAAGTGTCTTGTAGGGCCTATAGAAGCTAGGACAGGTTTCATCTGCATACATGATGTGATTTGTTGTGCAATACCATGCATCATTTATATGTTCCCTGTTATATATAATTAAGCAAGTTATAAATTGTATTGCACAACCTTTGGATATGTTCCAATACAGAGCTGTGTGTGTGTGTGTGTGTGTGTGTGTGTGTGTGTGGGTGGGTGTGTGGGGGGGGGGTCTTGAAGTCTTATTTAGCAATGCAGATGACTGCAATGTCTGCTTGTTGGTTTTGGGGCCATCTGTGAAACATCTGGGATAGTTTACCAAACTGTTTATTGAGGTTTGAAGTCCTCATTGTTGCCATTTCCTGCCAGCCACCAAATGTAGTTATTCAATCATGAATGATACAAACTTTGTGTATCTTTTGGAGGTCCATTGTACAGTATAAGCAAACAGCATGTTGACAACAAATAACCAAGGCACATTGACCACACACACACACACACACACACACACACACACACACACACACACACACACACACACACACACACACACACACACACAAGCTGTATTATGTTACTTCTGGAGATACTGATGAAATGGTTCTCTGTTTAGCATTCCAAAAACACATCCCTTGTCCTCAATGTCCTATATCTATCAGAAGTGTGGTACACAAAACCGCACACAGTTTGTGGCCTTGGTTTGGGAGAGAACCTCTGTGAGAGTCTGTCACATATTTACAGGATGTGACATTGTGAGTGCCTTTGCTGGTCATGGAGTGTTACTGAAGAAGAACTCAGATTTTCAGGAGACATTCAAACAACTTGGCCAGACTTTGGATGTTTCAACAGAGCTCTTTGACCAAGTGCAGCAGCTCACTTGTAGCTGGTACCTGTCTGGGACCCCCTCCAGTGACCTGAACGGGATCCGCTACCAGGTTTTCTCTGCCAGGAGAAGGGAGGCTGATTCCAGTCAACTTCCACCATGTAGAGAATGTCTATTTCTCCATGCCCAATGTGCCAATGCCAGACTCTAATATGGAGATGCTCTCTGCAGACTGACCCATCTGCACCAGATCCCATACAGAGTGGATGGACAACTGTTGATGGTGGAAAGTTAGCAATTCAATGGATGCACACAGCCCCTGTACCAGATGTAGACCTTGAGGTTTTGGCTTGTAAATGTGCACGAGTATGCAAGCTTCCTAATTGCAGTTGTCTCAGCAATGGGTTGAGATGTACAGACCTCTGCAAACTCCAGAACTGTACAAACCAAGCACCTGAGGAGGATTCAATGCCTATACAGTTGAACAGGACAGTTCTGATGAGGAAGAGGTTGCATAGTTTGGTGTTTTCAGTCTTTACGATAGAGGACGCTCTTCCACAACCTGTGCAACGTTAATCTAAACGGTTTCCGAATCAGAGGTAGACAGGAGAAAATGTGATCAAAACCAATCCAAGACATGTGTAGTATTATAGGACATATTAGGATCAAAAATGACCTTGACATTGACCTTTGAGGCTTTGACACATGACCCTGAACTTGAATTGCTTCAGTTACCTCTTAAATCAACTCAGCACCCCAGAAATGTAAAAAGGTGACAGATGCACAACGGAACGCTTGTTTCACCTGGCCGTTAAAGATACGTGTGCCATTCTTTGTTTGACATAACAGCGAGGAGAAGCTTCTGAAGCATGATGTCATATCTTTATCCATCTAGAGACCAGTGGTTCTATTTCCTGGTGAGCCCTCACAAATTATTAATGTATATTTGGCTGTGCATGGACACTCATCTGAAAATACTTTGTACCAGGGACCCTCATACAAGATTTGTGTCGTTAAAATGTTGCACGTAATATTTCACATAATTTTTTTTATCTGAGATGTAAAAACAAATTGCAAGAATACACTGCGATGCATTGTGAGCTTGTAGATCAGCTATTTTCAAACAGCCAAATGTGTATAGGTGTAAAGTGCTCAAACTGATTTTGATGCTGTGTGCCGCCCAGTATGAACTCATTTCGCTGGCAGTGCGACGTCCTGGAAACTCCACAAAGACCCCTGGTTGTCTTGGACGACACTGAACCACTGATATAGACAAAGCGGGTGGAATTGAACCTGATGTGACATAAGCTGGTATATTAGTCCCCACCTTCCCCAAGTAGGGCAGTGTCATGTTTCTTTCTTTTTTTTCCTTCTTTTTTCCCAGCGATGCATTGTAATCCTATCCTATCCATAAGTAATGTGATCTTATTTATACTTGGTTGTGCATCCTGTATTGTAGCACCAAAAATAGCAGATCTACAAGCTCACAACTTGTAGTGCTGTGGGGGGGGGGGGGTATTTTGTAGGGTTTGCACCCCTGAATACACCTTGACAATTCTGAAACATCCCCTTGGCATCACATTCACTTTATTATCATGATGAATGCTTGTGCCTTATTGAAAAAGTGCTTTTACTTCCCTGTGCCAAACGAGATCTTCATGTGCCAATATGAGATTGAAACGCAATTGTCCTGTTGTAGATACAATGTACAACATCTAGTACTGTACCTGCAGATGGCTTTAGTCCAGTTATGCTAATCGTTAGAGTGATTGACAGGCAGAGAGAGACACAATTGGGTATGGCCGAGAGCGAGACTGAGACAGAGACAGACTATTTATTGTGTATGGCAGATGGAGAGAGAGAGGGAGAGAGACTGAGGTTTTGTCATGGTCAGCTCAGCTTGGCTCAAACAAGCCATTTTTGCAGTACAGCAAAGTAGAGCAGCAGGTTTCTGTACGGTCACTCGCAGATTGTTTCCAAGGTGATAGCACACACTAATTTAGCCTGTTATGTTAGTAAGGCAGTAATGGGGAAATAACGTTTTCCCATTGCATATACAGTCAGCAAGATTATTTTTCAAATTGCGAGAAGAAAAATGCATTGGGTGTGTACTGCACAAGTCTGTCTTCAGCTATCCCTTAAATGCTGTGATCTGGTACTCAAACACAAGCTAAAGTACTATGCTCATAGTTTCAGCTCAATTCTTGGCGGGAACCCCTTTTGGTGTTTTAAGCATTATGTTATACTTTAGCTATTGAAAAATAGCACATCTACAAGCTCATGAACTTGTAGATCTGCAATTTTTTGAAAAATCTTGAATATATATATTATTTCAGAGCAAACGTTTTTAACGCAAATCTTTGCTTCGGGGGAGGGGGGCGGTCCCTGGAACAACATATTTTCAGATGGTGGTCGGTGGCCAATTACATATATTTTTCGGGGGTCCTTGACATGAAATAGTTTGAGAACCACTGACATACAGTAGAAAGTTTTCAGAAAACTACAGCAGTGCCCGTTTAGGGCATTACAGCCGCTCGTACTCTAACCTCAGGCTCAACACAGCACTTCCACCTGCCAATTGTGAAGTAAATCAGATGAGCTGGTATCGAGTTATGCTCACCCGCTGAAAGCGGGACAGTTCTGGAGAACCATCATCATTCTATCAATTTCCCACTTGACACTGCATTTCATTGGATGCTCTGCAATATACCCACCAACTGTGAAGTCGATCGGATAAACATTTTCTTTGAGGGGCGCCAGCCGCTCCAATGCATCCGATCATCCATCCATCTTCAACCGCTTATCCGGAGTCGGGTCGTGGGGGAAACATCTCCACCAGAGAGCTCCAGACTTCCCTCTCCAGAGCAAGTAACTTAATTCTGGGGAATCCCGAGGCATTCCCGGCAGAATTTGGAGATATAGGGCTCTATTTTCAGCCATGCTAAACACCTTATCCCTAAACTACTTAGCCTTTTTTTTTAGTGGTGTAAACACTCCAAGGAACAGCTATGTCCCTATGTCCACGTGTCCCTATGTTTAGAGTACCAGTAGGGGCAAAAGTGGCACTGTTGTGCTAGAAAAAGAGAGAGAGAGAGATAGTGTTGCACTGTTGCCTGCTAATTACAGAGCGAGAGAGGGGGGGGAGGGGTAGAGGGAGAGGGAGAGGTGTCTGCTAATTCCCCCACACAGTAACTCTGTCATTTCTCGACCGTTTCGGACGTGGGGCAGCTTGCCGGAACCGGGCTGGCACCCTGGGCGCGTTCCTGTGGGTCTGGAAGTTCCTGACCCGTTGCACTTCTTCTGAGCACGTCACATGTGTATGTGTGTGTGGGGGGGGGGGATCCCACACGGACCACTCAGTTCACACGGGTGTGATTTTTACTCTTTTGAATAGTTCAAATACCCAATCTACAAGCTCACAACGTGTCGATGTAGATGGCTATTTTAACTATTTAATTATGTTTTTCAAAATCCTTGGTCTGCCCGGGGGTCTCCTTCCAGCGGGACGTGCATCGAGGACCTCCCCTAGAGAGACTCTCGAGAGGCATCCTCCTAACCTGATGCCGAACCACCTAAGGCTACCTCCACATTGCGCGGACGGTCAGTTTGAAAGTGTCGCGAAGTTGTCGGCAGGAGACTCCCGACGAGAAGCTCCCGTCGCTTGCCGTTTGTTTGTTTAGGGCACTAAATTGTGATGTCAAACGCCATGTATAAATACATCTTGTGACATATACAGTATCCTAGGATATGTATCACTCCTTTCATACAACTAGATCACGAGTGCCTCGTGGAATAGCACATATAAGCACATATGGGCGACACATAATAGCACGCACACACGCACGTCACTTTCCCATTCAATGGTAGAAGAGCTGACTGTGTACACCGCAGATATCTTCTCTCCGCCTACAGGAAATACGTTGGCTGCTACCAGGGGACCTGTCTCTGAATGTGTCTATAATATAAAGTGGCAGTGAATCTGCAATGAATTAATGCCCCCGTCACGTCACGTGGCAGCCACAGTGGGCGCCCCACACTTCACACGAGTGGAGTCAGACATACATACAGACTAGGGATGGGTATCGTTAGGATTTTTGAGTCCGGTACCGATTCCAGTTCTGCTTATCGATTCCATTTACTAACGGTTCCCTATTTCGGTTCCAAAATACTGTAGGCCTACTTGATTATTTTTGGAAAACATCTTTGAGAAATGACCGTTACTGTGTTACCGTGTGGGGGTCCCCAGAACATCCAGACCCCCAGGAACGCGACCAGGGGGCCGGCCCGGTTCCGGCGAGCCTTCCTGCGTCCGTAAAGGTCGAGAAATGACGGAGGTAATGTGTTGCAGCTTTCCGTGCTCGGACAGACACAGGGACACGCATAGGGATACACATAGCAGCGTAATGGAGCGGAGGCACTGCTCAATAATTTAAATTATAGTTATGTTAAGCCTTTCATTTAAGACATGAATTGACCAACATCCTCTCCTTTATTTAACAGTGGAGCCATTTGTCGATACTGAGCTGCATGTTTTCTTTTTTTCATTATCTATCCTGTATTTACCTCTTACTACTACTGACAATAAATAAAAAATATATGCCTGAGACTCTGAACAGGGGCCTGTTCCACGAAACTTGGATGAACTAATCCAGGATTTAGGCCAAAACCAGGCTTTTAAAATCCTGGTCTTTACAGCCTGGTTTATTCCGTTCCACTAAAGCCAAGCAAGGCTTAGAATGGGCGGATTTAGCGAGCCAGGATCATAAAGCTGATACAAGGACTTCTAAAATAAATACTGCTGCTGTAATTAAAGAGAGAACATACTCTCAATACAATAGTGGATAGACTGAATGATTAACTACCCCAAAAATATAGTTTACATTTTACCACTACTATTAACTTAAAACAGATAATGATATTGTAGCATCGTGATATTTGGCCATAACTCCCTCCTCTGAGGGAGCTACCTTTGGGGAAGATGGTTGTTGTCCAGAAAGGGGCCAAACTGATGAACTGTGGGTCATGGGTTCAATAGTGGGTGAAACGTTACAATGGTAATATGTTGGAAAACAATGAGTAATGGTAATATTTAGTGGTTTTCACTTTTACAAAAATATAATATAATATAATATAATAATTCTTCTTAACCGTGCACTTGCACGACAGCAAACCTATTCTGGGGAACATTCACCAAAAGCAGCTGATCTACAAGCAGCCTATATATTTTGGTTATTTGATTTTATATAGTGCTTAAATTAGTCCTTTAATCAAATGCACACCGATGAAAATAAGGCAACATAAACCCATATTAATTGAATAAGTGTGGAAAACATAATTGGTTTGTGATCAGTTTGACTGCTTAATGAACAGTAAAGACATCAGGATTAGGTTAAACCTGGCTGTTAGCCTGGTCCGGAGCAGGCTAAATCCAAAGCATTATTTTCCATGGTAACTAATGTAGCATCACTTTCATGAAACCGAATCAAGCCTCAACATATCCAGGTTAACTGGTTAAATTAATCTGGCAAGATTAACCAGTTTTCATGAAACCGGTTAATCGCTGATCCAGGATTTAAAACAGGATATCTGTTAAATCCCGGTTTAATCTCTAATCCAAGTTTCGTGGAACGGGCCCCAGGTCTACAGTAAACAACAACAAGGATAGGATAAAAAGGGAAGAAAATTTATAAATACTGCGCACGTCTGTATAGGAACCCGTAGGGAGAACTGAAATGTATTTAATAACCCAAGCATGTTTGGTACCCGGTACCCAAGCATGTTCGGTTTGGTACCTGCTTGGTTCGGGACCCACCCAGAGACAGAGAGATTTGTGGAATATATAGTTTTTAGATGTACCCAGAGCAGCAGAGCTATGACATGAAATATGCACTTTAGAGACTATTTTGAGGATTAATGGTTTGCCTCTACATTATACCGCCTTTAGGCTCCCATACCCCACACAATTAATCGGCACATGCACCAGCACACACACACACACACACACACACACACACACACACACACACACACACACACGTTGGCATCACATGCGCCCTATTATCAGCATGATAAATGCTTGTGCCTTATTGAAAAGGTGCTGTGCTTCCCTGTGCCAAACACCTGCAGACCACCGCATCTACAGAGATCTTCATGTGGCATTAACCCTGTAAAACCCGGATTAATTTCTCCTTGCAAAAAAGAGATTTCAACCGTATTACTACTTTTTACTACTAGGACTTATCTTTTATAATTATGTATAAAAAAAGAAAAGAAAAAAGTTTTTTTTTTTTTTTGCAAAATTTATAATAATTATTAAAATAATAATAATAATTTACATTTGGGGGATATCTTTCACAATAATAATTAAAACATGTTCTAGAGTAGACATTCTAATGATCACAAAAAACCATATATTACGGTTATTTTAATTACTTTTATCAGGGTTAAAGGTCAAAGGTCATAGGTTAAAATTGTTCAAAATTCTGTCCATAGATTTTTAATTTGTGTGAATTTCAGCCTCTGTGGGGAGTATTTATATGCAAATATCATGACCAATGGCATTGCAATGAGAATCAATGATGACATTTAGGTGAAAAAATAACATTTAAAAATATATATTAATTAAAATATGTTGTATTATTATAACGCTGGGTGTTACTGGGTTAAGAGGTTGTAACAGATATGTTTGTATTGTCTATGAGGGTACACATGTATGCACATGTCTTATTTTTCATATCAGAAATGTTTTTTAGAATTGATAGTGATGTTGTTTCTGTCCTCGGAGTGTCGTGTAGTCATCAGCCTTGTCAGTTATTATTTTATTGTTTTTGTCTTTTTCTTTGAGTTATGTTTTGTCTCCTTTTATTGTAAGTCTCTTGTTTGTATGTTTTTTGCTATTTTTTGTCCGATCTGTAATTTTCTGGTTAATCACTACTGAAATGCTTTTAACAGCATTCAGTACTATTGTACGTGCAGATTGCTTTGGTCTAGAAAGCGAGATATACCATTGGGTATATTGTGGGTATATTGCAGAGAGAGAGAGAGAGACTCTGGAATTGACAGAGAGAGATAGAGCATTTACTTTGAAATTCTCTATTAGGAGTAATCCCTTGAGATGAACTATCTCGTTTTCAAGGGAGTCCACAGATGACAGATTTGTGTTTTTGTGTATTGCTTAAGAGAAAGAGATTGCCCAGAGACTGTTATCTTTGAGAGAGAGAGAGAGAGAGAGAGGTTTTGCCATGGTCAGCTCGGCTCAAAGTTGACATTTTAGCTGGAGTCAAACTAGAGCAGCAGGTTTCTCACAGATTGTTTCCAAGGTGATGACAGAGACATACTTAGCCTAGTCTTTGAGGCAGTAATGGGGAAAGTATGTTTTTCCATTGCAACATTCTTTTCAAATTGCGAGAAGAGATATGTTGTGTGTGTTTTATAGATGGTTCTAGAACGGTTAGTCCCGATACTTGATTCTGACTGGCTGGTTTTTGATTAGATGGTCCATGGACCACTGGTGGTCCTTGAGAGTGTTCCAGGTGGTCCTCAGCTAAATGATGGAGAGTTGGTAACCAAATGGACCCTTATTAGATATTTAACTCTTGAGAGTGTACAATGAAACCACATTTTACGCATTTATTTACAAACCCTGGCCGTGCGGACGTCTAAGCACCGCCCGCGCTCATAGGATTGTGAATGAGTGGCCTTGTAAAGACAGGAAGAGCCTCCTATTCCCTGGTCACTGAGAACAGCTGTTAGATAAGTCGCTATGCTACCATTTTTGACGTGATGTTCACAGACATATCAGCTAAATCTGCATTCAGAATATACATTGAATATGTTAGGTACCATGGGACTGACCTAACACATAAGTTGTTTTTCTCTATGTGTTTGTATGGCACAGCCTGGCTCGACTGGCTGAGTAAACAAGGAAGTGGCTCTCTCTGATGGCCGCAAAGTGTAACTATTTTTGTGAATTAGGCAGTTTTATAATGTTAGTATTACGATGTTTGTACAGTTTTAGAAAAACAACGAGGTCCGAGCTTACCGTGTATTTTATAATGTCTGAGAGGGTTGGAGAGCAATGGAGACACTCTGCTGCATGTCGTGTGTCACCTCTCAGCCATTATAAAATACAAGGTAACCTGAGACCTCTTGTGGCTTATAGTAGTACTACTAATCATGCCTTTGAGGTACATTTGTACAATCTATTCTGTACCCAGAGAAGGGGAATTCCACCCAAAACAAAACCGTTTTTCTGATGTTATTATATCCCCTACTGACTACTAGTACAATTCCGGGTCCTAGGACCGGAAGTCTCACGAGACGAGACAACACTTCGCCTGTGATTTGAGACCAAGCCCTCGTAATCAACAATACGCCAAGTCAGTGGACTGCATGCAGAGATGCTGTGGAACATATAGCTGCGAAGAAATGCATTTTTTAAACCGATTTAATAGGCGATAAATCGATTCACCTACCGCTCCCGTTCTAAGCTGTGGTGGGACTTGGGACCAATATGAAAAATATCAATTGTACTAGTCAGTACAGTTTTGGGCAGAATTCCCTATGTTCATATCCTGAACACTCACATTATACCTTTTGGCTCTATCTCTTAATTTTCTTTGGCTTCTGCTGTATTTATGGTGGTAGTCTGGGAGAGGATGGTCTTCGCCACTCATGATGATTCTATATTTAAGTCTCTCGAAGCAGCCTGCCAGCCAGGGAGTGAGTATTTTATGAAGGATGAATAATTTCTTGTGCAGCTGTGCATTGGGGAATGGATGGAGGAGCTGGTACGGCGTCTGTGCTCCATTGATCAAAGCATGTACTCGTCTGGGTCATGCACGGCTGCCTGTGGGTGTCTGATTTGGCAGAGTGTGGACCTACAGGATCCCTAGAGCTCTGCTTTTCCTCAGAAAACAACATACGTCACGATGGCCAATTTGGCTTTTTCTCAAGTCAAGTAGGCCTGTCACAAGTATTGCATTTGCCTTAAGTTTGATAGTAGGCTATATATATTATATGTATAATATTATTATTAGTTTGACAATTATTCTTCAAGTCGATTTTCATGATATCATTATAGGCAGCAATTTTAAATAAATAGCCAACATAGCTTGTAGATCGCTGTTTTAGCTTTTTTGAAATTGGGCTCAAGTGATTGAGCAATATTACATGAAGGGTTGTGCATGACCATCATTATTAGCATGACAGTGATGCAGTCAGGAATGAGGCGCTTGTGCTGAGTTTCTTTTATTTTTGTGTGGTGCAACCACTCCAAGGAACAGCAATGTCCGTGTTCACCTATGTGTCCGCCTATGTGTTGGTTCACCTATGTGACGTTAATGAGCACCAGTATGACTATGAGTACCAGTAGGGGCGCTGTTGTGCCAGAAACAGAGAGAGAGAGACAGTGCTGCACTGTTGCCTGCTAATATGAGAGAGAGAGAGAGAGAGAGAGAGAGAGTTGCACCACTCAGTTCACACGGGTGTGATTCTTTTTTAACGGACAGATTTATGTCTGTGAACTTCAAACTTGTACTGGCCGAGCGTATTGAGGAGCATCAGGTAAAGTCAAGGATGAACAGTCAGAGATTAAAATAGGTTGCATTTTGCATCCCGAAACGCAGTTTATATCAATCAAATCAATCAAACTTTATTGACAGCCGTAGCCAATGGAAGACACTAGCACTGCCACCCTATAGGCTTCTTCAGGAGAATCCTGAGAGCATCATTATAAGCCACCTTAAGCTTGCGCATACTCTCTTTTTTATTATTCACCCATAAGGGGGCTGTATACAGCGGGGTGCACTACGCTCTAAATAGATTCACCTTGACCTCAACTGAGCAATAGTGCAATTTCCTGGCTAACATATTAGCTTGGGCATACAGCATTCAGCATCATCTTCCATTTTATCAGTAATGATGTGCCCCAATATTTGGTGCATACAGAGAGGGTTTGATCCGACAAGTAGAACACTGGAAGATTTGCTGTTTCTGATCCTCCTTGGTCCTGCAAATCACTACCACACTCTTTTTGGCATTGTATTTGACATCATACGTAACCCCATATTCAGAACATATGTTCAGTAGCTGTTGGAACCCAGCACTACACAGGGATACAATGGCCAAATCATCGGCATACATAAAATGGTTGATCAAGGTGTTACCTATCATGCAGCCAGTCCTACACCCTCCCAGCAGCCTTGACAGGTCATCCATATACAGATTGAGGAGGGCGGGGGCCGTACCCCATTGCCTACACTGAAGGGGGAGGATAGGCTGTTCCCCCATTTTACCTGCATACTCTGCTTGGCATACCAGTATGCCAGGATGCGTGTACAAGTCTGTGCCGTATTTAGCCTTAAAGCCAAATTGATTGTCTGTGGTGTAGATAAAATCACTTGGTTGGTAGTAACCTTTCAAGAACTTTAGACAGTATACTGGCTGGGGCGATTGGTCTATAGTTGTCCATACTCCTTACCTTGCCAGCCTTGTCCTTAATGACAGGCACTAGAACCACTGTAAGCAAGGAGTCTGGCAGTACACCTACTACACCATGTGTTAGCAGTCCTGTAAAGCAGATGGACAGCAGCGCTGCTACTCTAGGGCTGGCCAACTTAAGATGCTCAGCAGAAATATTATCCATGCCAAGCTTTATTATCAGCTAGTTGCCTTATAGCTTGGCCTATGGGCCACCTTGGCTTCTTCATGGTGGCCAGCAACGTGCATGTTCCAGCCCGGCTTGATTTTATTAGCCCTTCTAGGGTGAGAAAGTAGGGGTCTACTGGCCTCAGAGAGAGCACTTAAAGTATTTACATACATAGCATTACAGTGAGAGGTCATTGCATAGTATAGCATCCATTGGTAGCTGAACTTGGCTTAAGAGAGCGTCTGTTCTCCCACAGTAAAATATTGCATCCTCAGCGGAAAGCTTTGCCCAGTCTATCTTAGCCACATATTCACCATTACTGTCATTAGTTAACTTGGGGAATGGGGAGCCTACCAGTGTCAAACGTCATTTCCAGGGGGCTTCATAGAGTATATTCATAGACCCAAGCGTTGCATGAGCATCAGCAGTATGCTTGAGCTGTGGGCTTCACTATAGTATGTAAAGCTGTCAGCAGGTAGAAGCTCTTGATTGGACAGGACAACATTATTATCTTGATTCTTTACAGAACCTAACCATATGCTTAGCAAAGTAAGAATCATTATCAGATATATCGGCATTCATGTCTCCCACAACATAGATGCGTGTGCACTGCTGATCAGAAATAAAATAGCTAATAAATAATAAAGTAAATTTACATATTCATCATCATTTTGTCTTGCCTCATATATAAATGTTCAAAATAATAAACTCTCTATTATTCAACTTTATCCTAACACCAATGCACCAGTCTGCTTCGAGTCGCACAACACTAAACACTGGGTCAAGCTTCTTTTGTGCCACAAGATGGCCACGCCCCCAGGAATCCTCCATCTTAACTTAAGATGCGCTGAGAGAGATCAGTAGTTGACTCTCCAGCGCCATGAAAGTTATCGTGAACAGAGTTCAGCCCCCCCAGCTCCTGTTTGGAGAGGAATGTCTCCTGCAGACATAAGATGTCACAGTTTTGCAGCAGGTTATCCACCTCTACACGTCGGGCTCTGTCCCCTATACTGTTGCCTATAGGCGCAGCCCATGAGAGTTATAGGATGTAACCCACATTAAAAAGTTAGGGGTTTAAAGCTGCAGCTTCGCGAATCGCTACTCTCACGGCACAACAGGTCATTTCTCCCCACTAGAGCATTGTTAGACGAGGCTCTGGGCACACAGGGCTCATACTAACGCCGGACATAGACAACGGCTGGCAATATATCGGGACTGAACATGTCAGACACTTTGCAGTTCGCAGTGATATGAAACGATTACTGCCGGTCGCTTCAATCTTCTGCCAAATTTCACAGTCAGATAGTTATTTATCAGGGGCGAATCTGGTGGCAAACCAGGGGGGCAGTCAGACAGATATTTTGTGAAGCCACTAAGGAAATGAAAGTTCATATAATGGCCTGTTGTGGCGCTGTCATTGGACCCAGAAAAACCCATAACCCCATAGAAGTCCATGTATTTGGACCCAACTTCACCTAGACTGTATTACCTTAATAAACATGGTCATGAATACTTTCTTCTTCCAGTCACTAGTTTAAAGTCTCATTTCTAATGTCATAATATTCTTTTTGGAAAATTATGGTCCCATTAATTAAAAAAATGACCATAAAGTCGCGTATGTTCTGAGGGGCGTGGCTACCGTTACAGTCTATGATAGGGATTCCCCTCCCACTCGAGTCAAAATAAAAACCAACGGAGAAGAAGGGGGGAAGTCCCGCCTCGTTGTCTGGGCCAGCCAATGGCCAGCTGGGCCAAAACGGATCTAGAAAGACTTCCATTGCAAGGACTGACAGGCTTCAATTTACGTTCATGTTAGACCCGGGGAACGCTTTGTCCATATTTTTTACAGTCTATGTGGAAAACACACTCACCCTCTTAGTCGTAATAACTGAAATGCTGCTCTCTGTGCCGGTGCCAATAATCCCCGTATTCTTCTGCTCACGTTTGCCCCGAGTTGACCCGGGAGTACGGCGGGGCTGTCGCTTCTTGGGCGATGGCTTTTTAGGGCCGTTGTTCACCACAAAACTCCATATCTGGGACCTAGGTGTGCGGGGCTGAGTGCTCCCTGCAGCCGCCTCATTCAGAGGTAGTATTGTCACCACCTCCAGCTGCCCGGGATCTGACAGCCTCTGCTCCTCTCCCTCCAGCAGGACTTCTGTAGCACGGCTAACGCTCTCCTCGAACGCTGTCACCCGGTGATTCACAGCCACAGTAGCCGTCGCCAGGTTCTCATTAACTGTCGCCTGTGCTTCAAAGTTCCTCCTCAGACCGGCTACTTCACTGCTTAGTTGCTCAACTCTTTGAAGTAGAGCATACTGCCAAAGCCAACTGGCGGGAACTTGTCCAAAAAGTGGGAGACAAACAGGGGCATGTTTTCCCCAAATTAATTAAACGGGCTCAGACATACTTTTACCTTTTTAGTGTCCTTGTCTCGACCAGTGTGGTTAATTTTGCGTAGCACGGGATGCACTACTGTACTACTGTACTGTTTTTGATTCTAGTTTATTTTGCTAGCTTTAGTTATAATAATCATTTCTTCTTCTGTTTTCTACTTGAATATAACCACATTATAACCATATAAAATTAAATGGGAGTTAAATGCAGCTATTTGTAAAAATATGACTCCTAACGTCGTTGAAGTGGGACTCATACAATGTCCCTGGGACTCATCTGAAAGACCATCCCTGCATCCCGGGACTCATTACATTGAAAACCTATTTACAAATTACAACACACAGTGGGCTATATTTCTTATCATGGTGGAGTATTATTTATAGACATGGGGCGGTTGTGAACTTACTCACAGAGTATAATGAGGAGCATCAGGTAAAGTCGAGGCTGAACAGTGGGCTATATTTCTTATCATGGTATATCATCAGTATTATTTATAGCAGGGGTTCTCAACGTTTTTGGCTAGGGACCCCCGGAAATGCTTTGGCCATGTCTCGCGACCCTCGTCCCACTCTCCTCCCCACCCCCCATACAAATTGACCTCTACAATAACCTTAATAATAGAGAAAATACATCATAAATAAATACTGAAACCAGATGTGTACTATGTAAACTCTTAATTTCCATTTTCCAGCCATTCAGAGGACCCCCCAAAATAAATTGGCGACCCCCCCGGGGGGGTCACGACTCACTGGTTGAGAACCCCTGATGTATAGACATGGGGCGGTTATGAACTAGTCTCACATAGCCAGACAAACCGATATCGATTTCGCGCTGCACTGTGGCGACATGGACATAAGGGGCGCTTATGCGGGCCCTTTGTCTAAGACAAATTTCTTCCTCGGGAGACAAATAATAAAGAACCTTGAACCTTGAACCTTGATACACCTTGGGGACTGTATTGAAACAATTCAGAGATTTAAAACTTTACTGCTTTGCAGAACAAGGCAGTCCTTCATAGTGGGACTTGTGATTGGCCCAATGTGGGCCAGGTCAGCTGGAAATGTGTCTGAACCTCACTTGTAGATAGGCTATTTTCAGCATGCAACCAAGTGGAAAATAACTTTTACCGGTACTTATACTGGATCTCTTGTCCACTAGTCCTTCCCTAACATTTTTGTCTAGTTTGTATTCGTTGACATCCGAAAGTTGTCAATAGTCTTAGTTTTAGTCATCATAGCTTAGTTCTCATTTAGTTTTTGTCATTTTTCGTCATATTTTCTGTCGACGAAATCAACACTGCTACCCTGGCTCTGTGCATTTCAAATCAAACCAATCCCACTCAGCTAAACCATCCAAGGTTACAAAGCACATTCTCTAATCCATATTACCTGCCAGTCACTGTTGTGATTCAGTTAGGTTGTCTTATTGCCTTTTATGTTGCTCCTGGCAGATCAGCGTCACATGGCAACATCCCAGGGAGAGTTGACTTGAATTGTGCTGACAAATGTTTTCATGCAGCAGTCAATGTTAAAACCATTAGGAAATGGCAACATCTGTTGCTGTGGACAATAACACTGCGCCATGCACATTTAACAGAGCTTTATTACAGAGGTGATGTTATTGATAGTAGATTATAGAAAGAAATGTGTCTTCATGGCCAAATGGTGTTTGTCAAAGTGGATCATACCGGAGTTGGATGAATGAGGGAGGTGTTGGGCTGTCAGAACCTGTGACTGTGAAGGATTGTGCTTTCCATGCCTGGAAACTTTGTGGTGTCATGGAAATTCTAACTAATGTATTAAGCACTTTCAACTTGGCGTCCCTATTTAGGGTACGTAATCTGCCTAGGCATAGATTTACACAGAAATGTCAAATTTCTTTTAAAAAAATTCCACATTTTAGAAACAATATCGACAATAGCCGATCTACAACATATTTTGACTATTCATCTTAAGTGTTTGGCTTACTGTAAGACAGTGGATAACTGATGTGAACTTGTTAGCTCATTCCCATAAGATTGAATCAGAATGTGGTGAATGAAACTGTTGGTTTATTGAAAGTTTCCAGAGAACTCAGACAAACAGAACATCAGCTGAGATCTACCAAAACACAGTTCACTGTCTTTTTATATTTAGTTGGTGGGCATTAATAACCTTACAGTATCTTTATTGGAACACATGGGACACGCGATGTGCCATTGTCGGCTGACCTGGTAGTCGACCTCTGACTGCCAAGCCTGACCTTATCTCTAGTACTTTTCATCATGACAGAGCAATATCCCCATTTCTTAGCACCACACAGAAAAGAATAGTCTGCTGCTCAGAACACAAACATTACACCACAAAATATTCGGACAAATTTATATACCACTATTTATTTACGTCACAGTGGTAAATTATACCAGAGATTTTTTTTTAATGTTAAGGTTAATCTATCTTAATTTAATTTTAATTTCTACTGAAACACACCTCTAGGGAAACAATAACTGTGTGTGTGTGTGTGTGTGTGTGTGTGTGTGTGTGTGTGTGTGTGTGTGTGTGTGTGTGTGTGTGTGTGTGTGTGTGTGTGTGTGTGTGTGTGTGTGTGTGTGTGTGTGTGTGTGTGTGTGTGTGTGTGTGTGTGTGTGTGTGTGTGTGTGTGTGGTGTCCATCTGTGCAATGTAGTACTAGGATTCCACTACACTCCAAGTAAGAGGTGAGAGGACAAACAAGGAAGTCAGTCGTTCACATCTGACATTTTCCCATGAACCCTCAGGATCTCCCTTGAGAGAGGGGGGTTGAGAGAGAGAGAGAGATAGAGAAAGAGAGAGGGGGGGTAGAGAGAGAGAGTAATTGATCTTCTCCTACATTACAACAACGGTGGGTGATTCATGTTGGCCAGTGTCAGGGAACTTTGTGCCTGAGTCAGTCCTTATCGCCTCTCTCTCTCTCTCTCTCTCTCTCTCTCTCTCTCTCTCTCTCTCTCACACACACTACAATAACTCTTTCCCCCCTCTCCCCCCTGACACACACACACACACACACACACACACACACACACACACACACACACACACACACACTGCATAGTTGGGGACTGTGGTCACCCTAGTGTCTGTGTTTCCTCTGTTCAACCTACATAGATCTACTGTACATATCAGTCTATGGACATTGGAATGTTTTATGTTGTTTTATATGTTGGATATGTTTTCCACCTTCACAAGAACCAGTTCTTTCTGCCTTCAGTAGTGCCATCCATCCATCACATTTAAACATTTTTAATCATGCATGATACACCGTCTTTATCCTGCACTTTGTATATTTGATTTGACTCTTCGTTCCTATTATTTTTGTTCCGTGTTCCTTTCTTCTCTCTTTCCCCATTTGTCTATTTCCATAACTCTAATGCTGTGAGCTTGCACACATAAATTGAGAAATAAAACCCACCCCTGTAATTGTGTGATGTGACTGACAATAAAATGTATTCTGATTCTGGACTACTACAAAATGTGATGGGATTTACAAAAATATAGTTCAGGTTAAGGAGGACAAAATAATCACAGTTTCGCAGAGAGCCGTAAATGTGAGAATTAGTCCTCCTTGACCTGATATTTGAGATGTGAGCCTCCTTTTTCATATTTTATTCATTGGTTTTTGATTTGGGGTTTAGAAAAGCACGCTCCTCTGAACACAGGTCTCAGCCAGGTTGGTTTGCCAACCCAGGCTTACCCTCTGTAAGTCGTTGGATGCAGCCGCTAGTACACAAGGAAAATTGAAAGCAGTTTTGGAGGTGTGATGTTGCATTAAAGATACTAGAGCGGTGCACTGGCCTACTTGGAACGATGCAGGTTGGAAATTCATGCCCCACCCAGTTATGATGTTCCCTTTTATGCCCATATATCAGTGTGATGGCGACATAGGGTTTATTTGGTCAGGAGCCCTGGCAGAGGCTTTTGTGCTGGTTCTGGACAACCGGCTATCCGACAGACTGTACACCACGTACTGCACTCCCTGTGGGGTGCGGCATGTGTCGAATTTGAAGTCGGTGGGGCGAACGGTTCTTGAGTTACGTGGATTACAGACATACAGGCGTACAGACACACAGAGACCGTTTTTGCCTAATTTGGTTGGTAAGAATCACGTTTTGGCAACAGTGACATTTGTGGTGCCCCCTATGGGTGGAAGTAAAATCCCTTTTGGCTCTGCGTTGTTTTGAATGGACTACTCCTGCAACGTCCACTATGCTGCTGGACTCGCTGGTGGGACTCTCAAGCGTCTGCTAATCCAAAACACTGCTGCCAGGCTTGTGACAGGCACGAAGTTAAGAGAGCACATCTCACCTGTCCTCGCCTCTCTCCATTGGCTCCCAGTGAAGCATAGAGTGACATTTAAGATTCTTCTGTTTGTGTTCAAAGCCCTTAACGGTCTTGCACCTGCACCTCATGTTGTGAAACGTTAGGACCAATCTTCCAGCTCCTGGTCACTCAGATCTGACAGTCTGTTGTATTTGAGGTCACCAGTCCACGCCGGTCTAACACAAGGCACCGAAGTTGTGGAACAAACTCCCCTTGAGTATTAAATCTGCCCCAACCTTTTCACTATTGATGCGCCGAAACTGAATACTGAATATAGGATTCAGGAAACAGGAGAAAATGTTTTGTAGAGCTACATGATAATGACAAAAGACATGATTACATTTTGATCACGTCATCACAGCAAATGGGTAGGTTACAAAAGGTAACCCTGGTTCTTTGACTATTCGGTTTCGGCTCTAAAATCAACCGAACCGAATACCGAATATGCATTTTTTGCCACTATCCGGCCGAATAGTTTCCGTGACCGAATATTTAGTGCATCCCTGCTCTTCACTGTAATGTAGAGGACTGCTAGGTTCACTTGTTGTCTTGTGTTCTTTATGTGGTTTGTGTGTGTTTGGTTATATATTCTAGTACTCCCTAATGTGACTGGCTGACAGTGTTCTTGTTGTCCTAGTTTAGTCTTCTTGTTTTGTCTTACTCTTTCCTCATGCTTCACCGTGGGCCAGTGTAATTACTCGATGGGGGGGTGCACTATAAGTATAAATACTGAACCTATAAACCTAGAGGCCCCTCAATGTGTGATACACATCTGGGGCAGATTACATCAGTTCATGATTTGTGGCTGTAGTTGCTAAACGGACCCTGCCCTCAAATGTTATAAAATGGGATTGTGTGGTTCGACGTGACCTGTTATAGCACCATCATGAGGCCGATTTGGAAAAATCGGGGGTGTCGGTTCTACCGTGACCTACCTAGGAGTGTGCATGCAAAGCTTGCGTCACAAACAAAATAGTATAGCTAATCGGAATGAAATCTGAAAAATCTGACCACATGATTGCTGCAGATATTGTGTAAATTGTGTGTGGGGTGGGGAGGTTCTTCCTTGGCCTTTGTCAGTGTGGGTACAAAATTTGTACGCTGAGCGGTCCAGCGTCGCTGGAGATTAGCTGTTCACAGACAGACAAACAAACAAACAGATTAAACAGATACTAAACTTAACTAAACTTAAGAGTAATAATAATTGAAGCACAACCTCATTTTCCAATGTACAGTGCGTCCTCGCAGGCGGCGAAAGTAGCCGATCTGTGTGAGGAAATGTGGCGCTCTCGCCCGGGGGGGAGGTGACAGCACAAACATGCGTATTGTGTATGGCAACCAAATGGTCAGCGACGTCCCTGATATGCATTGTTCTTCTCGAATCAGACACAGGGAGAATTGAGGAGGTTGTAATCAGTGAAACGCGTACGGATGGACTTTTTCTGGTGTCTGAGGTGTAATTATTCAGCCATGTATAACCACTGACTGGGTCAATACTGAAGCCTCTCTCATCACACATGGAAAAGGGCATTGATCTTTCACATGTCGAAATCCCTAGAATGGTGCTTCAGGAGGAGAGAAAAACAGAATAAAACATAGGCACGTCCATAATCCTATGATGTCTGTGTAGGTAAATGATACCATCCACAACAAAACTAACTGAACCATATAGGATACGGCCAAGCCCAATTAAGGCCTAACACCACTTCATAAAATATATTGTAGCCTACAGTATAACATTGTGTTGCATATACTTGGACTGCCTATTGAATAGGCCCTACCTACAGTATGCTTCAGTTTAGAATCATTGCACATTAACACTGTAAAGTTTAGAGAGCCAATATGTGAACGTGCTTGCATGGGTGCAATGCATGCAGTTATATTTACGCACGTGTCTTTGCATTGCAGAGCAGGACGTGAGAGGCGCAGGAATTCAATTGGGTTCAGTGATTGAATGTGCTTCAATAATGACACAGCACAACAGAGCAGGGTTTAATTTTCACGCTGCGTGTTCTGCACAAGATGGCCACGCTGATCGCCACCTTGACTGATCAGGAAATGAGCCTCAGAGAGGGTGATATAAATGAAGTGCAAGCTGAGAGTGGTTTAGAGGGGGATTTTCCGTGTTGACGGCGTTAATGAAGGTTATCCCACACATTGCCTCTTTGCACGCGATGGAAGACATTTAAGTGTGCCATATATTCCTGATGAAGCTCTCTCATTACCTTTCTCAGTCAAATTATTCATTCACCCACCTTCCTCTCTCATGTTCTTTCACACAGAAATGCACAGTCTGGAAAGGTTATGCAATTACAGCAACATTATAAGAAAGTTTCATCAGTGATAATGAACATGATAATGAGAACATAACACAAAATGATGACATTAATGCTGTTTTTCCTCTCTTCTGCCATACCTTCTTCTGTTTCCCTTTCACTCTCTTCCCTTCATTCTCTCTACATGTATCTCATCATACTATATCCTCTATTCCCCTCATCTCTCTCTCTCTCTCTCTCTCTCTCTCTCTCTCTCTCCATGTCTTGCTTTGTCCCCCTCCCCCCTTCTCTGCAGATACTTTGTTTTAGATCCAGAACTGGGACAGTTGCAGTATTTTGTCAATGAGCAGGGAAAGAGCCAGAAGCCCCGCGGTTCCCTGCCCCTGATTGGTGCCTCAGTAACCCAGAGCGACGAGGCTCCGCACATGTTTGTCGTAAACTCTGTCAACGGAGAGCTGTACAAACTCAGAGGTATGACCTCATGATGGCCTCGACTGCCCTTATTTGGCAACCGAGCAACACATGCTGAACATAACGCGTCACAGATGGACCAAATACAAAGATAACCATGTGTGTACTGTAAACACTGCAGTTATTATTACGCACTGCTGCTGATTATTGGCTGTTTTGGTTGCAGTAGCACAGTAATCCCAAAAGCAGCTTAAACAGCACTCTCACCTCTTTATGGAAAATGGATTACTAGAACGAATCACGTGCGTGCATGTGTGTGTGTGGAAAAGCCAGTGTTACTGAAAGTCTAAAAATATACCCTTTCAAAGGTACATTAACACTCTGGGATTGTGTCATTGATTCTTGGAGCATTGTGGAAGATTATGTGAGTCACAGTTGAGTCAGATTCTTGCTTTCATTACAACTGTAGATTAATGTTTTCCCCGTGCTGTGAATCTATTCGTGCGGATACAAACACTGCCGGGTCTGAATGAACCGCTGAAATGTGTGAATTTACTGGTTCCAGCCCACGGCCACGATGACTCTTGATTCACAAGATGGGGGTCCAATTATATTGGTGTAGCTTCCATGGATCTCAGACTTCATGTGGACAGTCTATTACAGTACTATGACCTACAGTAGGTCAGTTGTTTTTGCCGCCGTTGACTTCCATAATAGAATAGATGTTTTAAAACCTTTGTTTTATTTTTTTATAAGCGTGGAATAAAAAAAATCAGGAGATACTTCCATGGCCTCCTGGCAGCAAGAAATGTGCACGGTCAGTCGATCGGTCGGGTGGAGTGGTTTGCGAGTGGTTTAGAAATAGAATGTACAGTAGGCCTCATGATTACAGATGACCTATTTTGTGTCCAAAATTGTACAAGGCTATTACAGGGTTACTAAAATGGGAAGTAATTTGTAAGAGCTGGTCCCAGGCCGTCAGACTGGAGCTGGTCACTGTGCTACAGGCCTACTGCACCTTGGCACTGACCTGTATTCACTGAGGCAAGAAAGGTTCCTTGAACCTGCTTGAGTCTCTGGAATGTCCCTTACACTTACACTCCCAAAGCGGGATATCAGAATAACGTGGCCTATATTCCATGAATAACTCAGCCATCCGTGTATGAGCTAAGAGGAAAGAAAATAATCGCACAGAGATGGAGGTGGGAGGCATAGCCTCTAGGCACAGGGGAGGATTTGCACAGTTCACTGGAGAGGTATGACTTGTTGTTACTGACGGGAGCAAGTCAAAGAACTTCTAAGTGTCCTGGAGTCCCATTGAGGTATGGTGCATGCAAAAACACAGCTCTTTCCAAACCTTGTTTGTTAGGAACCTTTCTCACTTGTGGAGATTCTGGAAGTGGAGTATTTCTCAAACAGCACAGGGGTGGAACAAAGCCCCTTCACGGGGTCGGTTATTTAGATTAGTACCTAGGCTCAGATTTAACATTGGTTATTTGGTTACCATGGTGACCCCTAGAAAGGCCTTCCTCGTGGGGAAAGATAAAAGTTCAATGTTCAAGTGGCGGTCGGTATCCAGTTTACCTCTCAGTGTTGATACTGTCTGAAAACCAGCTTTTTCAGTTGTGGAAAAAGTATGGTCTGGTTGCACTCACCAACTTTGACAATGGTTTTGGACACCAAACAAAACTCAAGAATCAATTTACTTCAGTCTTCCTAGCAGTGGTGGAAAAAGTAACTGACTCACATGTTTTACTTAGGTAAAAGTATCAATCCTGCAATGTAGAAAGAAATACTGTTAAAACAAGTAAAAGTCCCGTAATCAAAATTAACTTGAGCAAAAGTGCAAAAGCTCATAAGGTACCAAATCAAATACCAAAAGTACTCATTATGCAGAATGTCCCGTTTCACAAGTTATCATATTATGTGTAAAATATATTTAAAATATATATTTTGTGCTGTATGCAAATTGCCAAAGTTTAAATATGCTTGTGGTAGCGTAAATGTACAATATTTGCCTCTGAAATGTAGTGGAGTAGAAGTAAATGTACAGAAATTTTGAAATACTCCAGTAGAGTAAAAGTACCTGGAAATCATACTTAAGTACAGTACTTAAATGTACTTTCCACTTTTTTTTTCACCCCTTCAAAGTTCAGACCACCAGTAGCTTAGTAACTCACTGTGTTACATTTCTGTGATTCAGAAGAAGCCTTTAGATTTGTAGACTGTGATCGTGACTCAGTTATTTGTTTCTGTGTGAAACTGTGGATCTAAAAATCACTATTCATCTCCGTTTTGACCGGGGACAGTTGTGAAGCTGAGGTGGATCGAGCCTGCTGAACATTGACTGAGCTGTCTATGCTATATCATCATGCATCATCCATAATGGCCAATCAGAAAGAATGCCTGTTGCCTGCTGCCACAAATTTACATCATATTTGGCGGACATTTGACCTAATTTCTCCTTTCATTGTCAATGGCAAATATTGAGACGTGTGGGGTCAAAAGCTGTATATAGGAGGGGCTAGCGCCCCTCAAAAATACAACTGCAGAATTGTATTATTACCTGGTGCAGTAAAAATGGTTGGCCTTGTATTTACTGTTGGTCAAGAGAAGAGAAGAGCAGGGAGAGGGACGAGAGGATTTAAATCATGGTGCCAGTCTATCTGGGGTCAGTATACAAGTATTTTCAAAGATTGATGAACATTTTCAAGCTGCTATTTTGTAATGTTGTTTTTAAGCCATTTTACAGTATGGGGGGGGGGGGGTTTCATGTCAATCAAGTCGCCTTAATTCAAGTTTAAAAACAAGAGGGTTGCGCAATGCGCACATCCAGTCCCTCGCTGGTGCTAAGCTGGACAAGATAAGATCCCAAGTCCGAGAGTGTGTCCACGGGCCAACTCAGCCCCAGCAACACCAAATGGATTTAGCTGGGCATTTCTTTCCTTTAAAAAAATAAATCAGTAGCCGTACTGAAATGAGAAACCTCAACTGAAAATGTTTAGTATGAAGACGGTGAAGAAGGAAGGGAGGTCTTCTGCTCCACAGTGCTCTTATTGCATATCGTTTTCTCTTATTGCTTAGTGCATTCCTTACCACCTGTATCGCTGCTTGCAGCTATAGAATTTTTCTTTTCCAGAAATGCTAAGAATGTTAGTTATATACCGTAGCATGTTATGTAGACAGATGCTACTGTAGATTTGATGTTTACCTGCTATTTGTTTCCTTAAAACACTACCTTGTTCTCTTTGCACTACCGTGTTCTTTTTGCACTATAATTATGTGACCATTTACTCAGTTGTTTGTTGTTACCGTGCCATTTTTGAGGGCCTCCTAGCTATGCCCAGCTTTCCGGGTTTGTGTGAACACAAACATTGGCTTGTGATTGGCTGTTCACCCCATAGCGATGATGTGATTGGCTGAGCAAAGTACATATTGAAGATAAAAGTGAGGGTAGGAAAGGGAAGACGGAAAAGTGAGGATGCAAATTGTGATTGGCCAGAATGGGATCATCTATGATGCTGTATGATAAGAGCGCCCCTCACTTCACACAGGTGTGTTTTTTTGTGATCTTGTGAGTCGTTCTGGACAAGATCGTCTTCTAAATGCCTAAACTGTAAATTGTAGATGTTCTCATCACTGTAATCAACAGCAGTGTGATTATGTGCTGATGATGGTGGTACTACAATTAACTAGTAATTAAGTGGTAGTAGTTATGTCTCTCTCTCTCTGTCCCATTCTCTTTATCTCCCTTTGTATAGCATTCAGCCACCATCCAAGAACCTCCTACTAGAATTAGTTTTTGGCATTTAAATGCAAATCATCGACCAGGAAAGGGAGTCTATCTACTGGTGAATGGACAGATGCAGAACAGGCCCTCGTTTGTACTTTCTCATTTATACCTTTTAATTGCGACAGAGGCATTCATCAAATGGAATTGAAGCTCACTTCCGAGTCTGTGTCGTCTTGTGATAGTTCTTTTTCTCGACACCAAATAGAAAATATGCTGAATGTTTACCTATTTCCGCTAACTGTTCGCCTATGACCTAGAATAGGGATAATTATTACTGTATATGAGGTACGTGTACTGTACTGTATGTATAGTAGTATTAGACCTGACGACGTGTCTGTGACACCTTATCGCTTTTAACCACTTTAACCATTATTTTAAACTTTACCTGTTGAAAAATAGCAGATCTACGAGCTTGTAGCTCTGCTATCGGGGAAATGAGGCGAAAATCTTTGAATACCTCTAGGAGGTCACTGGTACAAAATATTTTTAGATGGGTGTCGGCGGCCAATTACATATACTAGAATTTCACTCACTCACTTGCGCACTTCTCAATTGAAGTCCCCCCGGCCTCCACAGTCTACTGTGAAGTTGTGAACCCGTGGCACTGATACGAGGTCCATGTTGTACGGCGATAGGCGAGAGATGTCTTTTTCGAGTTGTTGCCGGCGTGTTGTTGCTGGCCGTCATGGGTCCTTATTAGTGTAGTCTAGTCAACACGACGTGGTGTTTTTGGACATTGATCGGGTTGGAAATCATCCCGGTCGCGTGGTTTATGTAACGCGTGTGTCACTGTGAAGGCCGTAGACTACAATGCGCCATTGGACTGGCCCCATGAAGTGAACGGAGTTGGCGTAACTCGGCAAAGTGGTGATGATTATGACGTAGGCTGGTGGTCTTGCGCAAGAATGTGTTCTTTCATAGAAATGGGTATTGTACTGTAAATATGACAGTTGCATGAATGCAAAGTACATAGTGCGTGATGTCTGGACAGGCATGCTGTTGGTGTTGTGCATGGTGAGATGTGTGCAAACGGTGTGGTTTGGTAGGAGAAGGCGGACAAAGGATGGGGTGTTGCGCTGGCTATTAGTGTGGCAGGATTTGTTGGGGTCCTTGACATGAAATAGTTTGAGAACCACTGACATAGAAAAACAGGCTTTTTTCAGAAAATGTCATGATTTAGAAGACATTTGTTAATTGAGCTTAAAACAAACAAAAAAAAGATGAAAGGAATTTGATGTCATGGAACCTTTAAGGAATAGTTCACCCAAGATATGTCTTTATTTCTATTGTTTACCTACCCAGTGGTGTTTGAAAGTTAAAATAATAATGAACACCACGAACGCCCGGGGGTATTTATGACCATTAAATCAGAGCGCCCAGTGATTTGCAGCAACGGAGCACATTTAGCGATGCACCAGGCACCATCTCGGATGTAGCTGAAGTAGCTAGATGTAGCCAAAACACCCGCGAGGCGATCGAAGGGAGGTATGATTAATTCTAACGCGACTAGCGATGGGACCGCGATGAGCCGTCAAAAACATAATCTTTGATTAGAATTTGACGGATTGATTTAGATCAAGAGTTATTCACGTTTTAAGATTTTCGGTCTCATCCACTAAAATGGGGGCTGAACATTTTGGATGATGTCCCAACCGGAAATGACATCGAATGTTGCCCAACAGGCACTCCCAGCCTGTAGAGCGATGCGCTCTGATGATATCAATACATTTTCGTCGTTTATGCCGCTCAGGGTGTTAAGTGTACCCGCGTCAGCATGTACATCACATGCACGTCAGATTAAAAAAATAATAAATAATAATAATCTCGTGTTTCTTGTGTTTGGCACACTGTGGTAAAGCTCGAGATATCTCGTGAATGGTACCGAATTTAGCCTGTGGGATTAATAAAGGTCTACATTACGTAGTAAATGCGTTGTTATTGGTGACTCACTGACTCCTGTTGGACTACACCATACAATGCAATCAGTGGCTTAGGATAGATAACCTTGTATGAAAAGGTATTAAATACACCTGTCCAAAATGTAATTTTAATGGCCCCTTTGTCCATAACAATATTACACTACCTTCCCCCCATCTTTTATTGCGGAGATAAAACCTGCCCACTGTGTTACTTGATGGCACAGCTTATTGGCATGCTCCCCATGTTCATAAATATTATGATGTGTTTTTTCATGAAGATTCTCTCCCTGCATTAGAGAACAGGACCAACATGGCTGACCTAAACCCTAATGAACCCGTTGCATTCGTTCAGAGATTTGTTGAGAGATATTATACAGAACCAACCCTTAAGGTCCCTGAACGCGGCCAGTGTTCAACCACCTTTACTGTTGGATTATAAAGCAATCCCAAAAAGTTTTAGTTTTATTATTCTGCCCCTTGTGATGTCATGTGGGTCAATACATCATCATCACTTAGCAATTACACTTGCAATTTCCCAGATTTGCGATTTTTGCCAGACACACAAAGTTTGTTGCCCAGCCTTGTGTGTCTGTGTGAGTGTGTACCACGGAAATGATTTGATTGGCTGAGCACAGAATGTGCTGTATGATGATGTATGATGATGAGAGCGCCCCTCACTTCACACAAGTGTGATTATTAGTGTGGACCAGACTATAGTTATTGTCACAATTTATTATTCTTCTGGAGTAACCTACCTAACTTCCGCTGTGATTGGACGAGCTTTGCATAACTTTTGTATTAGCTAATTGCCTGTTTTTGGTTACGTAACCAATCTGTTTTACAATCGTTTATAAAGACATAAATTCCCTTGCAGGGGCAGAAGACCAAACTATTCAAGCGTTATAGAAAATTTCAAATTACTTTTCAAGAGTCAAGGATTCACGTGACATTTTAATTGGCTGACAATATTAGTGGGAGTGGCCTATGTAAGTGACTGCGGCAATTTTTCTAAATTGCGACTTTTCTAGTTCTAATTACAATTGCTATTCAAAATTCTGTTCTGTGGTAGATAGTCGTGATATGCTAATGAAGTGATATGCTAATGAAGTGTGCCAGGTAGCATCTGCTCTCTCCACTCAGCTTGTAGCCTTTACCCTTTTGCACTGCAGTAATCTGACCCTATATATATCAGCATATTCATCACATACAAGTTAAACAGCACTACATGCTGTTCTCTCCTGATCATCAGTCTTTGTGGATCCATTCACGTTATGCATAATGATCAACAGACCTGGGGAACAAGGTAATATAATCTGAACCGACCTGGACCCATCCATCTTCAACCGCTTATCCAGAATCGGGTCGCAGGGGGCAACGGTTCCAATAGAGATTCCCTATCCAGAGCAACATTAGCAACTTCCTCGTGGGGGATCCCAAGGCGTTCCCAGGCCAGTGTGGAGATATAATATCCTTCTGGTCCTTGGTCTGCAATCGACCATAATAAATCATGGATGTGAACCCTCGGGTATTGTCAGATAATTTCAGTTGGGGTGGATCCGTGTCAATTTTAATTGGTTAACCACTTTAATTATGTCCATCAATTTTGCAGCCCCTTTGGTTTCCTTTATACAAGTAGGCTTCTTCATTCTGGAACATGACAATACGTATGCTTGTCTCTTGCATGGACACTTCTAGTCAATCCCCTCTCGTAAACTGCTTACCATTGAGTACCACAGAGATACTATACAAAACGTATAATAGGGATGTTGAAGGAGTGTGAATCCAGGCAGGGGGTCTTTGCAAATGACAGCTGGGTACAGGTGTTCCTGTATGAATACCTCCCCGACACCTGCTCCCCTCAGAGACAAAAGCAGCCGACCTCGGTGGTTGAGCACAGCGTGTGCACCGCACTCATCAAAGACCTTTCACTGAATGTCTCATTTTCTGTGAATTTCCTTATCTCTTAAGATTTTTATATAAGCTTTTATATATAAGTTCACACTGGTGCTGCACTGTAGATGTGGGCAACGTGGCAAGTATGAATATTTTCACCTATGGTGACGTAAGTCCTATCTCTAGTCTAAATAATGTCATGATGGAATAGATACAAATGTACCTCCTCCCGGAAATGATTAAGCGTTCAATCCATGTGTAGTTTTTCTTGTAGCAATATTGCCTTCAGGCACTTGAGGACAACGTTATATTCAGTTCCTAATTAATAAGGATTATGTCACTTCACTTCTCTCTTATGAGTTTCCATGGAGACGGGGTCTCTTGTGTTGCTGGATCTGTGTAACTCTACGAGGCGGCTGAGTCCTCAGGCAGTCCTTAAGTGTCCAATCTTGAAAATAAGTTTAGAAGATGTACCACAATGCTGTCTGGTATAATCGGTTTCATAATGGACGGAGATCTAACGCAGGCTCGTGCCATTGACTGAAACGTTAAAGGCCAACTAAAACAGTGATTTAGGATGCCGTAAAGCAGCTTTATAGATCAGGGCATTTCATTGCCTCCGGCAGCCCTTGACTTAACCGTACATATTTATGTCGGCTGACGTCTCTCGGACTGACTTGACCTTCGGTGATATCAGAGCTGTTGGCGAAAACCTATCTGAACTCATCATCAATCAGAGAAATGGATGGAATGGATAGTGTTGCCTGGAGCAAGCAGCCCTGGTCTATGTCTGGTTAAAGTACAGTTCTCTGTCAGTCCTCTTGCTTGGCCTGCTGTATGTGGATTAGAGAACCAAACAGTATTTTCACAAAACAATTTGGTCACAAAGTTTATTCACAGACTAATTTGTGTGTGTGTGTGTGTGTGTGTGTGTGTGTGTGTGTGTGTGTGTGTGTGTGTGTGTGTATGCGTGCGCTCATGCACGTGGATCTCAAATCAGACATGCCACAGGCATGTCTGTCAGGTTGTCAAGTCAGTTTATTTGTTTGGCACATTTAGTAGGTGGTAGACTCAATGTGCTTCACATTAAGAACACACGCACGCGCAGACAATATGTGATGTAATAATAGTGTTGTACTCGAGTGATATAGTGTTCTATACCGTAGTGGTATTTCTCATTGTTTGTATCATGTAAGGTTCCTTATATTGTGTTGTGTTGCATTGTGTGTCCCTGCAGCCTCTGATGCCAAGGAACAACAGTTTTGGATCAATCAACTCCAAGCCTGCGCCAGACGCCACTCTGACTGCAGTGCCAAGGTGTGTGCACGCACGCACGCACGCACGCACGCACACACGCACAGAGTTGACAGTTCAAAACACTGGCCACAGCCAGGAATGGTTCACTCAGGAAGGAAGGTGTTTGACATTTCACTGAAGATACATGTTTCTCTGTCTGTTTATAGATGCCATTGTGACGCTTGTGTAAACCCAAGTGAGGTTCAGTGAGTTGCATACTTGACCTAACCGGATCTCATTTTGTTTTCGTTTTAAGTTCTGCTGTAGAGACACTGTCTTCTTCACTCTAGCCATCTTAAAGTTTCCAGGCTTTCAGCTCAGATGTTTAAACCATATTTGCAACGTTTCATACACTCAACTCAAGCTTGTTGTTCTTTGTCATGCTAATATTTTGAAGACACGGTCACGCTAAGTAACCTCTTCCACTCAGCTGTGATCGGTGCAACCGAATTGCAACTGAATCCGTTTCAGTGGCGGTTTCAATTTGCAAACCAAACCACAGATTGGTGGCAGCCCGAAGCCCCATATTAATTCAAAGTTTGTTCCTAGAAATGTAATGGTAATACTGAAATGACAAGTGGGTCATTTAGCATAATCCTATCCTATAGCATAGCCTACAATAATTAAGTGTTCTCACTGTTCTGACCTCAATTTAATCTCAATTATTTTAAGTACTAGTAAGTACTAGGGGTGTAACGATATAGTAACATGCATCGAAAATCATTTTAATTTCAAGAATCTACCGGTATATCGAAATGGAAATTCAACATATCATATAATTTGACTTTGTATCGTATCGTTTTGAAATGCAAATAATCAGTATCAAATCATTTTGCAATGCAAATAATCAATTGTATTTAGCAATTTTAATTACTTTTCCATTCCATATAGCTACACTTGGTCTATCGATATTTGTGTGTGTTCTCTGTATGTGTTTATGTCAAGGGTTTGTCCATATGTGTTCAAATATAATGTCCAGCCAGAGAATCACTGCATGTGTTTACATTTACATTATATCCATAATAATAAATGTTTCCCTTAAAAAAACAGCTATATCAACAGGTTTCACACAGTATAAAAATATTCACTAAATGGTGTCAAATTAGATTATTGAAGCTAGTATCCTACTCATGTATATTGACAGATGCTGGACAGATACCTAATTAATGTAGTCTGTCTATTCAGACTTCATGGCCCTCATTTATCAATGCGGCGTACGTCCAAAAATGGGCGTACGCCGTAATCACCGCAACTTCCAGCATTTATGATTCCAGTGTGACTTTGAACTTGGGCATACGCCATACCAAATATCATGTTATGGCCTACAACAGCTCCCGACCTGTCGTAGGCTGGACCTGTTTTTCTGTCGTAGACAAGCGGAGCAGCATTGACTGACCAGCTGACAGGCTGTACAGGCATCTAAACATAATGTATTCACTCCTAAAATGTATATAAAACTAATAAATATTATACATGTGAAAAAATAAATAATTGTAAAGGCATGTCATATGAAATTGGTAGGATATTTCCAAGTGTACAAGCAATTAAAATCGCGCAATTAAAAACAATGTTGCAAGTTAGATGCTTATGCCATTTAAACAGTGTTTTGGATGAGCGCATACATGCAAGGATTTTGGAAGACCCTTGCTCAGCCTGTGCTGTCTATTTTCATGACATGGAGAGTTTGGAGACGCATTTGAGAGAATGCTGCAGGTGTCTCCCAACGTGGGTAGCCTACTGTAATCTACAGTAGGCCCATGTCTTTCTGGAGTTAGGTGCAATCTCCTCGTCTCGTCCTCGTTTAAGGATAAACCCGAGGCGACGCTCGCATGTCAACTGTGCCAATCGGGCGATCGATCGGCGTTAACGCCTTCCGTCACTCGCAAACGAGTGGCGGATGGCGGATGGCGTTACCGCCGTGAGATATAAGTTAACCCACGACCACACACCAGTTTATTCATATATTAATCAGTCACTCCATAAACGTTCATATAAATTGACAGCCACCACTGGCTATCTATCTGTCATGACTCGTGATTCACTCCTTTATTTTATTTTTTGCAAAACAGCAGCATGCTTGCGGCTGTGCGCGTCCAAACTTCCACATCTTTTCATGGCGATGGGATGTGATGGTGTTCAACAACGATGGGAATAGGCAATGCGTAGTCCTGCAGCTATTTATTATTTAATTCATGGTTCAGGTGTTCGTTCACTAATATATCTTTATGTATTTAATAGTTAGGCTTGCAGCCTTGCCAGTTGCGTGTGTGCGTGCATACGTCGTCTGTGTGTGGGACATGACAGTCAGCGAGGCGAGAGGTGTTTGACTTGGAAACACTTTTCTTAATTCTTATTGGCTTTCTATCTTCTTTCCCTATGTTGTTTGGTCGTATTCCAGTTATTCATGTCGCAAAAACGAGCCAGATTGATTTAATCCGTCACATTTATCAACGCTAAGACCGACATTTTGCAAGGATCAGCTGTTTACGATCACTTCATAAATGCCGTGCCGATGTGAACGTATTGGCAAAACCCACGCTCGACTTTAAGGCAGAATTAATTCCATTGAGAAATGAGGGCCCATGTGTGCTACGCTACCAACTGCACTGTAACTCCCAGAAATACTGGGTTTAGAAATGTGCAATATGTCATATGAATGCTTCAGCACCTCACCCACATTAGAGTTAGACACTAATAGGCTGCTTCCTTCTATGAGGAGACAGCACGACTGTACATTCTCCATTGGTATATCAGCTCATTTTGGAGAATGCCTTCTTTGGCTGTAACCATGGATACGTGGATACAAGCCATTTGACTGCTTTATCCCAGTGCTAATAGCCAAGTGAACACTATGATGTTGTATGTGTGTTGACTAGAGCAGTGGTTCTCAATTTCCAACCCTGCGACTCAATAAAAAAACAAACATGAAACCATAGTTTATTAAAACTCAATTTTCAGGTCGCTACACAGCCTTCAAATCTAGTCCTACTGCATGTTGTCGATCAGAGCAATGGTCAAAGAGTTATGGTAATTTGAAGTGTTAATAGTTCAATAGTAAATGTGTGTGTGTGTGTGTGTGTGTGTGTGTGTGTGTTTTCAGGTGAGGAAACTAAAGGGATCAGATGAACACCTCAGTGTGGAGAGAATGGGTCAGGATGGGCTGGTGAGTTACCGCACGCACGCACGCACGCACGCACGCACGCACGCACGCACACACACACACACACACACACACACACACACACACACACACACACACACACACACACACACACACACACGGCAGTGACTCAGTGGTAGAGTGGCTTCCCCAGAGTCCTCCTTGAGCAAGTGTCCTCCTTGAGCAAGATCACTGAACCCCCCCTAATTGCTCCCGATGTGCAGGTCAGTGTATGAATGTGTGTGGGAATGGGTGAATGTACTGCACAATCTGCACAAATGTAAAGCGATTTGGATAAAATCGCTAATATAAATGCACCATTTAGACACGCACAGAGCTGTACAGTTGGCTTCATGTACAGTACAATACAAACATACTGTACACCATGATCCGAAAAGGCAAAGCAAATAATATTGTTTGCTCTCCACACTTCAGCCGTTCGTATTAGTGTGTGTATTTTCTCACTGTTACTATTCAGTCGAGCAGCACTGTTTCATTTGTCTCAATAAAATGTGTACACTGCTTCATTACCAACCGGCTCCTCACTGCAACACACAAAAAGGAACAATTTTACCCAAGTAGAGCCTATACATCATCCAAAGATTTCCCAAAAATCTAAGCTATTTTAGAGAACATACTGTATTATGGGAAAATAGTATGTTTTGAGTTAACAAAAGTTTATTGTGAAAATATATTTCCAGGATACAAATTGTTTGACTGCCAAAGTTTGTATAATATAAGCTTGTGGGTATATTTTGAATAATGTATACTAGGTAAAGTATTTTTGAATACAGCTAGGCAGCTACTGTACTGTATATAACTTTTTCTGTTTTAACACAGGGCTATGCCATGACAACATTTATTACTGTATCACAGATTAATCCTTTTCTAAGCCTCAGGTCTCTGTGGTGACAGAGCTGCTTGGGTTCAGGGGTTAGCATTATCTGAGCAGGGACACTCGCAGCCCATTATGCAATGAACGTATACTGTATGATATGGAATGGAAAACTTTAATTTTATCCCTGAGACTGTTAAGCTGAAGGAAAGTGACTGAAAGTTGGCTAACCACAGTTTACAGATGTGGTTAAATGAGTTGATGGAGTAAACGCAAGTTCATCCGAGGTTGTGTTTCTCTGAGTTGAGTTTCTGCACTGAGTTAGTTGATACATTACCTATAGAGACCATTTATTGTCAAGCCGTATTTGAATAGAGGGTATGCACATAAAGTGAATGGTAAAGTGAGTGGCAAAGTGAGTTTAACGTTGTTTAACATCGTTTAATGCAATCAGATAGGACTTTAATGTTTGGATATATGGGCTGTCAAGGCCAGAAAGTAGTTTTTAGCCACTCAGTAGGCGTTCCGGTTATGATGATGATGTCACGCGCATACCCTCTATAAATTATACCATTCATACAATGGGTGTCCCATGAAAACCAGAAATTGCACATCAAGTGCATATCGGGTAAATCCCACAATCCCTATCAGAACATGCACGTAGAAATGTCAGCATTTGTATGTCAGTCGGTTTAACACAAGATATTATCCGACTTATTCATGCACTCAAGAATGTCCCTGCCCTCCTGCTCTATCCCTGTGAGACGTCTTCTCTCTGTTCCAGTTTGTTGAAGAGTCTGGAGCTTCTTTCTTTGACAAGTTTAGAGGACAAAGCATGAGTACAGTTTCTGTGTTCACTGCTAAATGTTGGTTTACTTTTCTGCTTACTCACGACTCGTACAGTAGCTTAAAGGTGATTCATATACTTTATTTTTCATTAATGTTTTTGATTTTGACTGAGAAGTGAGTGGGGAAAAAACCGAAACGCTGAAAGTAGCGATCCAGTCTGGGATTCTAGGCTGGTAAGAAGCAGCACAGGCTCATGTAGCCCTTCTAATCATAATGAAGACTAGCGTCACTATTCTGGGGGCGTGTCATAATAGGTGAACATTCTGCGAAAATACGTGAACAATCGATGAAAATAGGTCTATAACACAATCAGAGGGGCGGCAGTGGCTCAGGGGTAGAGTGTCCGTTAGAATGGCTGGATGGGAACCGTGAAGTTCCCAGTTCGATCCCGGGCTCCCCCAGAGTTGGTGTCCAAGTGTCCTTGAAGCAACACACTGAACCCCGAATTGCTCCTGATGTGCAGGTTGGTGCCTTGCATGGTTTCCACCGCCATCGGTGTATGAATGGGTTAATGTATTAAATGCACAATCTATGTAAAGTGCTATATAAATGCACCATTTACCAGTTTATATTATCTAAACAATGCCTAAAACAATGCCTTACGAGGGCCAAACTCATTTGGTCCTTTTCAATGTGTATAACAAATTATGCAGAAATGTGCCAAAACCACCAGTTATGAGCAGTCTTCTTCCATTAAAGCATGAGAAATTCAAGTGTCAGTGGGTGTTTCCCTGCTGCTAACAGGGCCTTTCAGTTAGATGCACTATCCTCTGTTTTTCTTTTTGTTATCCTGTTCTAGAATTTTTTCTAAAACAGTAACCTGGTTGTTTCTCTGTCGGAGAGCAGATCTGTGGGAGGGAGACGATTTGTTTCATCGATTGGATTTTTGTTTCCTGTGTCTATGTGTTCTTTACTCTACTCATGACCAGACCTACTGGTGTCAATGAACACTGGCCTAGAATAATAACAGGGCTAGATTTTCCTCCTATGACAGATGTATTTTAAAGAATGATAAAAAAAAAGAAAAATCCATATTGAGACACTTAAGAATCTTATTTTCTTATTATTCTTATTCAATTATCTAATCATCAAATTCACCCTAGTCATCCTCTCTTATCTTTCACTTACCCCTTTAAAGTGTCATGATTCACAGGCAAGTAAATAAAGACGGAACAAAATGGAGACCTATTGAATATCAATATTTGACCTATAAATAGCATGATAACATTTTAATGTAATTTCCCCCGGCTTCAGAGTGTACAGAGGGAGTGGGAGGATAGCAAATGAAATTGAGATTCTGTCTGATGGTGCAGCCAGTGTAGTGTGACTAGTGTTTAAATACACTGGCTTTATTCATTAAAAGTACTGGAAACACTTCAATGATCGTGGACAACCAAGGCTTCGAGATGAAGAGGCTTTACACTAGGCATAAGCAGAAAATAGACCTTGGGCTCCCTTATCCCTAAACGTATTTGCCATTTTTACTATTTTGAAAAACATAAAATAGTTCAACTAGCCGATCTACATCGAGACATTGTGAGCTTGTAGATCGGCTATTTTAACTATTTTAGAAGGTTTTTTAAATGGCAAATTAGTTTAGGGATAAGGGTTAAGGGGTGGCGCAAGATATAGCCCCTTGTTTGAAAAAAGTTTTAAATGGCAACTTTGAAGACTTCAGACACACAGTACCCTATAGTACTAGGATGCATTGGGAATTGTTATTGCGACTGTAGGTCGCATTTACTTTGAAAACCGGCATCTCCTGTCTGTCTGTCCGTCCGTCCGTCAGTTAGTTTCTTTAATTCAGCAGTCTATGACAGACTGTCTAAAGCAGGGGTTCCCAAACTTTTTTGGACCAGGTACCCCTTTTGGGGTAGATATTTTTCCAGGTACCCTCTCATCCTCGCAACACGGATAACAATATATTTACAACCACAAGCAGTGTTTCCTGCAGGAAAAAGCTTTGGCATGGTGCTGGGCACAGGCCGCAATTTTGATTAATTAATTAATTAATTTGATTAATTAATTAATAAGATTAATACATTAAGATTAATTTGTATTATTGCTATTGGAGACACTGGGGGGACACTGGGGGACACTGGGCAGGCACTGAGGAGGCACTGGGGAGACACTGGGGAGGCACTCAGGGGGACACTGGGGAGGCACTCAGGGGGACACTGTCTAAATGTAGACGTCTAAATGTAGACGTCTTCTCTTATGGGGGTCCCTGGCATATCTTTTCAAATGGGGGTCCCTGGCATATCTTTTCAAATGGGGGTCCACGGGCTAAGTAGTGTCAATTTGGGGGTCCTTGACATGAAAAAGTTTGGGAACCACTGCTTTAAACACTTTAGCACTTTATGAACATGAACAAAATAGATGGGTCCCCCCTGGAACTCCCTCAGGTACCCCTGGGGGTCCCCGGACCCCACTTTGGGAACCACTGGTCTAAAGCATTCAGTCACTGACTGGTTCAGACACATGTCTCCATTTTGTTTGTATGACTGGTTCAGACACATGTCTCCATTTTGTTTGTATGCCTGGCCTGCATTGTCGACAATCTGCTCAGCTGCCTGGAAAATTTCAAGGTGCTATCTATTTCACCTGTTTCATAAATGACCCATTTTATTTGTTTGGAGTTTTCTATCTCTGTGATGGATGACTCACTGGGCTTTGACTCAGTTATACCCCCCTCTACTCACCCGTTCTGTCCTTTGTGCCTCTTTCACTCAACCCATTTAGACCTGAGGACGCATCTGTGTCACCTTATTAGCTTTTAATCACCTTAACCATTATTTTTAAACTGTAGTTGTTAAAAAAATCGTGAAAATGTGGTGCAAATCTTTGATTATTCTTTCATAGCAAAGGTTTTTAACTCAAATCTTTGCTTCTGGGGTCCCTGAAACAACATATTTTGAGACGTGGGTCCGGCGGCCAAATTCATATAATATTTGGGGTCCTTGACATGAAATAGTCTGAGAATCACTGACATAGAAATATAGGCTTTTCTGTTTTAGAAGACATTTTGTAGAATCTGGTCACAGGTCTTAGTGGGCTAATCCTCCATCTCTCTCACCTATAGGGTTCGTCGTCCTCTGGTGGTCGTACCCGGAGTTTCTCCCTCCTTCCACACCTTCCTCCGTCGTCCTCGCCCGGATCCCAGAGACACTCTGCTCACCCGGCGGCCGCGCCCAGCAACATCGTCACCATCACGCACCACAAGTCTCCCGCAGCTGGCCGGCGAGCCAAGAACCAGTACCCAGGAAGTCTCTTGGAGGTCAAAGAGGTGAGTGGTGGTGTTGGCTGATGAAGTCACGTATGTTCACTCTCCACAAAAAGGCACATTTAAACGAGGTTTATTATTTTACGATTGCTTATTATCTGTTACTATTGAGGTCATCTTGTTATTCTGTTGTTGTATTTAATGTTATAGATTAATTGCAATTATGTATTTTCATGTATTTAATCTTGTGGAATGTATTGTAATTATGTATTTATGTATTTTTGTATGCATTTTATATTGAGGAAGATTAGCGGTCGCCCTGGCGTCAGCTAATGGGGATCCAATTATTTCACCGCTCAAAATAATTGTAAAATCCACCCCCATTTACCATTCAAGTCAATGGCAAAATAAACTAGAAATCTACTCTGTCGAGATGCCAATTTGCGCCTTGCACACAACAAGTAGGCCATGTATGGCCTACTTATGCACAAGCAGAGTGCGCCATGAGGTGCGCTCACCACTGCTGGTACGACTGCTGCTCTGAGTCCTATAAAGCTCTCTGCTGCTGTCTGGGTACGATTGCTGCTCTGAGTCATAGAGCTTTCTGCTATTCTAAATCCTTTAGATATACACATATACGTACATATATGTATGTATGTAGCCTACAGTATGTATATATGTATGTATGACGTATGTGGGTGTCCTCCAGTATGTGACACGTCATGTACTTGATAGTGGGTGCAGCAGATCAACTCATCAAAGGCGTCACTCACTTAGTTTATTAGTTTGTTTTTTCTTTCCATACAAAACATTCTTAGTTCATCAGTTTTTTCTTTTTCTTATTCTGGAAAAAAAAGGGTATAGACTGAAGCCTAGGCTTATTACGTCTACCCTTTTGTCCATTAAATTAAAATAATACAAATGTAAATATATATGTACATCCCTTTTACAGGTCCTCAAACAACATTTCTACTGAACAGTGCAACATTCATGTTTCTTTTCCTTTTCTTTTTTCTCTTCTTTATGAATAACAAGCAAAAACAAAAACAAAAAAAGAACAATATGCTAATAAAAGTCACAGTAGTAACATGAAGTAGTAGTTCCTTTACTCTGTATAGCTATTTAATACTTTTTTTTTTTAATACCTTCTTAAATTTATCCTTAGCTACACAGTCTTTCAATTCATCATCACATCTGTTCCACACCTTCACTCCCTTTATCGTTATACAATTACTTCTCACGTTGATCCTTTCTTTTTTTTGTTTAAACATACATTTACCTCTGAGTGAATAACAGCTCTCTCTCATTGTTTAATAAATAATTCATTGGTGGGGTGAATATAATCAACCCCATTTATGATCCTTATGACTTTTTTTTGCAGTAGGGTGATACAGTTTGTATTGGTTGTATAGGTGTTGCCCCAGACTTCAGCGCAGTATGTAATATATGGGGTAATGAATGAGCAGTACAGGATATATAATGATTTCTGGTCCAGGATATGTTTAGTTTTGTGCAGTATTGCAATAGATTTAGATATTTTTGCTTTTATATACTTTATATGAGGTTTCCAATTTAGTTTATTGTCAATGATTACTCCCAAGAATTTGTTCTCCCACACTCTTTCTATTTCTACTTCACACTGGGGTGTGATTTTTGAGCAGTGCCAACCGCTCCAACGCGTGTCTTTGTGTGTATGTATGTCTGTCCCCCTGTGACGTCATGTGGCACATCATCGTCATGATAAAAGGCACCACTCACTTCACACAAGTGTGATTTTTCGCTAGCCCCTCCAATGCATAGCTTTCCGAAATTACGTCATGTGGCAGTCAAGTCTCTGGACTTTTAAACATTGAATGCCATTGACAATGAATGGACAGTTTTGAGTGTTTGTGTAAACACATTACACAAACATTGTGTGAATTGTAAACACAAACATTAGATTGAAGACGAAGGTGAGGACACATTGTGATTGGCCGGAATGAGATGATGTATGATGATAAGAGCGCCCCTCACTGTTTGTCACATGACGCACGTGGGGGCGCACACAAAGGGGCTGGCGCACCTCAAAGATGGATTTGATGAGTAATCGTCAATAAAGAATGTTAACCACTGACATGCCCAAAATTCCAGGGACAATGTGGTTTAACTGGAACCAGTGGAACCTGTGATAATCTCTACGTACCTGTGATAATCTCTACGTACCCCGGATGAATGGCTGGATGTCGGAGTCACTCTCAGACTCTTACCATGGGGCTTGCATTGCATTTTCCATGGCCTTTGTGCTCAGTGTTTGCCTATAGTGTCAGGTGGGTCGCTGGTGCAGTGAGTTCAGCAAATATTTCGGGCCTGCTGTACACTGCAGTACATTCAATGTCTCTCAGTAACTTCAGCTTGGTTAGCATTTTCCTGTATATAGTCTCTAATCTATCTATAGTAGAGTACAGCATGGCAGAGCAGATCTGGCAGAGGATGTATTATTTATGTATCTTCTGATATACCTGACTGTTTGAGATAAACTGATAGGCTACTGTACAAACGCAACAACTACCGATTGCCAAGAACATAAACTGTACCCTGGGTGACTCTAAAAACTCTAATTGATGAAGGAGACACGACAGCTATACCTTTTTGAATCACTTTACTTAAAGTAGACTGACTGTAGTATCCCGGTTTTCTGAAGGTGGCATACATACATTCTGGTGTCCCCATAGCTTCCCCATAGCTTTGCTTGATTGGTGAGGCAGCAGATTTAACCTGGGAACATGTATGACTGTTTAGTGTTTATGGTTGAAAACTGGTGCTGCTGCACCAATAAGGATTATTGGAGCTACGTGAAACTGAATTGGAAACCCTCAGGAAAAGACTACAGTTATGCACAGAACCTATTTGATTACTATTTTGATTGGTTGGTTGATTGATTGATTGATTGATTGATTGATTGAATACTCTATTAACAGTTTGCAGAAAAAAGCACAGTAATGTATAGTTCAATACAAGGCCTGCTAAGAGGATTTAAAACCCAAGAAAGCCGGTGGCTTGTTTCCATCGGGGTCCTTCATATACGGTAATTCAATTAATTGGAACTACGACTGAGGAGTGCATGGATGGAGGCCTGTTTATGTGTATGGTTTCTCTGCCTTAACCGTGAGACATTTAAAACCCCTCCTTTCTGAATTCCCCACTTGTCAGTCAAGTCAGACTGACAGATATTAATTCTCTTCACTTACTGAACCTGTCAATTCAGATTAGCACAAAGTCCTCATCTACTAGCCTACATGTTCATACACCAATGTAGCCATTCACTGATGCCCCCCCCCCCCCCTTAACTAATTGCCTGTCAGAAGTTTACTTCTAATGATTAACTGAAAAAGATTAGATTAGATGTGATGCAGGGCTTGTGCGTGAATGACTGATTAAAGGCTTGATTGTATGCCTGCCATTCGCGCTGAAGGCAGGACGGCTTCCATATGATTATAATCATTCTGTTTAGTCATGGACTTGTTTGGAATATTGTCAATGAACTATGTAGATAAGACGAATAATTATTTTGCTGATGGAAAGACTTTCAGAGGTGATGATGACCAAGCTTATTGTGGCGGGGAAGAGACAGAATGAAAGGGATAAAACTTGCTTTGCAAGTATTGCAATACAGTAGGCCTATGTACTCACTGCAGAGAGGACAACATTGTAATGTTAAAGACAATGTTGTATGCAGGTTATTATAATTGCAAAGACAGTTTTTTCTGCAAACAAATAGTTATTTTTGGAGAAGTAAAGAGTTTGAGGACTGAGGAGTAGAGTGCTTTGGGTTTTGGGGTAAGCAGATAAATAGTGATAGCAGACTCAGGAAATGCCTCTAATATACTGAATAAGCTCTACAGATCCAAATGAATGAAACGGTTTCTCCATCCTAGAGAAACACCGGTTGTTTCAGTACTGACCTTGGCTCTGTTGCTAAAGGTCACAGCAGTCAGAAGGAATCCTTTCTCCTATTTCTACCTGACACTGGCTGTTCTCATGCACACAGCACTGCAACAACGACGGCTCTTGTTCAGGGGGCTATGTTTGGGACAAAGCAGCTTTGTATGCACTATGCATTCCACCAAACAGCATTTCAATAGGGCACTGGCGAATAGGTTGCAGCTAAGCTAATAACCTATCATGTAATCAGACCCCCACAATGGGATCATCAGTGTTGATTTTGGCAGAATGTTTTTATTTTACATTTTTACATTTTAGTCACCTGGAATGTTGTAGTGTTAGTCTAGTTTTAGTCGTCTAAATATCACAAGGTTTTTTTTCACAAGGTCGACTAGATCTACAGTTGATTTAGTCGACTAAAATGTATTTTGGCGGGCCTTGATGCCGTCGTTATGGCTGATTTTACACTTGCTGAAAATAGCCCATCTACAAGCTCACAATGCATGCAACCAAGTGTAAAATGACTTGTCTTTTACTTATACTTGTCCACTAGTCCCTTCCTAACATCTAGTTTTTATTTGTTGATGAAATTGTCAATATATTTAGACTTAGTTTTAGTCTTCATAGTTTTCATTTCATTTCCATTTAGTTTTCATCAGTGAAAAAAGGTAGTCGACAAATATTTTTTGTTATAGCATTAGTCGGCGAAATCAACACTGAGTACCATGAATCAACTCAAGAACTGGCACTGCAGAGCGTGATACTGAGAAAACAAGCTATCACATTGATTGTCATACTTCCCCAGTAGATTTTCTTTATTTAGATTTATATTATAGAGAGAGTTATCCATGTAGGGCTGTTCAATTATGTTCTTCAATTATTACCCCTAGCCCTGACGACCTTGCAGGCTTATACAAAGGTTCAAATGTAATTTACCGGTAGGTAGCATGTTATTAGACAGCTTCATTTGTTGAGTTGGCATCCCATAGTTTTTATCAATGTACAGATTATATATGTCCTTAATATATTATACTGTTTAGACTGATGATAGGGTCTTGATTTACCTATGATCCTAGATTACTCTGGGTCAGAACTCCCCTGCCGTGCCTGTGCCTTGTCAAGTTGTCATGCTAAGAATAACTTGATGAGCAAGCCTCAGACAGAGAGAGGACAAACCAGAGAGTAGTGGGCGAGGAGAAACATTTCTCACCTTCAGGAGCAGAAAGCCAGTTTTCCTGAAACGAAACCCAGGACAATTAGTGTAAATATTGCGCAGATGGTGTGGTCATTAAGCAAAACAAACACTTTTTTTTTTTTGCTTCTCTCTTTTTCCAAGCAATTTCTCTACAGATGGACTCCCGAAGTAGAGCAAACAAGGTCCCCTTTGAAGTGTGATTCATTTTTCCATTGCTTTCATGTTGTTCTAACTCTGCCTCTGTCAGATCTAATGACGGAGTGTTCTGTTGTGCGACCCGACCCCACACATCATCTGCACTCTGTTTTCCTCTTTGTACTTCTCTCTCTCTACCCTTCCCCTTTTCCACCTGTTGTGGGTTGGTTTAGTGTCTGGCTACCACACCACGTTCATCATGAGTCATAAAGTCCATAAAACATGGCTGGCTGGAATGGGGCCAGCTGAGTGTATTTGCTTCTGCCTGGAGGCTGAGTTAAGTGCTGCCGTACTTACTGGAACAGCATGTTCGGACGTCGCCGTGTGTAGCTCATGGGAGGATTTATGACAGAGATGTTCGTATTGCACATCCCTTGATTAAATTACGAATGTTAGTATCATGACGTTAGCCATTATGATATTGATGATTATATGTTCCAGTGATAGCTCGTGTTGAATCACCTTACACGCTTACAGACTTCAAAGACCGTTGCCTTTGAATAGTTTATTTTGGTGCAACATAATTCAGCTGGAAACCTCACCCGAGGAACAGAACTCGTCTTTTCGTTTGGGCTTTTTCATTCTTTCTCTCTCCTTACCACCAGGAGGGCGAACACGCTATCCGGTCTAGTTCCTCACCCTTGCTGAAGTGAGCAGGTGGCCTGACTATCGTCCTCCCTGCCCCGACTTACCGCCCATGAACACAGCCAATTATTGGCTGTGTTCATGGGCTGGTAAGTCGAGTATTGTGTTCACTGGATTCTTCAGTGATGGAAGATGTACTCACATGTTTAAAATACATGTAAAAATATCAATACTGCAATGTAGAAGTTCTATATTAAAAAAATATTTGACTATAAGTAGAAAAGTATTAAATTTGCATCAAAATATTAAAGTACCAAAAGTGAAAGTACCCACAAGTTCAAAATGTATTAAAAAAATGTAAGACTGGTGAAATGGTTAATTTGGCCATTTTATTTTGACGTTTCAGCCTGAAACGGCAGGCTCTGAGTTTCTGAACCAACCAGAGCATCGCATCCCTTCAGCACGACCACGCACGACGCATGGACTTTGTTTGTTTAAAGGCAGACAGTCGGCCAGCTCTACAGTATCTAGCGCAATGTGGCATATTTCTAACCTATAATGTTTTCAGATACATATTTTAGCATGATGATTAAGTTTAAAATTAGTTGATACTGTCTGGATGTCATCTTGAATGAGACTAAAAACGGAGTAGTTCTGTAATCAAAACCACCTGTTTGGACGGACGCGCAGCAATGGGATAATACATGTGAATGAAATCAAGCTTCATTTTTATTCATGTGAGCCTCGGTCTACATGTCATCACGCATCACGTTTTCGTTCAAAGGAAGTAGTTAAAATTAGATTTGAAATTACACAAACATGGACATTTTCACTAGGTCTTTAAAAGCTTATAGATCTGCTATTTTTCAAATATCCAATAGATACGGCTGAAGTGGTAAAATGTTTAAAAAAATTACAGTTAAGATATAGGCTATTAGGCTACTACCGTAGGCCTAGAGTAAATTGCCATTGATTTATTGTCACTCAAAAAGTAAATGGTAAAATAGTGCGAATATTCGAAAATTTTCACCAGGGCTGTAGAATATTAGAATATTCAAGTTAGACTTTTCTCAGCTTCTGGGCAGGAGCTTGTTCCCTGTCTGTTGGTCTTTGGTCCTGCATTTGACTGATGTCACAGAAGAGTAATATCTATCCAGTCATGTCCCAGAAGGTTGCAGTGTTCTTTACACTCCATGGTTTACCTTGATCTTGCCTGTCCATCCACGAAAAGGTGCATTTAGCTGAGCTAACGTGTGTGTGTGTGTGTGTGTGTGTGTGTGTGTGCGCGCAGCTGTGGCTCAGGAGGTAGAGCAGGTCGTCCAATGATCCCTGGGTCGGCGGTTCGAATCCCGGCTCCTCCTGTCCACATGTCAACCCGACATTGCCTCCAATGAGTCAGTCGGTGTGAGCTTGCCACCATTGGTGTGTGAATGTAGTAAGTGAGGACGCTGTTCGCCGCTTCACCTCCCAATGTATGAATGAATGAACCATTGTAAACCGCTTTGAGCACTTGGAAAAGCGCTATAAAAATGCAATTCATTATTTATTTATGTTGCTGGCTCAGGCACCCTAGCTAAATCATTAGAGCATGCCCTGGGCTACATCTGGGCAAAATTTGGCACTTTTACACAAATTAGCGCAACATTTCCCTAAGCTCCTCAACTAAAGTACCAATGACTCTAAATCCATATTGTATTGCATTTAATTATAACATGATTAAAGTTATTATTTTTGTTTATAAACCATGCACTGGGCGGGCGCCGGGCACTGTACAATATTTTAGTCTAGTTTTTATTTGTTGACGAAATTGACAATATATTTAGTCTTAGTTTTAGTCATCATAGCTTAGTTTCCATTTAGTGAAAAAGTCGACGAGCATTTTTTGTCATTAGTCGACCGAATCAACATAAAGCAGCTGCTTGTGGCTGCTACTGTATTGTGCACATCAAACACAAAATACTATGTAAAAATATAATGACCAGAGAAGGGCATTACTCTGAGCCGACTGACGGGATATCAAGGAGATCACATTTCACTGACTGATGCAATAAAACCTGTTGTTTACAAATCATAACATCCAAACATCTGATCACAGCAGCTGCTGTTGTAATCGTCAAGGTTTATCTGATCCAGTGTCTGTAGTCTGTTCATCCGTGGTACATGAAATGACTGAACGAACATGGTCAGCAGTAGCACCACAAATGGTGATCAATGGAAGATAGTCACTGTAGAAATGAGTCACTGCCGGTCCGGCCCGGCCTAGCGGTCCGTAGCCATAGGCTCAATATGTCCGTTTGTCACCTCCCCCTTCACATTCAATAGATCATGTGAGCTCATGTGGTTAACCCATTTAGACCCAAGAAAAGATTCTACTAAATCCTGACAGTTTTCTGAAAAACCCATGTTTCTATGTGAGTCGCTCAAACATTTTCATGTCATGGACCCCCAAAAATATATGTAATTGGCCACCAACCCCCATCTGAAAATACCAGGTGTCCAGGGACCTCCCCCAGAAGCAAAGATTTTAGTAAAAAACGCTCTCTCTGAAAGAATATATATTCAAAGATTTGCAACACATTTTCACGATTTAAAAAAAATAGCAGACCTACAAGCTCATATAGTGCGGTACTTGGTGCTGTGCTATGAGCTTGTAGAGCTGCTATTTTTCAATAGCTAAAGTATAACATAATGCTTAAAACACCAAAAGGGGTTCCCGCCCAAATTGAGTTAAATTCACATACTGTACTGTAGTAGTCGATCTGTGAGTAGGTCCCAGTCCCATTTATCCATGCATTCAATTATCCATCCGTCAGAGTGTTGATTTTGACAGGAAATTTAGATTTTTGTTTTAGTCATATAGTCCTTTGAATAGTTTTCATTTAGTTTTTGTCACATTTTTGTCACCTGGAATGTTTTAGTGTTAGTATAGTTTTAGTCGACCAAATCTTCAGTTGATTTAGTCGACTAAATGTAATTTGGCGGGCTTTGATGCCGTCGTAATGGCTGATTTTACTCTTGCTGAAAATAGCAGATCTACAAGCTCACAACGTGTCATGCTGCAATGCATTGTGAGCTTGTAGATCTGCTATTTTCAGCATGCAATCAAAGTGTAAAAAGACTAATACTGGATCTCTTGTCCACTAGTGTGTGGACCCCAGGAAGATTAGCTGCTGCTATGCACCAGCTAATGGGGAGCTAATGGGGATCCTAATAAAACTCTAGTCCCTTCCTAACATTTTAGTCTAGTTTTTATTTGTTGACGAAATTGTCAATATATTAAGTCTTGGTTTTAGTCATCATAGCATCATCAGTGAAAAAAGGTAGTCGACGAACATTTGTTGTCATAGTATTAGTCAACGAAATCAACGCTGAATCCATTCACCCAATTATCCATCCGTCCACAATCGAACCATCCTGGAAGTGGTGGTGGAGTGGGACACGTCTCTCCCATCCGGCTGCCTCGTATCTGATGTGTCAAATGAGACCTCTCTGTCTCTCGGTGAGTCATACCCGGGCCGTGGCTGTGTGAGACCTCTGAGGTCTCAAGCTATTTCTGGACATCTCAACTGGGGCTGTTTACCCCTGTGACTGATGAGAGAAGAGTGGACATTTCATCCTTTCATGTTTCAGCGCCCTTAGCCCTCATCGGATTCCTGTGAAAGTCTGATGGTTATCTTGCTGTGGTGTCGGTCGGGTCGCAGTATGAAGATAAGAAGAAATTGTCTGCCTGTTTTCTTGTCATTGTATTTGTTTGTTAATGTGTTATTGTCATTTATTTATTGTATTGTTACAAAAACAATTGTGTTTGATGTTGTCATTTTCTGTATGTGTGTGTGGCGTGCTGTCAGTTGTGTTAGTATGTGTGTTGTTGTCCTTGTGCTTGTTTGTACAGTGTGGTAATTGTGTGTGTATTTTTGTCATTGTGTTTGTGTCTATTTACTATTTAGTAAAATAACAGATTTTGGGGAAAAAGGTCACGGTCAAAATGACATAATGAGCCATATGTCGAGAATGAACGGATTTAGACTTAGAGAGATGATGTTTGATGCGTTGTATTCCTCGTACAAATTGTGTTGATCTGATCCACTGATTTTGCAACCCATTTTTTCACCCAGTGTCAATTACCGGTATCTAATTAATGTAATCCTGGGCGCTACACTTCCTCTGCCAACCTGGGGGGGCATCGGACTGACCTCATGCTTCCTTCTGTGCATGAGGAGTCCAAGCTGCTTCTTTTCACCTGACAGGGGGGAGTTTCCCCGGCCGGACGTAGTGCGTGGAAGGAACACGTTATTCCGACCAGTCCACTGGCAATTTTCGAATCTTGATTTAGTAGTCTAAAATATTATGATATTTAGTCGACTAAAACTAGACTATCACAAAAAAATTCCAGGTGACAAAAATATGACTAAAACTAATCCAAAGACTACTGCATGACTAAACTAAAATAGAAATTTGCTGCGAAAAACAACACTGGACTGCATAGGGGCCATTATTGGATCTGGTCTTCTTCTCCCTGTCCTTCTGCTTTCAGAGTTTTCATTAGTACTCTGCCCTGACTGAGAGTGCAGAACCCGTTTGTGTCTCGTTCGCATTGGGGAAGGGAGGCGTTTTACTGTCATCGTGAAACAGACGAGCTATGAGGGATTCTCACAAGCAGGGCAGACATAGACGGGTGCTCCGCTTTAAAACCCATTTTGACCTGAGATCAGATTCTAAAAATATCTTCTACATCCTGACAGTTTTCTGAAAAGGCTATGTTTGTATGTCAGTCGTTCTTCGATTTTTCAAAAATAGCAGACCTACAAGCAATTGCAGATCTACAAGCTCATAGCTTGTAGAGCTAATAACACCAAAAGGGGTTCCCGCCCAAAATGGGTTAACTAACACTTTGGCAAAAAGCATCACAGGTAGACCACTTTGTTTGTTATGCTTATGCTTTCCTAGTTCAAATAGGTTACAAGTTAAATGTTTCATAAAAAACCGGAAAGCTTTTAGTGTAATTAGCCTGTCAGAGTCATATTATAGGGCCAGCAGCTTTTCTTTTCTGTTATTCTATTATACATTGTTTTCATTGTTTTCTCTGTGTGCTTTTGTACATGCCTTGGGGTTGGCTCTGTATTGTGTACCTTGTGTTCATCACCATTGTTATAGTAGCAGAGTCGCCTCTAAAATTAGTATAGCAGTACAACTCATTAGTATAGCAGTACAACTCATTAGTATAGCAGTACAACTCATTAGTATAGCAGTACAACTCATAGAGGATGGCGCAAATCCACGGGTTCATGTACCTTTTATTTGAATTGTAATCCCCATAGGGGGATTTCAGATTGCCGTAAGAACTGTGTTTGAAAAATAATCATAAATAATCATCCAGGCCATTTCGCTCATATGGATATGAAGAATCAACTGACTGAGAGAAAATGCTAATGTTACTGCTGCTGAATTAGAACTTTTTTTTTTCTAGAAACAGACTGTATTGTGACTAAATTTGACTGAGGGACTGCCATTTTCATATGAAAGCAGGGAATCATAGCTTCAAATTGACATATTGGTTGTTCAGTTTGACCCACCAGTTTTGGAGATATGGCTTATAGAGTAATGTCTTGCATAAAACAGCGAGTTGGAAAAAAAAGGCTTGAAAGGTTCACTTCTGTGGTCTCTAACATTACACCTAGTAGCTACATGTTTAAGCATTTATTTCATATTTACATGTCGATTTCAGCTCTGACACTTATTTCAGACATGCTCTAGTTAGTATATGTGAAGAGTCTGCCTGTGCTATTATCTCTGGTGAAAAGCTGGAGTTTGCGCGATGGCAGGCTCTCAGTCAAATCTGGTCACATATACGACTGTATGAGTGACTGACTGTCGCAAGCGATACAGAGACACCTTCCTGACAATAACGCAGAGACAGCTTGTTTATTTTTGGACCACAATGCTTCCGTGAACCTAGGGGAATCGAGGGGATGAGCGAGTGACGTCAGGACTTCTTCGCTCTATTATGAGTGTTTTTTCGTCTTTTTCACTTGACTTTTATGATGGTGTAAACCTGATGTCCTGTCATGTGTCCCAGTTGATTGGTTAAACTTTAAAATTAAATGTATTTGGTTCACTTGTTTTTCTTTCGTTATTTATTTATATGATGTACGTATAGTGATATATGGTGTATATGAATACTGGGTTTTTCTGTCCTTTCAGTCATCATGAAGGACATCTTTGTATGTTTACATTTTTGAATTGATTGACGGTGTTATGAGCACCAGCTGTGTGAGGTATATGTAGGTGCTTGTTTGTGATGTGCATTGTCTGATGAAGAGATGTGAGGCTCGAAACGTCATGTCCACTGTGGTGAGAAAATCAATTATTGAGTTTGGGGTGCGGAGCTTTTTCTCTTCTCTATTATTTACCTCGGCCCAGCACCTGGCGATTTAGTTAGTGATGTGCATGCTCTATTATCTTTTTTTACGGTAACTAAACCACCCAAGCCTCTACTAAAGTATACATTAATGACGCGAGGCAACAGTCTGTCTTGAGAGACTAGTCTGTACTCTGTATGCAATCTGAGAATCCCATCGTCAAATATTCGGGAAAACGGCGACCCCTGTTGTTCGCGAGGCAACAGTCTGTCTTGAGAGACTAGTCTGTATGAAGCGCACTGAGATGCGTGTCTTTCATCATGAGTGGGTCATACGAGTGTCCTTCATGAGTGGGTCATAGGAGTGTCCTTCACCAGGGTTTAGTAGTTGGTAAAATGGATTATTGTGTGAAACGATCCATCCCCCCCTTCACCCAACATTCCACCATTTAACATCGATTGAGTCTTCGGAAGACTGCATGGTCTGCCTGCAGTGACAAATTATGTTGTAGTTCACAATCACCAAGCCTTTCATCTGCCAAGTGGGACATTTAACCCACAGCATTAAAAGTAACGTGTTAAAAAAAGCTATGTTGAACAAGAAAGAGGGTACAGTGTGGAGAGGTGCGAGTGTGGAGTCCCAGAGGCTACAGAATGGTTTATTTGTTGTTTAATGTATTTAATTGTCAAAACACTTGCACATACCTACCTGTAGCATGTGTATTTGGAGCAGTGTGCAGCCACAGATGACTACAACAATCCTGGAGAAAAGTTGTTTACCCTGGGATCCTCGAACTTCCCACTCAAATCAATTACTGAATGATTGGACAAACTTCTCTTCTCTTCTCCTGTCTGTCTGTCTTAAATGTTCCAATACCATTTCTATAGGATTATGAAATTCCTATAAGAATCCTAATCTCTAATAGGAACCTATAGGATTCAAAAATCCTATTAGAATCATATAGGATTTTATCATTTTAAAATGTTCCAATAGAATAGAAACTCAGTGTATGAGTAACACGGCTTGTGTGTGTGTGTGTGTGTGTGTGTGTGTGTGTGTGTGTGTGTGTGTGTGTATAATCCAATCGGATTTGTTCCAAATTCTGATCGGGTAAAAAATAATCAGATAAAAAAAATCCTATTAGAATTTGGAAGAAATCCCATTGGATTTTCTTATGACAATACTCCTTTGTTCCAAATTAGGATTTGTAATAGGAATCAGAAATCAGAAACCTAGCGTATAATGGTGTAGGCAAACCTATAAATACAGCATGAATCATAGAACTAAATACAGTAGAAACATCAATGGACCGTTTAGTAAACTATTGAATTTACAAGCCGAAGCTTAAAAGATGATTTAACAGCTATAACTGGCTGGTCGTTTCAGGGATCCCTGAGGGCAAAGGAGCGATTAGCCTTGGTAAGCAGCCGGGACCTGGGAACAACCAGCAGGACTCCTCCCTCAGAGGGGGGTCAGATATTCATTCAATTATTGCCTCTGATGATAGCTACATAGCCTATTACAACATCAATACCCTTGTTTGTTGATCTTCACTCCTTTGTGTTTCCAAGTGCAATGTGGAGAACACCAGAGAGTGAGGAGGAAATGCAAATCCCTCTACAACAGTGGTTTTCAACCCTTTTCATATCAAGGACCATTATTTACCGGTTTTTGGTATTTGAACCACGGACCACCAATTGGCCTCAGACCCAAACTAAAGAATATTTAGTTGTCATTGGATAAGATTTTGTTTGTTGAAGATGTTGGTAGCATAGGAGAGACAACAGATAACAATTCTTCGACATTATCTAATTGTGACTTCTTGAGGCCGTAAAATGAAACCAAATGGTAAGTGTCCATTTGGTTTCATTTTACAAGAGTTTCAAGAGTTAAAGATCTATAAGGGTCCATTTGATTACCAACTCTCGATCATTTAGCTGGGGACCACCTGGAACCCCCTCAAGGACCATTGGTGGTCGCCGGACCACTGGTTGAAACCTCTTCTTAAACTAGTGCATTAAATACACTCGCTACATACATTTTATGTATGAAATTCACACGGGGAGTGATTGAGGCACCTAGTAATTCATTTTCAATGAGAGGCGAGCGGGCAGGTACTGTAGGGAGGTGCAGGCAATCTGACAGACATTGTCATGACAAGTGGTCGCACACCCGTGAAGCTGTTTGTTCCAGGCTGGTTGGGGTGAAGGTTTTGGCACCGTCTGTGATTGCAGAGGCTGTGGCAGAAAGGGTACAATATTGTAAGCACAGCTGGTCTCTCTCTCTCTCTCTCTCTCTCTCTCTCTCCATCTCCCTACCCCCCCTGCCCTCTCTCTCTCTCTCTCTCTCTCTCTGTCTCTCTCTCTGTCTCTCCTCAAAAGGATGTGGACTGGAGCCTCAGGTTCTCTTTCAGTTTTTGCTTTGGATTATATACTCTGGTCTTTCAAACTGACAAGACAAAGGCAATCAGCTAATGTGACCTAAACATTTATGATAATGTACACTAAATGTCAGGGTGCTTTGAAATGCCCCCAGAAGAACCCATGACTTCTATCGAGTAGCTGCCTGTACCAGGAGGAACAAACAGTCCTTGTCAATCCGGTGTCCCTCACTGTCTCCCGGCTTACTGTATGTAAAAGATAGCTTAGTGGAATCAGTATTAGTCATTCATCTCTGCCTACTGATATGTCTGTGGACATCTACATCCATTATGGGATGTATAACAATCCGCACCACACTATTCAGGGATCTGAATAGTGCCCCCACCCTGGGGGCCACAGGTACACAGTTGCACCATTGAGTCTGCCGTGACAATCAATAGACCTCTGAGATCTCTTGATTGTCTGGACACACAAGACTAGAGTACCCGTCTATAATCAATCAATAACAGACTGCTATCTGTCCCAAAGTATCCTTGTCTCCTGACTCCTTGTCATCTCTGTCCTCCACTTAAAGGTGATGTCTCAGGCTGAGGGTCAGCAGAAGTCCTTGGTCCAGTCAATCGACTCCCTGCCCACCAGAGGGCCCGTCTCCTGCCTTGACCACGACCTGCTGCTCCTCAAAGCCACGTCCGCTGCCACCCTCAGCTGCCTGGGAGAGTGCCTGAACATCCTGCAGCAGTCTCAGAGCCACAGCCAGAGCAGGCCTCCGTCCCAGTCCTCCCACGCCAACCACACTGACCACCACGAGGACCCCTCCGGTGAGTTCCAGCAGGTCCCGGGCCTCCCGGTTCCAACCCTGCTGCTGGAGCCCCCGACCCCTTCGTCTCCCTCTTCTCCTCCTCTATCTTCTTCCCCGTCCCCGTCTCCTTCGCCAGAGTCGGCCGCTGCTGGTGACAAGGGCCACCTGGCGGAGCTAGACTGTGGCCCTTGTCCCTACCTGATGGGGGCCTTGAACTTGAATGTTTGTAGTAAATGTTGTTGAATGTTGCATCCGGATGTTTGTTTGAATTTCTTTTCCTCCATTATCTTTTTTCTTCCATAATTTATAGTTGTTACTAGTGTGGTTTCTTTATTGTGTTGTGCTGTCCCCCCCATTCATTGTTGTTCCTTAATGTCTTGTCATCAGTTTTGCATTGAAATCCTAATATTTATTTCTTAAAGTGGTAACTTCACCAGGGCCCAACTCTATGCAAGTGTGTGAAAGTCTATTTGGTCAATATTGTTTACATGGTTTATGAAGAAGCATTTCGGACAATGTGCTAAGTGCATGTAAGAAAAACAATTGGGGTTTTAATGTGTGTACTGTATGTGTGAATGAGACAACCTTAACCACTAACTCTGGCATCCCGGTTTCGGGCATACAGTAGCATTATAGCCGAGAATGTTAAAAAAGAAAAATCGCAGAAATACAGTACAAGCTCACAACGCCTCGCATTGTTTGTGGTGAGCTTGTAGATTGGCTTCTTTTTTATATACTGTATATATAATTTAAGATTATTTTTGTGGTCAAATCATAATGACACTTTGATAGAGGTTTTTCTTGTGTAGTTACCTTACCGTGATGCAATTCCATATATTGGCGAGATGAAGATATCTGATTATTACTTGTAGTTACATCATGGCAAGCTGTCTAGTGTACTGTCTACACAACCCAAACCTTTACCGAGGCGGCATTGTGCATCTGTGGTTAAGTGGTGAATAACTAATACTATGCACTTCTAACTTCTCTCTGCGGATTAGGCCTGATAAGTCTTTGCCAAAGAAATCCACATTGGTGCCTAAAACCCTCAGATCTCTCTGCCATGTTTAATCATCTCTGTGCCAGATCCAAATGGAGCCAATAAAGATATTTCAATGCAAACCCTTTTCAGCCTGCGGGCTCTTACTCTTATATGTGTTTCTATGCCCCTCTATTGATAATATTTGGGAGCCTGACCAGTGGATACTGGATAGTAGAGCATAAGTCTGGATGAGGTCCTGTACTTTAGCTCTCATAGATTTATGGTCTGTAAGGGTTCATTCAGACCTTTGGGAATTTGCTCTGCATCACTTTACAGTGTCGCATGGCAAAAATGCATCAGCAATTTTCTGCGTGTAACACCATTGTAAGACAAAGTATACATCGTGGTTAAAACGGTTGTACTGTATCTCGTCACAAAGCTTAGGTCTGAACACTGCTTTTGTTGTGATAATGACTAACCTCTGTACATGGTTCTGTTTTCCAGCAGAGTGGAGTCAACTCTGTCTCTAATGCTTAATGGAGTGGTTTCATTGGCTGGGGCTCTTGAGTGGGTTCTGACTCGGGTCGGAGTTGCTGTGGTGGTGCTGTCCGTCCTTCCTCACGCCTTGTGGGTCTTCTGTTCCCTTTTGTGCCAACAGCCAGCCGGCCCTGTACCTGTTCATCAGACAGGGCCTGGTGCGGTGTAGGACCACCGGGCTGCAAGTACAAACCTCCGTCCGTCCGCTGCCTGGCTGACAAGTCTTGTGGGGGTCCAGCTACGCCTCGCCTACGGCATGTACCCCCCGACGCCCCCGTACCAGGGCTTTAGGGTGCTCGGTGTTGTCTGGCACACTTGGCAGGGGGAGGTGTTGTGGCTGACAACGGGGGAGGGTTGTTTCGGGTTGGTTGGTTGGTCGGTCGGTCCCACACAGGACAGGCCACGGTGCCACTGTGCTGCCACTGCATGGGGCGCAAAAGGTTGTGAGCTCCAGTTGTGAGCCAAGCATGAGGTGGGACCAGGTTTTGGCTGGCACAGTGGTCCCTCCGGGCTCAGGACTGATGCAAAACGACCCGACGACCCGACGAGGTGACGTGGTTGAGTCTCTGCGTACGAGGGGCGAGCGCGTCGGGAGACGCTGTGACGTATAGTTGTGTCGGCCGGGCTGCTTATACCTACCGTGTGCGTCCTGGTTGAACTCCCACGACAAAACACCATGCACACCCCGCCGCCGGTCACGAGTCGGATTGCTCACTCTGAGCTGCTGTCATGGAGGAGATTGGCTGCTCTTGGATCTCCTCCCACCACCCCACCACCACCCCTTCCTCCCACGCCTCCTGCTTCTACTCCTCTTCCTCCACCTCCAAAAAACTCTGCTTGCTGAAGGCCCCCCTCCACATGTGGAGCACTTTCCTTTCATGAGATGAAAATCCATAAAGGAATGGATGGTTTGCATTGCCACCGTCTTTGTTCCCCAACAGTCTGATGTGAGAAAAAAACCATTCAGTGCCTTGAGTCGTGCATTATGGAGCTGAGAAGTCAATGGCATGTCAAATGTAACGAGAGGATGGTAGTGTGTGCACCATACTGTATGTGGGCACGTGTGTGTGTGTGTGTGTGTGTGTGTGTGTGTGTGTGTGTGTGTGTGTGTGCGTGTGAGAGCGAGCGAGAGAAAGATAGAGAGAGATTGGAGTTGGGCAGGACGTGGATGTTCGGTCAGAATTGGGCAGCACAAAATGCGGAGCATTGATGTCACAGCCCAGAACTGGAAGGTAATGCCATTGGAAACACACACACACTGCATGATGTCATGTTGTCAGTTCACTGCCTTTCTGTTGGCCTGCATGCTCCTCCCGCAGTACCCCGCGGTACACATTCAGTACCCCGCGGTACACATCCAATGGCACAGAAACTCTTTCTTAAAAAGAGTCTTCCTGTTTCTGGTGCATTGTTGTGACATCTCAGAATAATGTGCCAGTTACCTTAACCACTTGAACCCTGAGTATCCCTATTCTGGGGCAAAGACATCCTCTAGTATTGGGTAAATGAAAAGGGGTTTAAGTGGTTTAAGCGTACCTTGGCCGATTTTTGTTTTTAAACCTAAATCCCTCTAGTTCTGTTGTGAGGATGTGCACATTTTGCAAAACACTTTCCAATGCTTGTTGAGAGCTTGCTCTCAATGCCACTGAAAAATTGCCTATACATAAAATGTGTCAAAACAGTGAAAACACGAAAGCTAGCAAATATTTTCTATGGCCTAGAGAGCAAACTTTTGACCCACAGAACATAGTGGTAAGAAGTTGCACTTTAAAAGCACTCACAATGCAGAGTATATTTTTGTATTTTTTGAGAAGCTGTGCTAGAAGAACCTACTTGTGATTATTCTTCTTCTTATTTATTATTATTATTATTATTATTATTATTATTTATTAATTATTATTCTGTAATAAAATATCCTCACTATTCCGATATCCTTTCTGAAATATATCCACTTTTTGGAATGCATCAACTAAGGGTCCCTTTATTCCTGAAGGAGTACCTCTCAAATAAACAATCATCAAATCAATTAATCGTTTACAGTATACCGGTATTTACAATTTAAGCATTTGGCAGACGCTCTTAATCCAGAGTGAAGCAAGAACAAAAACATGGTAATTCATCAAATACATAAAAAATTGTCATCATGAATCATACGTAAGCTAAGAATCTAGCGGAATATCTATATAATGAAAATATACGTATACACTATAGAGTGCTATGTCTACATAAAATGCTATCTATGTTTACAGATGCAGAGTATTTCTGGAGACTGTTAGCTAACAGACACTGCTAAAGTTCCTGTCAGTTGACCATCCCGCCTGGTCTGTTTTAGAGACTAGAGACACTGTTAGCTAACAGACACTGCTAAAGTTCCTGTCAGTTGACCATCCCGCCTGGTCTGTTTTAGAGACTAGAGACACTGTTAGCTAACAGACACTGCTAAAGTTCCTGTCAGTTGACCATCCCGCCTGGTCTGTTTTAGAGACTAGAGACACTGTTAGCTAACAGACACTGCTAAAGTTCCTGTCAGTTGACCATCCCGCCTGGTCTGTTTTAGAGACTAGAGACACGTCTTCAAGCAAACTCAGGACTGGCATTGCTTTCCACTATATAACATCATAGGCTGTGGCTGCTCGCCATTCATACTTTCATTAAAGGTTTCATGACATTCATTTTCATAGTTTTTTTATTTTTCATTTAGGTTTTATGACCTAAATTACACCCAAACAACCTGAACTTTGAACAGTGGATTTTCTGTGGTCTAGTTTTCTCTGTGTGTTCTGAAGCCTTTTGAGCTGCAATGAAAAAAGGCAAAATCCCTCAACAGTGCTAGAAAATCCTTATGTAATATATGGGATTTGTACCTCACAGTCCACAGGCAAATCAGAGCACTTGTTTGAGCCAGAAAACCCCAGACCACAGAAAATATACTGAATATTAAAAGTTCAGGTTTTTTTGGGTGCAATTAAGCTCAGAAAAAAACACGATCCCTTTAAAGATCTATTTTTAGGCCATTCTTTGCTTCATTTATACATGGCAGTGTAGTCAAGGAAAGAGATGTGTGTAACCTTTGACCTTAAGGATGCTGTCATGATAGCCATGGGTATCACTATCTCTTCATTAATAGTAGACTATACTGCCCTACAATATTGATGCCTCTACACTAATAGCCATATAATTGTGTAAGATATGAGCTGCTTTAATTGTTAGCATGACTATGGCATGGTCCTATGGTCACTATAAAGCCATAAGTGTTTGAACTACTAAAAATACAATAAGATATTGCAATACATGGTTTTGAATCAGAAGGTCTTACATGTCTTAGTCCCGTATTTTACTTGTGTGGAAATATGGGGGAACACATTTAAAACTAACACAAACCCAATATTTATATTACAGAAGAGAACTATAAGAACAATAACTAGAACAGATTATTATGAATCAACTAATGAGAGACAGCGAGATCCATGCTCGACTGCGACGAGTCGTCGCGGCATAACGGGACTCGTCGCGGCATAACGGGAACTAATACACTTTTTATTAAATTAAATTTCCTCACCTTTCCAATATTGTTAATAGCCATAGCATGTCTGTGATCTTACATACATTTCATGAATTCCAAATTCACAGCCAAAGAACAGTTAGCAGTCTGAGCACATTGGCATTTAAACTTGTAGCACTGCCACTGCGTGTGTACTCGCCCAGTAATTCATTCCTAAGACTTGGAGTCAGATATTGTCCTCTAGTTCCATATACATTTAAAAGTTCTGGCAGAAAACTTATGTTAAGTAAAAGTAAAATTTCCACAGGGAATAGCACGAGGAATAACTTGACTGAAAATATGAAGCACAAACGTATGGGGCACACAATTGACAGGGGTGTTGCGATTAGTGTGGGGTAATTGATCACACCACCTATTTTGTGTGCCCAATACATTTGTGCTTCCTAAAGGAAGTTTTGATATGTTCAGTCCTGCACTCATTCCGGGCCCCTCGCCGGAGAGAATGTTGTGAATGTGGAGATATTTTAATAAATACACATTTTCTGCCAGAACTTTCAAACTAGTCCCCAAAACGACTCCAAGTCTTAGGAATTCATTATTAGGTGAGTGGACAGTGGACACGGAGTGCTACAAGTTTAAATGCCGACGAGGTCAGTCTGCTAACCGTGCACGGATAGGACCGACCCATGACTGTGTATTTGGAATACATGAAATGTATGTAAAATCACAGAGGCTATTCACTTCACTAAAACCAACTTACCGTTTGTTGATTTAAAAAGTATTTGCGTGTCCGTGTGCGGACAAGTGACTTTTGTGCCCGGACAAGTGAATGGGAGATGTACTTGTTCGAAGGACAAGTGCCTCAAAAAGTAAATGTTAAGGCCTGTAGCTTATTTTAAGTAAGAAGGGTAGGTACTATTTAAGCTAAACCTTCAGCCTACAACTTTTCGGTCTAGCGGTCTTGCTGCTTTGTTTTTGTTTTTATTGTTTTCATTGTATGAAATGTCATATTTGTATATGGCTTATGACCGAAATAAACTATAACTAGCTAACTAACTTATAAACATATAGTCTTGTAGTCAGCCGACGGGGGAGCTACCGAAACGTCTTAACGGGTTTCTGATCTGCCCACAGACGGGAAGCACCCTATGATCCGACGGACCATTGCTCCAAAGGAGCATTGGTCCGAGGTGCGCTGGGGGTCGGGAGAGGGTGGGTGGTTAGGTTTAGGTGTCTGCCCCGGGGGAGGTTAGGGTTAGGGTGAGGGTTTGAGGTAGGTTGTCGAAAATTGTGGTATTTTATTATTAACATTAGTGAGGACCAATTATATGAAGATAGGTTGAACAGTGGTGAAGTGGTCCTTTAATTCTGTGGTTGAATGATGCCTTTCCTGACCTTTTTGCCAAAGTGTGAGTAACATTCTGTCTGATAATAATGGACAAGTACTGTAGCTCACGCACGCACGCACAATTTCCGGTTGTCTCGTCTATTCACATCACAGTAGGCTGTCTCAGCCAGGCCTCATATCTGTGAAATTTAATATCTTCTATCTTTGCCATCAGAAAACAACACCATATGAATCCCCACTAGAACACAACGTTTTCTCCCCGGGCCCTTTCTGTCACTCTGTTGTTCTTCTTCCGAAACATTTCTCAGTGATCGTCTTGTCCTCCTTTGACCAAAAGAACAAGAGTACTTTACTGTAATTGTACCGTCAATACACAGGCTTTATTGTTGCTCAATACAGTATGTCTCAGTGGTTCTCAAAATGGGAGTCTGAACAGTTTAACCACTTAAACCCTTTTACAGTATATGAGCTTGTAGATCTGCTATTTTAGAAAAATCGTGAAAATGTGGCACACATCTTTTAATATATATTCTTTCACAGCGAACGTCCACGGCCAAATACAGATTCTGTCGGTCTTTGACATAAAAAAGCTTGAGCACCACTGAAAACCTTTCAGAAAACTGTCAGGATTTAGAAGACATTTTGTAGAATAATATGGTCTCAGGTCTTAATGGGTTAAAACAGCACAAATATTCTTCTTTGGCGGATCCCTGGCAGAAAATCTTTAAAAATAATGAGCGGTTTCAATTTGGGCGGGTCCCTGACTGAGAGGAACCACTGGTATATTGCAACCTGCGTTCTGTTTGTGACGGCGCAGTGTTGTCCCGTTGCAGATGGCGTCCCTGCATGGACCGTGCCCAGGTCTCCGTCAGCGGGGGAGCGTCTGAAGAACGGGGCTCTGCGGTCAGCCGAGCCGTCGCCGACCCTCAGGAAAAAGAGTCTGTCCCATCATGCTGCTGAGGTGAGAGACCCACCGTTCAACATTTACATTTGAAATCTAACTTTAATAAGACGGCGCCATTTCTCTCTACATTCTCGCTCTGTGTCTCAGAGGACGGCTTTGGATTGTTTCCGAAACCTGTATACCAGTGTGCAGATTTGGTCATTTCAAATAATTTATTATTTTAAGAACAATGTTTTTTATATTATTTTAGCATGCTAACTTTCCATTTCCATGGTCCCATTTGTACGTAAAACTATCAGTTATTCATCTGGGGAAACCCTGGAACCCCCTTAATCACACACACACACACACACACACACACACAGTCACACACACACACACAGTCACACACACACACACACACACACACACACACACACACACACACAGTCACACACACACACACACACACACACACACACACACACACACACACACACAGACACACACACAGTCACACACACACACACACACACAGTCACACACACACACACACACACACACACACATGGCTGTGGTTATTGTTGCAGGTTTTGTCTTTGTTTTGTTCCTATTGGCTGTTGTTAAGCTCTGTTGTGGTTTTATCCCCTCAGCCTGTTTGTTCCTAGTGTTCTACAGTCTCTATTGTTGCTATTTGACGTGTGTAAAATGTGCTTTAAACTAATTTGATTCAGTTTGATGTGTAATTGTATTTGAATGATCTGGGGCCAAATGTCTGGCGTTATGACACAAACCCCATTGTAGTTTAAACAGCAATTTGACTGCAGATCATGATCTGAGAGCAGTTATTTGGTTCTGTCGGGCCAAGGGTTTCCACCCATACATCACAGCATTCAAGATTCACAGAGGGTTATGATGGATGCATATTCTATGGTATTTCATCCCAAATTTAGCACATCTGTGGTAATGACGACGATGGTGACATGATTTGTGTTGCCCCGTCTTACACGCTCATCTGTTCTTCTTGAGCGACTCAAGCCTGTTAAAAGTTTGAACGGCGGTGCTGTCAGATAAGTGGGTCACACAGAGACACAGCGAGGGACGCCAAAGAGCCGTGGCCCAGGAGGAAGGCTTTATAATGTCTATCTGCTTCCCTCCTTGCCTGGCTGACTGACAGACTTGACAACTGAACAATGTCTGCCTTGATGGCTCTCGCTGATCCTCTGTATCAGTGGCAGGAAATAAGGCAGGCCGCCGTAAATGGGGTGTGCTTTGTGTTTCCAAAAGGAACATAATATGGGTTCGGGGTTGTGTGTTGTTGCAGGAATGGGATGTTATCATGTTACTAGTTTCTGGTGAGGTTGCAAAAGTATGTATGTTCACAACAAGTCACAGTTCACAACACGTCACATTGTGAGGTTAAGATGGGCCAATTTGGGAGAAGAGATTTGGTGTAGAGGGGAAAAGGAGTGATCAAAGTATAGAGCACCAGGCCTGAAGGACCCTGGTCAACTGAATGTATAGGCGGGTTAAAGGAGAATTCCATGCTAGAAGGCTTTCTTACCTTTATTTGTAGTTGTTACGTCCCCACCAAAGAGGTCCAGGTGTTATTTTGTGCAAAACCTCCTTATTGGCTATTTCCCCTGTTTCATAATGTAAATAATATCCCAAGCGGCACACTTTACTACTTATTTCGATGGAAATAAGTGAATTAGCACAACATCCCATGGCACCATTCAATTCAATGCTTATGGTAGGGGAAATAGCCATTGAGGAGTTTTTGCACAAATGAACACCTGGACCTCTTTGGTGGGGACGTAACAACTATAAAGAAAGGTAAGAAAGTATTTTAGCATGGAATTCTCCTTTAACCAGTCTGTAGGGTAAAGTGTCTTAATACAATATAGCTATATAGCACATCTGCAGTGGTACATTTCTTCTGTAAGAAATGTATAGTTGTATACCCTGGTGTCGTGATCGAGTAGGAAGAAAAGTATGAATGGTATGTAAGTATAAATGGTTGAAAAGTAGTGCTGCCTGAAGATCATGAGCTCAGTATATCCACTAGCCAAGAAGGAATTCGTGTTGATGTGCAGCAGACTTTTAGTCTCTCACGTAGGAGGCCATGCAGGGTTCAAATCCAGGGTAGGACATAAAAGTTACGTATTGCAGCTTTGAGCTTGAACATTAAGCTTGAATTGACCTGTGATTGTAAGCCAGCTGCTATCTGGAACTCTATCATCGATCATCATTGATCTTGTTGGCAGCTTGCCCCAAAAGAAACGGGAGCATTGAGCAGAGGTGTGTGTGTGTGTGTGTGTGTGTGTGTGTGTGTGTGTGTGTGTGTGTGTGTGTGTGTGTGTGTGTGTGTGTGTGTGTGTGTGTGTGTGTGTGTGTGTGTGTGTGTGTGTGTGTGTGTGTGTGTGTGTGTGTGTGTGTGTGTGTGTGTGTGTGTGTGTGTGTGTGTGTGTGTGTGTGTGTGTGTGTGTGTGTGTGTGTGCGTCGTTTCACGGTTCCATTTGTGACAGTTCATTTGAATCATTGACTGTGTTGTCTTAATATTCAAACATCCTTCACAATGAATAACCATGTTAAGATTAATGGCACCACTTCGTCAGCTGTGTTTTCACGTCTTCTAACTATACCCTCGTTGTACAAAATGTTTGACTTCCGTCGTTCCTTCTCATGAGGCCTGGAATGTTAAATATGGCGTTAAAACGTCCCTGTCGGGTCATATTGAAATGCAGCCACTCCACCGTTTCCTTTGAGCCTTGGAGGGAGGAAGGTGACATTTTGTCCCTGATACGTGCACTGAATGAACAAACATAAGCCAGCATAAGTTCCCCACCAGGGTTACCAAGACAGCACATCCTGCCGTGCCCAGCAGACGTGTTCTTTAGAGACCGGGAGAGATGTTAATGATAATTTTCCTGTCGACTTATAATATGACTTACGGAATGGTTACTTATATGTATTTGCAGTCAACAGCAGTGAAGAGTTATTCACAGCTAATTGTCAAGCTGTTCGTTGTGTACTTATGTGCAGAATTCATGAAGAGAGGAAGCGTGACTTTCCTCTGTTAATTTGGCTCCTGTAATGATGATATTGTATAAAGTAATAATAATAATAATAATAAACTTTATTTGTATAGCACCTTTCATACATAAATGTAGCTCAAAGTGCTTCACAGGGCAAAAATAAAATACAATAAAACATAAGTAGTTAAAATGATAAAAAAATGGCAAAGGACAAAATTGAGTATAAGAACATAAAATAAATTAAAAAAGTATGGTGAGTTAATTCAGTAGACAGCCGCTGCCATCAGGACTCGGGTAGACAGCTTCCTACCAATTAGTGCTGAATGCTTCCAGTAGTTGTACGTTGTCACGGTAATCGAAACCAATTATTTTAATGGTTTTAAAATATAAATATGGTTTTATATATTTCTATATTATGTAGTTTGAGTTGTGTATCTAATTTCATTTTCATAGGAAGAAAACTAATTTGAAGTCTGGTTCTGTACGCACGCACGCACGCACCCACCCACCCACCCACCCATGCACGCACAAACAGCTGTTTAACCCTGTCTAACATACTAATAGGCTGGCTGCTGGCTTTGCTGCTACCATTACTTACCTACAGAAATGGCAGAGAGAACAGCCTTACAGCCGCTGAGTTAATATGAGTGTGTTAAATAGGATTTATTGTGCAATGTGTTGCAAAGCAACAAACTGACCAGACTTCTGATTCAAGACCTGTAGTCTGTTATTCCCATCCAGATGGCTGCAGAAATATCCTCAGTAATTAACAAGTTGACATAGTCTCAGTGGGTTGCACCTAATTAAATAATAATAACAATAATAATAATAATATAAAGTAGGGATGTCCCGATCACGTTTTTTTGCTCCCGATCCGATCATTTGATTTTGAGTATCTGCCGATACGGATTTTTCCCGATCCGATATTTATATTTTATAAAACACGTTTATGCCATATCACAATAGTACAATATCCCAAATCACAGACAATATCCAGTCTAGTATCATGATATGGATATAATATTGATACTAGGGATGTCTCAATCATGTTTTTTGGCTCCCGATTGGCCCCGATTTCCGCTCACCCGATCCGATCTGGACAACCCTAATATAAAGCTCTCCTTCCATTTCTATTTTGGTTCTTGTTCTTGTAGTCCATCTGTCATTCTGTAAAATTTAAGAGCATCTGTTATCTTAATGATATTTCACTCTTTCAAATTGTGGCCATCTTCTTCTGGTACCAAGCCCTCCTCCTGTAGCTGTAGTTAAGCCGTGGGTCTTTGATGACACTGCGACTCCAAACATGCACGCACGCACGCACGCACACACACACACACACACACACACACACACACACACACACACACACACACACACACACACACACACACACACTCACATAGACTCAAATAGACATAGTGCTGCTGAATCATGTTTGAGATTGTTTCAGACTGGCTGAGCCCCTGCTGCTTGTGTTGTTGTGTGCTAGCTAGCTGTGGGGCTGCATGGACAGATGTCATTAGTGCCTTTGGAAGCGAGGGCCTATGCCCTTCGTCTGAAGACGAAAGGATAAACATTCGGTTACAGTCTGACGAAGCTCATTAGTCTAGTCATTAGTTAGCTCGGCATTTGGACCGTTATTTATCTTCTAATGACGCTTATCTTAATTATTCTCGGCCCAATCACTGTAGATGGCCGCCCACGTACCCTAGAGTCGGGTTCTGCTTGACGTTTCTTCCTAAGGGGGAGTTGTTCGTTGCCACTGTCGCAATATTGCTTGCTCTGGGTGGTTTTCTGCTCTATAGACGAATTCAGAAACGGGTCTCATGGTCGCAGCTTATGCATTTCCTGTAGGCAGAGCAGACATAACTGCGGGGTAAACCTGCCTCTTAAAAAACCTCTTCTACTAAGGTGAATGGTAGAGTGACTGATGTATACAGTCTGCCTCAAACGTTACTCTTTTACCTGCTTTTTACTAACACTAACATTATATAAAGATGCTCAGAACATCGAGATGAACCTGTGTAGTTTATGGCTCATACTTTAAATGCTTAGTATGAGGTATAAAGTACAGCAGCCTTGTGTTCATAAAACAGAAAGATTGGGTATTGGGTAAGACTGACGTTCTGTATCTTTCAGGACCTTTCACTGCTTCGTCTCAACCATTACTCAATGGCTCTGGTCTCGGTGGATATTTTGACATTCCGTTTTTTTTTTGTGGGAATGTTGCCACTACTGTTGGAGCAGCTATAAACTACACAGGTTCATCTCGATGTTCTGGGCATCTTTGTAGTGTTAGTGTTAGTAAAAAGCAGGTAAAAGAGTAACGTTTGAGGCAGACTAACATCAGTCACTCTGCCGTTCACTGTAGTAGAGGTGTGCCTGGTGAGGGTTTAAACCCCGCAGCTACGTCGAGTCCGCCTACAGGAAATACGTAAGCTGCGACCATGAGACCCGTTTCTGAATTCGTCTATATGTAAAGTGCCTTGAGACAACTTGTTCATCTCAGTGTGATGAGTTGAGGATGTTTTGGGGTTTTGCTCACATTTCTTTACTTAAAAGTAAAAGTACACTACCCTATTGTAAAAATAGTCTGTTACAAGTAGGCCTACACGTTTGTACAAACTTTGTACAAAAGTACACAGAGCATCCGTTTTTTTACCCTGGGCAGAATTTTCTATGGCTGCCAATGCAACTTTTTCCAATCCTTAATCACATACGGACATGCCGATAATATCTAACTTGCAGAGGTAACGTGCCTTGTCCACGGGCAACAGATCTTTCAACGTATGGCATTGCAAATACGTTTGATAATCGCTACTCTGCGCAATATTGTTTTGGAAATGCCGCAAATTGCATTGCAGTGAACGAGAGCAAATCACAACTTACCCTGGGGGTGGTGACTCCGCCCTGAATACGCGTTGTCGTGTCAGTGTATAAGCAAAAAAATATATCATTATACAGAAGGTCACAAAAATGATATAGGTCTGACTGAAGTGGTTTGTTTAATAATAATAATAATAATAATAATGGTTTGTAACAATAATCAAAATCTTTAAATTAACTATAACTAAAAATACTTATAGTGGAGTAAAAAAATACCTCTGAGATGTAGTGGGGGGTAAAATAAAAGGTACAAATACCTCAAAATTACAGTGAAAGTACAGTATTGAGTAAATGTACTTAGTTACTTTCCACCACTGGTTGTTGGCAGAGGTGGACAGTAACATACTTAAGCACTTACTTAAGTACAGAATCTGTACTTAAGTACTGTACTTAAGTACAGAATCTGTACTTAAGTAGTGTACTTAAGTACAGAATCTGTACTTGGTTACCTTCCACCACTGGTTGTTGGGATGATATGCCAGGAGGACGTGAACTTTGTACTGTAGAATGAGAATAATGGACAGGGTGCCCCCTTGTGGCGTCAAAATGTAACACAGGCATAACCTTTGTCGACTTGAGTTGCACTGAAATATCGATGCATGTGATATATTTATTTCCATACCTGGAGACGAGCTTAAAATAAGCATATTGAGTTTTGTGCTGTTAGCACATTGCTTACGGGGCTACGCACTACGTAGTAGTAGCCCATTATAAAACAGCAATGATTGTTAGTATACCACCCATAGATATACCACCTTGTTTGCAGTCTCTTGAGCACATGGAGGAAAAATATCAAACACTAGCATAATCAATTTTTCTGTTTGAATTGCTGCACCACAGCAGAGGTCATGTACCTCACAGCAGAACGAGCTGTTTGATATTCAGTTATTGCGACACACTTCACCAGCTCGTTGCTATGAGAAACTACAGTAGGCCTAAGTGAATACGGAAAAGTGCTTGTGTTTGCAGAAACCAGGCGGGTTTTATGCATTTAATATCACCAGCGCATTCCCTGTCCTGCCAAGGGAAGTGGGGGGTTAATGACAGGCATTCAGCAGTGCTCTCATTTAGAATTTTACAAATTAATATTTTTCTTTGCTTCTTTTGTTGTAGTGTCAGGTGTACAAACCGTAAGTCTCACCTGTGCCAGGGGATTATCATATAAACCAGTCTAAACAAAATGTTACTTGTTGTCTTCTCTGTGACAGAGTTGGCATTCTTCAGTTCAATGGTGGCTCTCCTATATAGATTTCTTAAATCTTAAATCCCTTTATTTTAGATTGTTTTGTAGTAATCGTACAACATAAACATTACAGAGACTTTAGCTGTTACTGTACAATACTTTAAAACAGTTGTCATGTTGCACACATGCCTAAAATTGCTCTTATTTGCGCCGCCCTCGTTGAAAACAATGTATTTCAAACTCCAGCTTGTCCCCCTTTCAGGCTGCATGAACAGCGCTCTGTTTCTGCCCCCTCAATATCGTAACTCTTCTATTAGATGGCTCTGGTGTGTACCACATAGTGATGATGTGATAAGAGCGCCCCTCACTTCAAACCAGTGTGATTTCTTTTTAAATAGTAGTAGTAGTAGTTGCTGCGAGAGTGAGGTCTAGCCAACACCAACTCGGGATTCCTGGATCGCTGCCCTCCACAAATTCCTATCCAACATCAGGTTCTTGAGCTCTGCAGTGTTGTCGTGCGCCGCAGCACGTCTACATAGGTGGTACGCTTCTTTCCCCTCCTGGCTTTGCCCTGGGTTGGCTCCCATATAGGGTCAATTTACTTGCCTCAAGTTCTGGGTGCCTGACGCAGTGCCCTGCCAGCCTCATCCTTCTCTCTCTGACTTTGTCCGTGGCGCGTGGTAGGTCCCCATAGAGGTCCACATTTCTGATGCGGTTTTAAATAATAAAAGTTCTTCACCGATCCATAGTTCACCCATCTATTTCTCTTTTTTTTTTTGTGAAAAGTCTAGATGAATTATTAAAGAAGAGTACCTCAAGGCAATGTATTAGGCTGTACTTCAATATATTTTGTATTTTTTGTGGAATATTTTACATTGGGTAAAATATACCCATGTTTAGTGATGGTGTGAAATAATGCATGTTTTAGTGTTCTATGGTCAATGCTAATGTTGGAAGATAACTCTAACTCAAGATAGTCTTCACTCCATGTGGGCACACCATGTCTGCACATTCTGGTGATAAGACTTGCAAATGGCAGCATCAGAGTAATAACTAGAAATGCACTCTGTCGAGCTGCCAACTTGCGCCCTGCACACAAGTAGGCCATGGCATGCATGACCTACCGTAGGTCATACTGTACAAGCAAAGCACGCCATGTGGTGCGCTCACCACTGGCTCCGAGTCCTAGAGCTCTGCTGTCTGGGTACGACTGCTGCTCTGAGTCCTAGAGCTCTGCTGTCTGGGTACGACTGCTGCTCTGAGTCCTAGAGCTCTGCTGTCTGGGTACGACTGCTGCTCTGAGTCCTAGAGCTCTGCTGTCTGGGTACGACTGCTGCTCTGAGTCCTAGAGCTCTGCTGTCTGGGTACGACTGCTGCTCTGAGTCCTAGAGCTTTCTGCAGTCTGTCTGGGTACGACTGCTGCTCTGAGTCCTAGAGCTCTGCTGTCTGGGTACGACTGCTGCTCTGAGTCCTAGAGCTTTCTGCAGTCTGTCTGGGTACGACTGCTGCTCTGAGTCCCTAAAGAGTCCCTATAAGCTACTTTGAAGTACAGTGTACAGTACAGTTTTTATATAGCACATTTTAACACAACCGGAGTTGACCAAAGTGATTCACAACAAAAGATCAAATTAAAGCAAAATACATCAAGCAGAGCGAAGAAAAACAGCATATAAAAACCAAGTGTAGTAGTGTCTACTTACTGCCTGGTACAACTGCTTTTCTAAATCCTCTACTTTGAGTGCTACTAACTAATGTCTAATACAACTGCTGTTCTAAAACCTTTAGACCCGTTATTGACCTTATACCATCCTTGAAACGTACCTTAATTACTTCACCAAGAATGGTGGACCCTTATTGGCTGAGGGAGGACACCGACATACATACCCCGACATTGATTAAAACAACCATGTGAGAACAAAACATCTAAAATAAGCTCAACCAACCAACCAAAGCTGAATAAATGCACTTACAGCTTGCCTGTGTGAAATCCATGGAAAACACCTTTGATGATTTAAAATTCCCTCCAGCAGAGGGCAGCAGAATTCTGTATTCAGTGTATTGTGTATGTGTATGTGTATGTGTATGTGTATGTTCCAGGTTTGATTTTGACAGCGATTTTAGTTTTAGTCATTATAGTTTCTTGAATAGTTTTCATTTAGTTTTAGTCACATTTTAGTCACCTGGAATGTCTTAGTGTTTAGTTAGTGTTTTAGTGTCTAGTTTTAGTCGACTTAATATCATAAGATTTTATATTCTGATAGTAATCATTGCCATAGAGTGTTTGTTCAGTAAGATGAGTCCCCGTGTCTCTCCAGCTCTTTAATAAAGAAAGAAATAAAGAAAAAATATTAGGCAACAAGCCGACAACATTTCAACCAATCCAGGAGAGAGTAGCCATTTATCAGGTACATTTTTAGCATAATTCGCAACACCAAAAGGGTTGCGTAAAGACCCGCCCCCCGCCTGCCTCTGATTGGCCCCCCTCCTACTAGTAGTAGGGAGGACTTTTAAAAAGGCATTGAATTCAAGAGTATGATTATGAAATAATCATATTAATAATTGTATTGTGTTGTTTACTTATTATGCTGACAGCCACCATTATCCAGGTGTGCTTGTGTTTTCTTTGGGTAACTGACCATGATACTGACATAATACTGACATGATACTGACCTTGATACTGAAATGATACTGACAATGACCATGATAGTGACATGATACTGACCATGATTTTTCTCCCCCTGAAGAAATGATTGAAGGCTGCGAAGCAGCCATTGTGTTGCAATGTTGCAAACGACATGATTGCTGCTTTATTTGATAAGGCGTTGTGAGCGAAAGGTAGCCTATAAAGGAGAAATCTGACTGACTTGAGTTGAAGAAGCCATGTGCACATCAAAGGAATGCTGATAAGAAAGGGAGCAATAAGAAGGAAAGGGAGAGAGAAGGGATGACAGAATGGCTGTGCATAACGGTTTTTGAAGAGAGAGAGAGTTTATGTATGACGGGAGAGATGAGGTCCTAAAGGTTAGCCTGGCCAACGTCAAGAGGAAAGAAGAAGCGAAGAGGTAGCCTTTAAATTGTCTGCCCTCCTATATCTGAGCTGCTCACGTACACTCTCCTCTTGACACTGTCTGGGACACAGAAAGACAAGAGTGAGAGCAGTGTTGATATCGTCGACTAATACCATGACAACAAATGTTCGTCGACTACCTTTTTTCACTGACGAAAACTAAATGGAAACTAAATTAAAACTAAGCTATGATGAATAAGACTAAATATATTGGCAACTTCTTCAACAAATAACAACTAGACTGAAATGTTAGGAAGGGACTGGTGGACAAGAGATCCAGTATAAGTCATTTTGCTCTTGGTTGCATGCTGAAAATAGCCGATCTACAAGCTCACAACGCGTCGCGTGCGACGCCTTGTCGACTACAGTCGACTAAATCAACTGTAGATTTAGTCGACTAAAACTAGACAAACACTAAAACATTCCAGGTGACTGAAATGTGACAAAAACTAAATTAAAACTTTCCAAGAGACTATGACTAAAACTAAAATCTAAATTTGCTGTCAAAATCAACACTGAGTGAGAGACAGCAAGGGAAAGGATGTTGTACAGTAAGCTATAGGGTGAATGAAAAGGAAGAAAGAACATAACAGGTTTAATGAAAGAGGACAACCAGGGAGGGAAGACGAATCAAGAGGCAGACAGAGAATGAGTTTGAGGAGTGGGAGAAAGAAGTGGAGAGAGGAGGATGATGGGAAATTGAGGAGTACTCCACTTTAATTACCTCCCTGTTTGTTCAGGGTGGGTGGAGGGTTAGAGATGCTTTCTCTCACTTCTTGTTTTCTCTCTCTCTAATACAGTCTGTATCTATATCTTTCTCATATCCATGCTCTCATATTTTCTCTCTTTTTCTTTCTCTCTCTCTCTCTCTCTCTCTCTCTCTCTCTCTCTTAGCCAGTCACGCACTCAGTCACATCACATGTCTCTCTCTCAGAGGAGTCAGAACCACAGGAAGCTGCTCACTCACTCAGAAAACTACCAGATGAAAAATTGTTCTCTTCTCGCCTTGTTTTCTTTCTCAGCTCTCTGCTTAATCTGTGGAGTATTTATTTTTATTTTTTTGGAGCATGAAAAGATTGTGTGAAATTATTTGATATTGGTCTACCTGAAGAGTTCAGTAGTGTCTTTGTTCTGTTGTGGAAGTTACTCTCTAAAACAACAGTGATAACTTGAGATGAGGTCTAGTTCCACGGAGGGCAAACCTGTCGCTTCTCAACAATGCAACGTGAGTGAAAATACGACGATTTGTTCCATTCACGCATTCACGCATTTGTTTTTAAGTATGTATGTGTTTTTCAAGATAATTTATTGCCCTCTGTGATTGTGAGCTTTATTGTGACTTTGATGACTTCATAAACATTGTACAACCCAGAGATGAAGGCAGTATTTCTGTTACATGTAAGATTTAAGTATTTGCATTACTTTTGAGTATTTTATCATTTGCATAATTTGACAGGCCTATTGAAAGTCTCTTGTTGGTATATTGTTGTTTTTCAAAATATACAAACTTAAAGAACCAAAGGCAAATCACAGTTACACTAACATCTACCCCAAATAGCATGGCAGCAATAGTATTTAGTGTTTACCACTTAAACTCTAGGCTATACTGTATATCAGTTGAATTGGAACCTCAGGGGTCCATACCTCCCATTTTTTCCTTCTTTGCCAAAGATAGCTTACAGTATGACGTGACATGTTGTGAGTTTGTAGAATGGCTAATTTCACCAAATGTTTGCCTTTTTTTGCAGAAATGGTAGGATAATGTTAATGTTAATATTGGTAATTTCGGTGTGTGAGAACCTTAACACGTTCATAGTCTTAGGAACGGAGTCTGTATCTTTGTAGCTTGTTGTGCATGAGGAGGTTCTGGGCTACTTATGAAATGAACCCACTCCAGCTCACATCACCTGACAAGAGATTAAAATATCCAGTTGAGCACATTGAGTACATCAGTGGTTGTAGATCACTGTTTCCCAAACAATGGGATTTTGGGACCCATTTGTGGGTCGCGGACACATTTTTGTGAGTCGCTATATTTTTGGTTTTCTATATTTTTATTATTTTATTATTATCCAAAATCATTCCCCCCAAAAAGCATTTAATTCAAAACCAATGCAAAGAAAAATCTAAGAAATTCCATACATTTGAAAGTTTAAGAAGTGGTGAAAATAGCTCACATCGCGCCGCGATCTCATTTCTCTTTTGGGTCACGGGCTAAAAAGTTTGGGAACCACCGTGTAGAGTATACGACCCCACATGCAGGGGGGCCCCCAGCCAGGGGACCATTACTTAGCCCACCAATTACCACCAGGGTTCTCTTTCGTAACATGCATTTATTATTGTTATTTTCATCGCTGTGTAAGTGGACACGCGTCCAAATTTAATCTCACATAATGCAATCACCTAATGTAATCAAAAATGGTTAAGAACATTAATGATGAAACGATGTCCCAGATTTTTGGAATGTGTAGCGCTACAGGTCATTTTTTCCATTCACTGCAGTTGCAGATAGATTTGTCTGAGAGCTTGGGAATCCAAAGGTTCATGTGTTTGATCCCTGGCTGCCCCATAGGTTAGTGTAAAGTGTCCCTGAGCAAGATACTCAACCCCTAACTGCTCCTGATGAGCATTTTGGTGTCTTCTTGCATGGTTTCCTCCGCCGTCGGTGCGTGAATGGGTGGATTAACGCATGTTTTAAAGTGCTTTGGATAAAGGTGCTATAGAAATGTACCATTGACGTACAGCAAAGGTGTATTTGAATTAAATACATTCCTTTGTGTAGTTTGGTGTGTTTTTGAGGACCTATTGTACAGGTGCTTGCTAACAGGTCACATGAGCTGCAGAGATATTCGGCTCATTTTCCAGTTCCCTTAATTTCAGAAAACAATTCAAAGTTCCTGACCAGTTTTATTTAGAGGCCTTTTTTAATTTGTAGTACAGTGCATTCTGTAAATATCACTTTTCTCATGAAGCTGTTATTATGCTTTACTATAATCTAATATAGATCAATAGCTAAATAAGTCTCCACCACGTCGTAGATGCTGCTACAGGATGTTTGCACTTTAATAAAATGAGATGAGACATATGGTCTGATTGAACAGTGCATACGACCAGATCTGGCATATTCATAGAAGACAGACTACTAGGGACAGGCGGTTTCACCACCTGTCGCAGACTCACGGCACATACTAGGAGGTAGCAGAGAGCACATTAGAGGTTTGGTTTATGATGCTGTATTATACAGTGCAACCAGGTCTGTGAAACCATGATGTAAAGCTATGAATGAATGAATCTTTATTTTTGTGTCTTGTCGTTAAGACCCATCCCTTACGGGATTATAAGACACCAAACACATAAATAAACAATATCACATTCACTTCCCACACAGAAGCTACACAAAGTATTTAATTAAAACAAAAACGGAACAGAAATAAGTGGGTCCCTCTACTGTATACTGTCACTGTACTGTCACACCTGAAAGCATGTTTGTTTGTTTGTGTGTGTTAGGCTGCACAACAGTGACACTTCGTTTTGAAAACCAACCAAATGCTATTTTTGTGCTCGGACAGACCCAGGCAGCCAGGGATAGACCCAGGCAGCCAGAGACACACAAAGCTCCATAATGAAGTGGTTGCACCACTTAAAATTACATAACATATATGTTTTCTTTGTCCGTATGTCCCAAGCTTTCTCTATATATTACTGCTAATGCAAATATCTTATGTTCAAAAATCCATCTGAGTCGCTCTGCATCACTTAACCACATCAGATCTATATTTTTACATCTGTTAAATAACTTTTTATGTAGCTCATGATACAACGGGCAATAGAAAACAAAATGGAATTCATTCTCAATATCGTTTATATCACAATAGGTGCAATCTTCTGTAACTCCTCTATACCTACCAGTCTCAAGGTGCAAGGCCAAGATCCCAGTATGTGTTCAAATGGTTCTCAGGGTCACAGGTAGCCTGGTAAACCAGCCCTCATTTCAATCCCATTTACCAGGCTATAGGTTACAGGCCCATACAAGTAAAAAATGGGTTCCTCCGGCCTGGGCTGTGGCTCAGCGGTCTCGGACACCTTGGCTGGTAATCCAGTTTGGTAGTGTGCCGCGGGTTCGACTCCCGATCCCGGCGGCTTCACACACACCTCTCTCCCCATTTCATGTCAGCCTACTGTTTATCCCTCTATAAAAAATAAATAAATGCGAAAGCTATTCATCCATCTTGTTGCTGTATAACATTCGATAATGAGTTTGCGAAGAGGAGCAAAAAAAGATCTTTCGAAACGAACTTGATATAATAACACACACAGTATCTGCTTTACCAAAAGATGTGCCAATGTTTTTTGCCGACAGCATCATTGGAGAAAAATCTTACAGTGTGTAGTAGCCCTTATAGGGTCAGGTAAAAGTCCTCTCCAGCAAGACCTCTCCAGCAGTAATTTCCTGTTCTTATCAAAATCCATTTAATTAGCTTTTACAACACTCCCCTCTCTGCCTCCCTCTCGTTGTTTTCACTGCTATTTATATCTCACTCACTCCCGCTGTGAGCCTCCCTGCTTCTGGGAGTCCACTGAGTTCATGTGGATGGGGTTGTCTTTGCATTCATGCATTTGTGCGTGCGTGCGTGCGTGCGAGGGCCAAATGTCCCCACAAGTATAGTAGAATTTGAGAAATACTGTGAGGACAATTTTCCTGGTCCTCATAAGAGAAATTATTGATTTGTGGATACAAATAGCCGATCTACACCAAACTTCTAAATGCCTAAGCCTGAATCCTTAACTTTTCGGGTTTTGGCCATCCTAAAATGTTGACGTCTTCCTAAGTATAGAAATACAAGCATGTGTGTCTGCTATACACAATGACAGCCAGACACCAAGATATACACAACAGGTCATCAGCAGATGACCGATACACACCAGGTACTCTGGTCCCAGCAGATCAGGCACAATTTGCTATTTTATTTAACTGATTATGTATATAGTATACGTATGACTAGCTCTAAATGATGACATAAGACATACGTATACATATACATATACTATATAGAGTATGTAGTTGTAAGTTGATTAGCGGTATACTGTGGTTACTTTGCGCCAAAAACCGTGCCAGCCAACCCGCCACTTGATGTGTATGCAAATAAAACAGCAGATTTGTGCTGCTCGCTCTCCTCCAGCAGGACGGCCTGCTCGTCCGAGCTCAGTGCGTCGTCGTACTCCTCGCGAGCCTCCCGTTTCTCACATCCCATAGTGTCCAAATCAGCCATACTGTTCATATACCCCGGTGAGAACCTAACTGGGATGTCTGGATTTATGACACAACAATATCTGGGTTAAAGGCCAAATATTCTAACCTGACTCTGCCAGCTGGGGGCGGTATTGGGTAACCATGTTCCCCAACACAGCATCCATCTGGGATCTCTCAGGGAGTTGTGCTAACGCCGAACCACTCGTGGTTCGAACCAATCAGCGTGAGCTAAGGGCGGGACATGTGCGAAACCGGATGTGGCGCTATATAGACACGTCAATATGATTGGTTGTGTTTGCACGCCCACACGGTGATAGACAGACGGTCCATCCAATCATCTACCAAGTATCTTGAAAAAAAGGAACAGCCCTGTCATCGAATTTGCTCCCGAGATCCCAGATCCCAATAAGCTGTGAAACAAATTTGTGTAGCAAGCTTCTTGGATCTGGCAGCGTCAGGTTACAAATATATTATTCTGCCTCGTATGCAAGGCGTTGGAGTCTCTTGTGAGGAAAGACAACTAGTAAATAATGCTTGGATCTTTGTGTAAATGGAAAAAACACTCTTTATATAGGGCTTGGCTGGATGCTTGTCACGATGACGAGGCCAGTCGTCTATATCCATATATGGAGTTCTATATTGACCTGATGTCAACACTAGATGTCTCCACCATCTCCAAATATGGAGCTCTAGGTCAGTAAACAACAAGTAGAGGTTAAGGTAATAAATTATTATTTTTCAGGGTGTAAAGGATAGATGGGCGCTGAACATACAGTATGGTGACTGTAAACCAAAGCTCCGCACATACTGTGAGATAAAACAGGTCTACGAGACAGAAAACTATGTACAGTAAGTGATTAGTGAGTTAGTGAGTGAGTGGGATTATCCGTGTGCATGTGAAGCCTGACTTATTCTGTCGTATGACGGTTTCACGTCACAGACATGCGATGGACTATAAATTAAACATGAGCGTCCTCGTGCACTGAGTGCCTGTGGAGCGTGGCTGCCGTGCCAACGGAATTGCATAAATCCACATAAATATTCCATTCAATATTTATGTCCCAGACTCTTTCCTACTGTATACTGGAAATCTCACGTTATTTAATCCTCCTTTGTTGCTCTCTTTCCTCACTTTGGTGGCAATCCATTTTACTGAAGACATCATGACTTTAGCTGCACGCACGCGCGCGCACATACACACACACACACACACACGTGCACGAGCTGCGCGCACATGCACGCGCACACACACACACACACACACACACACACACACACACACACACACACACACACACACACACACACACACACACACACACACACACACTATGTTTTCTATTTTCTACCTTTCTCAACAGAAGTAGGTCACTCGGCCTCGTCACATGCACAACAGATAGCATTTTCTGCTTATTATGAATTTGCTTGCTAAATAGTTTTGGTGACATTCTCTCTTGTGCATATACAGCAATTCTCTAGAACAGTGGTTTTCAACCTTTTTCATATCAAGGTCCATCATTTATTCTGCATTTGATCCACGGACCACCATTTGATGAGTTTTAGCCGATGTCTAACAATAATGTAACTGTTGAGAGCTTAAAATGACATTTAATTTTGCACTGTCAAGAGTTAAAGATCTATAATGGTCCATTTGGTTAACAACTCTCCATCATTTTTGTTGGGGACCACTGGTCGACCTTGGACTACTGGTTGAGAACCTCTGCTCTAGTCTAGAATTTGACTGCACTGTACTTGATGGAGAGAGAGAGTGAGACAGAGAGGGGGAATGTATAGATAGTTTTTATTGCCACAGTGGGGGAGCTTTATGTATCATTTTCTTTCTCTCTCTCTCTCTCTCTCTCTCTCTCTCTCTCTCTCTCTCTCTCTCTCTCTCTCTCTCTCTCTCTCTTGCTGTCCTTGCCCATCCAAGCTACTTCGGCAGATATCTGAAGCATTAGCCCTCATAACACAGATTCGTTATGATATGCTTCCAGCTGAGTGCTGGAATACAAATGGAGGTCATGGCCCTGGTTCCTTTGAAACATGCACTGCTGTGTTATGAAGGCCTGCTGTCTATAGACTGACTGAGAGAGCCACTTCAGCTACAAAAACACCATCAATGTTCATCCCTGGCTGATTCATTAATAATATGTACAGTATGCAGTCATGTTCAATATGAAAGGTTTTCACAGATTTACACGCTCACAATGCATGTCGATGCAACAATGTGAAGAGTGGGAGGGTGTGAAGAGCGTGGAAGACAGAAAGTAAGAAAGCTGTCAGTGTCCGAACATAAATCATTGCAGTTTGTTCATTAGCAGAGTTCAACCTAGCGGTATTTAGGCCACGTATTTAAAGACTTCCATAAGTCCACAAGATGGTCACATATTTCACCATAATTTTCCATGCTGCAGTGACCGTGACGGTGTTGGGTGAAATCAACCCTCAACGTCTTCTGACAGACAGATATGGGAGGGGATGGGGAGGGGTTTTTCCTTACTGGGCGGGGTTTTTCCTTTTCTTTTACATGACTTGGGCGAGACTCTAGAATAGCATGCCTTGTTAGGCAATAGACTTTCAATCCATACCTCCTGGGTTATGTGGGTTCGAATTCAGCTCATATCATTTTTGTGTCCACCACAAACAAAAAAAAGTTGTGGATGAAGTGAAATTTGTGTTGTGACGTGCTTGCGGTTATGTTTAGGTTTGGGGTAGGGTTAGTAATAGTAATGTTTGACATACAGTACATGTCTATGTTTCACAAGTTTGTCTTTCACCAGCAGCATCCTGCAGGGTTGGAGGACATCAGCCCCAGTGAGGAGGCGACAGACACAGAGGACAACGAGGAGGAAGATCTGGGAGTCCAGGATGACCAGCGGAGTATCATCCTGCATCTGCTCTCCCAGCTCAAACTGGGCATGGACCTCACACGGGTGAGGCAGCTATTAGGGTGTGGGGGGACTCAGTTAGCACTGTTTCTGCACAGCAAGAAGGTCCTGGGTCAGTATAGTACAGTACAGTACAGTACAGAATGTCAGAACAGGTCAGCTCTATATATGGAGATGCAAGGGTGGCAGTGGGGGCAGTGTATTGAATGTACAGGGTTTGATGAGGGCCCAGGTAGGGCCGGGGCTGTTGAGAACTGTAGTTTTCGCTGGCTGCCAGGCGTGGCTATGCAAAAAACAACTTTTATACAACAAATCAAGGTGAAATAATTCTAATAGTTCCTCTATACTCCTTTTAATCAATTCATCCTTTTTATACTGAACAATTGTGTCATACAATGGGGTGGTGCAAAAATAGTGAAACGGATTTTTATTAAAATCAATGATGTTTTAGTTAGTTCAACTGTTGCGCCCCTACTACTAAGTTGTACAGTTCGTCTTGCAAATGTACTTCAATTCCGTGCTTTGTGTCTAAAAGGTGGTGCTGCCTACCTTCATCCTGGAGAAGCGCTCCCTGCTGGAGATGTACGCCAACTTCATGGCCCACCCAGACATGTTTCTGTCCATCACCGCCGGCGCCACGGCCGAGGAGCGCATCGTCCGCTTCGTGGAGTATTACCTGACCGCGTTCCACGAGGGTCGCAAGGGAGCCGTGGCCAAGAAGCCCTACAACCCCGTGCTCGGAGAGACATTCCACTGTTCCTGGGAAGTGTCTCGGGACAGAGTGAAGCCCTCCTCGTCAGCCAGGTCCAACCAGGGGTCCGCCAGGGAGCCGGACAGGGGCCCCCCCAACAACGACTCCCCGCAGGGCGAGAGAGGCGACCCCCCAGGGGGGTGCTACAGGGTGTGCTTTGTGGGGGAGCAGGTGTCTCACCACCCACCCGTCTCTGGCTTCTACTGCGAGTGCAAGGAGAGGAGCATGTGTGTCAACGCTCATGTTTGGACCAAGAGCAAGTTCATGGGAATGTCTATAGGAGTGTCCATGGTGGGAGAAGGTAAGCCGAGAGACGCAGCACACAAGGCCACCAAACTAATCATGATAACAGCATCCATTAAGGTGTCCAAAGGTAACCATGCCCTTGGTTATGGGGAGGAGGCTTTCCGGATTCTGTTCATGCAAAACTGCACAATTCACATACTTGTTGGTTCTTTGTGATATTGGTGTGTGTGTGTGTGTGTGTGTGTGTGTGTGTGTGTGTGTGTGTGTGTGTGTGTGTGTGTGTGTGTGTGTGTGTGTGTGTGTGTGTGTGTGTGTGTGTGTGTGTGTGTGTGTGTGTGTGTGTGTGTGTGTGTGAGATGTTTTTACGCCTTATTATTCATGTACATACACAATGTTATTATTGTGTGACTGGCACACAATAATAACCCCATCACACACCCTTTTTCAATGTATCTTTTTTCGGGCAATCTTCTTCTGGCAAATAGTTCAATCTGACCTGTACTTGCCCATGGGCAAGTGCTTTTTAGACCTTATAGTGTCAACCTCATCCTACTTGATCTAAATGCTTCATTTTGAGCCCTGAAGGCAGTCACTATCAGCATGTTGTACAGTACATGTAGCAAGCTGTCAGCTGCATTTTGTAAAAGGAGCTCAAAGAATCCACTGAACAAACGTTTTCTGACTGTTAATAGGATTTGTACTCCTCCCGGCTAAGGTTTGAGTTGCAGTCTGGGTAGAGCTGACTGGCACAGTGTGCTCTATCTATGAGACGTCTCTGGTGGCGATCAATAAGCCAGCCTTCTCAATCATCAGTGTTTGGGCGGCTGTAGCTGAGTTGTTAAAGAGGCCATCTGGGAATGGGAAGGTCACTGGTTCAACAGACCCTCGCCTCGGCTGACCCAGCCGCTGGGTTGAAGTGTCCCTGAACAAGACACTTAAACCCTAACTGCTCCCTGGAGGCTGTATTAACAGCCCTACAGGAACGTGCCCAGGGGTCCGGGCCGGTTCCGGCGTGCCGCCCCACGTCCGAAACGGTTGAGAAATGACAGTTAACGTGTGGGGGTCCCTCTACTGTACCCTGGCCTCTACTGTATTGTATTGTACTGTACTGTCACTGTACTGTACTGGCACACCCGAAATCATCATATATACAGTTAATACGTGCATGTGTGTTTGTGTGTGCGTTAGGTTGCGCACAGGTGATGAAAAACAACCATACTATTTTCGTGCTCAGACCCACCCAGCCACCCAGCCAGCCGCCCAGCCAGCCACCCACCCACACACACAGCTCCATAAGGGAGTGGTTGCACCACTCAAAAACATCCTGTGTAGACGGCCCTCCGCTGTCCAGTCGCTAGTCTCGTTAGATTTAGTAGTAGTAGATAGTGTTGTGGCTATTGTTAGCTGCTAACCACGCGTGATTTCTTTCTACGTCTACCGCCTGCCTCTGATTGGCCTACCGACACTGCCCGTCTTGCCTGTCCTCCGAGATGCAAGAGTACTCCGTGGTGGGAAATAATACAACTACAAGAGAATGGCAACACGCGACAGTAACTTGTAACTTGTAGAAGAGCTCATACGGACTTTTGAAACAGAGACCAGGCTTTCCTCCGAGGTGGTGTATCGTATATTAGATTAATACACGATAATCAACACTAACACTTTAATTTAGAACACAGCCAAATCAAATCATAGTTTTTCAATCAATTATTCAATCAAACCAAACGGCACAAACAATATTAGTTTGCCTCTTCTACAAAAAAATCCCACCACGGAGTAGCCTTGCATCTCGGAGGACAGGCAAGACGTCGGCAGTGTCGGTAGGCCAATCAGAGGCAGGCGGGGCGTTACCATGTCTATGCTCGGACGTAGAAAGAAATCACGCGCTAACCACACATTCACAACAACATCCGGTCCGTCGGTAAAAGTGGTCCGGGCACTATAAACGATGGGAACACTTTTTATGAATGGATTAAATAACCCCGGGCCCTTAAGGTGTTAATGGTGTGTGCAAAATGTACTCGGCAAATACCGCCGTAGGCAGGCACGATTATTATTCTAGACTGCTACTGTATGTACACTATTCTGAGCTGAGATACATAGTTCATGAACTTGATTGAACCTGCATGTACAGACTGGTCTTACAATATCTCTGACTGTTGGTTGGTGTCTCATGGCGCAGCATTCATGGCCAATTTAGCTGATATATATATATATATATATAGGTGCTATAAACACTATTGAATGAGCGACGAGAGCAGTAATGGAAAGTGGGTACGGTTACTACGGTACATGGTGCAGGCTGACAGATCAATGTGGATGTATTCTCTCCAGACTGACTGTTTCAATTCAAAGGAAAAGAGGGCACTGTTTTTGAGGAGCACTAGCCCCTCCTATGCCCAGCTTTGTGTGCGCGCTTAAAAAGTGAACATACCTGTAAAAAGTGATGACAGGAAAGTGAGGACGCCAAAAGTGATTGGCCGGAATGTGATGATGTATGATGATAAGAGCGCCCCTCACTTCACACAAGTGTGATTTCTCCTTTATTTTTTGACGATGGGTTCTCACTCAGATTGATGTGGATGTTACCTAATATTGAGGGGCCTCCTATGTCCAGCTTTTGGTGTGCGAAACACAAACATTGTCCTAACACAAACATTAAATGCCATTGACAATGAATGGCAAGTTTTAAGTGTTTGTATAAACACAAACATTGCATAACACTAACATTGACGACGAATGTGAACAAATTCTGATTGGCAGGCATGTCCCGATCACGTTTTTTTGTTCCCGATCCGATTCCGATCATTTGAAAATGACGTGATCGGCCCCCGATTTCAGATCACATGATCGGGACAACCCTATAGCCGGAATGAGATGTATGATGATGTACCATGATAAGAGCGCCCCCTGCACTTCACACGGGTGTGATTTTTGTTGTTATATAATATATAACAACAAGATCCCAGAGAAACAGCAAAACAACAATAAAGGTTCATATTATGAACCTTTATTGTTGTTTTGCTGTTTCTCTGGGATCTGCTGAGACAGGCTCGTTGTATAAATAAAATCAGTGAGGGGCGCTCTTATCATCTTACATCATCATACATCATCTCATTCCGGCCAATCACAATTTGCGTCCTCCCCTTCGCCTTCAATGTTTGTGTTTATGCAATGTTTGTGTTTACACAAATACTCAAAACTGGCCATTCGTTATCAATGGCATTTCATGTTTGTGTTTGGACAAAGTTTGTGCTTACACGCACCCTCAAAGCTGGACATAGGAAGGGCTAGCGCCCCACAAAAATGGTTGGAATCCAAATTGTAATGCGTGCACTATAGCAGACATGTGATGTCCACCCTCATGACTCTTACTAGGATTCAACTTGCCCACTCAGTAATCCCAGCACACAGAGAGGCTCATTCAATGAGATTATGCCTGCTTCACATGAAAGCTACATAAAGACATGGGACTACTTAACATTATATGACAATGAATGACTGCAGCTCTTAATATCCATGTATTCCATCTATTATAATGGTCTACAATGGTGCTCGATCGGTCGCCCCGCAGGCCTTTTGCAGTGGTTGTGTTGTGAACGTGGTTCGATGTACAATACGAATGAACATGAGCAGTTATGGTGTAAACATGGAATGAAGCAAAATAAAATCTCAAGACTGGAACATGTAATGATGATGTTTTATGCCAACCAGCTGAGGAAATCAAAGATTTGAGGCATTAAAGGTTGCCTTTATGACATTTGTGAGACCATTCGTGTTTCTACACACAAAGGAGACACCAGTGGCCTCCTATACGATCTGCACATTCTATACTGCTTATGCGCTTTTAGTGTGCATCACAAGAAAGCACTCGTTCCAAATGGGTGGTGGTCCTTCATATTTAATGACTGTAAATAATGTGCATTGGGTGACAACCGCATTACACAGAGTTTATTTTTATCAAGAGGGAATGTTGCATGCTGTAATGTGCTGTTCACTATAGAGCCCGTCAGGTTGTCGCAGACCCACCGGTTACCGATGTTTTGACCCATATTTAGTCAGAAAGTGCACCATTTTCGGATCAATTTCAAAACTATTTATTTTCTACCATCCATAACTTGTGGGTTATTTGAACCAATTTATATTGGTTGACAAGAGGCATTGGCAGTGCTATCTAATATCTGGCCTGCCCAAACATGCTTTCCGTGTTAGCCCAGCAGTCGAAATTTCGGGCCTGGTGCGTGACACCAGGGTTCATATCCCAGGTAGGTCATACATCTTATGGATCGCAGTTTAACAATTTAAAGCCTATTTACTATGTTGACCAGGGTCCCCCAGGGGTCTATATTAGGCCCCCTCCCCACTAAATCTCTCCTGCGACAATAGCCGACCTACAAGCTCACAACGATCATATTGCGATGCGCTGTGAGCTTGTAGATTGGCTATATTTGCCAAATGTCTGCCTCCAGGATAGGGATGCTATAGGGTTCATGCTATATGGTTAAATTAAAAACTAAAAGAAAAATGTAAAGAATGTAGTGTCCTACACAGTATGTCAATAACAGTGAATTTGTTTTGCTTGTTTCAATACACTTCTCCCACATGAGCTTGTCTCTGTTTGCACGCCTGCTGTGTTTTACAAGCTAATACTGATCATTTCTAACCGCCATTAGTCCCATAACCAACTTAGAAGCAGAATGCCAGACCCAATCAACTAATTGAATTATACTGTGTGCGACTGCAACAGTTGGTACATTCATAGATGTGCAGACAAACGGCAGCAGTGTGCTGTAGCCTCAGATATACACACCGTGGTAGAAGTAGGTCAGTGGAGCTCTGCCTGATGTCTCTCACCTGATCCGTCTCAGGGGTGAGAAATATAAAAAAATGTTGTTCTTTTCAGTTTTCATCCACATGATTTGATTCTCCACTATAGGGCTTTTTCAACGCTCCTCTTCAAATGATTCAGGACAAGAATGGACTTTTCGTTCTAGTGTCTATCACAGTTCAACACTATTTTAGATTGGCCATTGCTTATATGTATACATACATACATACATACATACAGTATACGTACGGTATGTATACAAATGTATACTGTATATGTACTCTAGTCATGGCCATAGCTGAATGGGTAGAGGGGAGGCCTGGGAAACAGAAGGTCCCAGGTTCGACTCCTGACCCCGGAAATTTGCTGAGGTGTCCCTGAGAAACACTAAACCGCTAACATTATGCCATTATTGGTTAGTACGATGGTCAATATCATGGTCATGTCAGTGTCATGTCAGCATCAAGGTCAGTATCATGAAAAGCCTTGACAAACCTTGAAAGACTGTGAAAACTCTTCTCTGATGGGAGTCTGCTGCCAAATACATAACAATGTGGTTGTCCTTACCGAGTCACCGCGGTATACACAGGTCTCAAACTGAACTGCGGATGTTGCTATTATGTGATCAACGCTGTGCTTCCGCTCCAAACATGACGTGACATGTAGTATGTCCTTGTGCCCCTGTCTCCTCCTAGGAGTCCTGTGTCTTCTGGAACATGATGAGGAGTACGTGTTCACGTTACCCTGTGCCTACGCGCGATCCATCCTCACCGTGCCCTGGGTGGAGCTGGGGGGGAAGGTCTCCATTAACTGTGTGAAGAGCGGATACTCTGCCACAGTCACCTTCCACACCAAGCCTTTCTACGGAGGGAAGGTCCACAGGTCGGTCTGTCTCTCGACTATGGTACCGACTATGGACGACTATGGTACTGACTACTGACTATGGTACTGACTATGGATCTAACTAATGTGTGAATTACTTAAAAACTCCCATGGCCACATTATCACCTGAAAAACGCTATTTGAAGTCAATATTCTTGCTGCCCCCAGCCCCAGGTAGCGCATGTGTCAGATGCGCTACCTCGGATGGTTAGTAGATGGTATATATGATATTTTCCACGTTTTGGCGGATTTTTTGGTGAAAAACTAGACGGGCCCAACAGGAATATTCCCGAACTTCCCATAGCTTAGTCGGTAGGGAGACTGTCTGGTTAGCAGTTGTTCGCCTACTGGCCTTTGTCTCTACGTGTTGATGTGTCCCTGAGCAAGACACCTGTACTAATAAACCCTAACAGCTTCCCATCTGGGCAGCCAGCAGCTGGGTGAAGACGAAAGTCTTTCACGTGTTTATGAGGTGACAAATGAGCTGCTGGGGGAAATTGAAATACTGGTAAACAAGAATCCTATTGGATACAAAGTGAGTGCTGGTATTCTTATGGACTGTCTCTACCTGAACCGTGCACCTGATACATTATTGTTGAACTACTCAACTGAGTGCTTGCTTCTTCTCTTTTCTGCAAACTACTTTATTCGACCCCTTGGTGTGGTAGTTATGTGCAATGATGTCTTCCCTTTGTATTTTGGGTTTCTTCCTGGAGGCTGAAACCTTGATAGTCAAAAGTTTTTAAAAAGAAAGAAAAAAACAGTGATATACAGCAGGGGTTCTCAACGTTTTTGGCTGGGGACCACCGGAAATGCTTTGGCCATGTGATTAAGGAAAGTTTATGCATGCACTATGTAGTATGCAAACTCTTCATTTCCATTTTCCAGCCATTCAGTAGCATTCAGTAGCAAAAAAAAAGAAAAATCTTCCTCCTTATATTGACTGCCATCCAGTGGTGGCTTAGGTGTAGGGCTTGTCCCATTAATAATACCTGATGATCATCTTTTAGGGTGGGAAACAACAAAGGTCTCCCTTTCCACACCTGCTTGACAGTCCTTACCTCTTTGCAGGGACGTGCACACATAGGCATCAAAGGGGGCTTCAGCCCCTGCCCTTTTACCCGTCTGTAAAACAACTGCCCTTTCCATACCACGGATGTAGGGTGAAAGAAATGCAAATGCTACTCCTTTCCATGCCATACCGGAAGGCAGCATTCAGGAGAATTGCTTTTTTCCGAAGTCTCCTGAACTTGAACACAGTATTTTGCGTCAAACACATTTGTTTAGAAATCCATGTCGTACACCGCATCTCCACTAGCTAAACAGTGCTGGGTTGCCCCCCGAAAATAGCTGATCTACAAGCTCTCAACGCGTCACAGTGCGACGCATTGTGAGCTTGTAGATCTGCTTTTTTTGCTATTTTTGTCCAAAAGTGCCCCCTCTTACAGGATTTTAGCCCCTGCCCCTCTAACACTCTCTGCACGTCCCTGCCTCTTTGTCTCTTTAGAGTGACGGCGGAGGTGAAGCACACCCCGACCAGTACCATAGTGTGTAAGGCCCAAGGGGAGTGGAACGGTACCTTGGAGTTCACCTACAGCAGCGGAGAGACCAAAGTGATCGACACAACCAAACTGCCAGTCATCAGGAAGAAACTGAGGCCTGTCGAGAAGCAGGGTCGGACAGAAGCCAGGTAAAACATTATGGTCTATGTACCTCATACTGTATAGACGTATATAATTTGTAGGACCCCCGGTTTTTGATATGCATAATTTAGGCCATGGACCCCAATCAATTCTACACTGTAAAATCCTGTAACAATCCTGATTGTTAATTGAACTCTGAGATTGTACAAAACAAAATGGAACCACATTTTTGTTCCATTAGGACACTCTTGGAGTTACGGATACGTAAGGGTCCATTTGGTTCACTCAACTATCAATAATATAGCTTTGGAGCCCTGGAACCACCATGGGAGTCCCCTGATGTCACATTGAGAACCAGTGCTATACATGGTTTCATTCTATAAACAGTAACCACTCTCTCTTCAGTATTCCAACCTCCTTTTAAATTTGATTACATAGATACATAAACATTTTAACTACCAACTATTGCACCTCACTATAAACTTTTCAGCAAGAAACACTGTCGTACAATGGAGTATAAATTAGGCTTCAGTAGCCGACATGCTCCCACGTGTACAAACCCTATTAAAAAAGCCAATCTTCCGTCAACATCGCAATACAAAACGTGCATCTACACACAATTCAGAAACGACTCATTTGACTGCAGAGTAAATGAAAATTTCAGATCGTGCCCAAGGTCTGTTGTCGATCGGCCGTTTTGCTCGACGGAGCATAAATTAGGCATTTGACTGAATGTTAATATGTACCTGATATCCACATGGTGTGTGTGTGTGTGTGTGTGTGTGTGTGTGTGTGTGTGTGTGTGTGTGTGTGTGTGTGTGTGTGTGTGTGTGTGTGTGTGTGTGTGTGTGTGTGTGTGTGTGTGTGTGTGTGTGTGTGTGTGTGTGTGTGTGTGTGTGTGTGTGTGTGTGCGTGCGTGCGTGCGTAGACGGCTATGGCAGCACGTCACCAAGTCCCTGAAGGAGGGGAACATTGACGACGCCACTGAGCACAAACATCACCTGGAGGAACGCCAAAGAGCAGAGGAGAGGCAGAGAGTGAAGGACAACTCACCCTGGATGCCCAAATACTTCACCAAAGAGGTACAGTACAGTACCTCACAAACTACAACTAATGCAGTGCCAGTAATACAAACAGAAAGAATGCATGAATAGGTCTTTCGCTTGTTATTGTACGCCGTCATTAATTATGGCAACGTTTTACCATGTACAATATCAAGTGTTATTTTCCTTGACGGCAACATTGGGATATCAACATCTGCAAATGCGCGTTCATTCCGAAATCTGTGTTCCCAAATTAAACACAATGTCAATTTTAATGTTTAGTTCATTGACTATGACTCATGGTGTACTACTGGATATTTCTAAAGTGCACCAGTTTGTTTGATTTTTATAGTAATTACAAGATTTGCTATTTATTTATTCATTCTATTTTGGCTTTCAGGTGATAAACTCACCTTAAAATACTCATAAATGGATCTTTTCCCTAGGGAGGTATTTCGGCTAGATCTTTCTAACCAGTCTGTGCATTGAAATACATGAACCCCTTAACAGCCTGACACTGTCGTTTGACGGAAATAGCCAATCTATAAGCTCATGCGATCACGATGCAATAAGTTATGAATAACTTATTATGAATAACTTATGAATAAGTTACGAATAACTTATTGCATCGTGATTCATTGTGAGCTTGTAGATCTGCTATCTTTGCTGCAAGATGTCATTGTAAGAAGTATATAAATTAATCATACATACAATGTAATGGGCCTAGGCTATTTCTGCCTATAAACATATGCCCAAAATAGAACTGTGTTGGATTACCTATTTCAAGTGTTCAAGATTTCATACCATGGCCGGCAGTACTCAAGTAGGCTATACAGTGGGCTGAACCATTCTGTGATAAGCGTACAACTGTACAATGTAAATGTACAGATACGTTTGTTGTGCGTTCTGCAGGATAATGAAAACACAAGCCATGTATCTGTTCCCTTCTGTTTGTTAAAGGGAGAGGTCTGGATGTATAACAACCCACTGTGGAAGACTCCCTGACCCATGGACACTGAGCACACTGGTCTGATGGGAACGTACCCCAGGACCCATAGGACTGAGCAGAGGAGGCCCTAATCCACAGACCTCAGATCAGCGCTATAGACTCTGACACCAGAGATCCACCGTGAGGAACAATGTGCCAAAGAGCGCCTCCACTGTAAAGAAAAGATTTAGGGGGGTTATTGGGACAATTATACATTTTCTATAATAGTATTACTATACAAGTAGAGTTTTTCTATTTTTCACCTTGCCAAGGCCTTTTTTGCACATGCACAGTTATGACACCGGTGTTTCCCCATTTCTTACAACTTGTTTTCAAACAGTTTATTTTTGGTAGTGATCAATCAGGTCACACAGTATTATACTTTGTCGTACAAATCTTTCGCTCCAACGACCCCCGTCCCAAGGATTGTTCGCCTAAGTATAATTAAGCGGCTCATTTATGCTCAAATTATGCCGAGCCCTGTCAGTACTCAGACTTAATTCCGTCCGTATTTGTGCACGTTTTGCAGATATAGGGGCGGCCAAACTCTTTGTGGCTCTGCTATTTTGGACAGACACTACACTAAGCGGTGCTACCGGAAAATCTGAAGGCATTTTTAGACCCACAGTCTAGATGTAGTTCAAGCAAGACATGACAAAGACTTTCTTTCAATAGTGAAAATCATCCTCTGTCCACATGTCACAATGTTTTAATGGCCTCACAGACAACACTCCCTTTGCTTTTACCTCTTTCTTAACAGTACATACAACCTCTTCGACCTCCTCCACCATCGCCATGTTTGTTATTGACTCTGAACTGCCTTCGAGTGAATGTATTTAGGGCTGCAACAGTTAATTTAACTAATCAATTTAGTAGATTATAAAAAACAATTGCTAATTGATAATTAAATAAAATTATTGATTAATAGTCAATCCCTATTTTGAGCAAGTCTCAAAGCTATTGAAAAGCTCACAAGTTGCACCGTGATGCTTTGTGAGTTTGTAGATCAGATAGTCACTATTTGTTTACAGCATTGTTGTGCGACGAAATATAAAACTGTTAGTTGTAATTCGGTTCGTTGATATATTAAAATAAATATATGTGTGCTTCTCGGTTATTAAATTAATCGAAAAAGGAACCAATAGAATAATCGCCAAGAAAAGAATGCATAGTTGCAGCTCTGGAGATCCATGCCAACGTAAAGGAGGCAGGGAAGTATGTGGACGGTTAGGCTACATCGTAACGGACCAGGGTTAGGCTACATCGTAATGGACCAGGGTTAGGCTACATCGTAACGGACCAGGGTTAGGCTACATCGTAACGGACCAGGGTTAGGCTACATCGTAATGGACCAGGGTTAGGCTACATCGTAACGGACCAGGGTTAGGCTACATCGTAACGGACCAGGGTTAGGCTACATCGTAACGGACCAGGGTTAGGCTACATCGTAACGGACCAGGGTTAGGCTACATCGTAATGGACCAGGGTTAGGCTACATCGTAATGGACCAGGGTTAGGCTACATCGTAACGGACCAGGGTTAGGCTACATCGTAATGGACCATGGTTAGGCTACATCGTAACGGACCAGGGTTAGGCTACATCGTAACGGACCAGGGTTAGGCTACATCGTAATGGACCAGGGTTAGGCTACATCGTAACGGACCAGGGTTAGGCTACATCGTAATGGACCATGGTTAGGCTACATCGTAACGGACCAGGGTTAGGCTACATCGTAACGGACCAGGGTTAGGCTACATCGTAACGGACATGGGTTAGGCTACATCGTAATGGACCAGGGTTGGGCTACATCGTAATGGACCAGGGTTAGGCTACATCGTAACGGACCAGGGTTAGGCTACATCGTAATGGACCAGGGTTAGGCTACATCGTAACGGACATGGGTTAGGCTACATCGTAATGGACCAGGGTTAGGCTACATCGTAACGGACCAGGGTTAGGCTACATCGTAATGGACCAGGGTTAGGCTACATCGTAATGGACCAGGGTTAGGCTACATCGTAACGGACCAGGGTTAGGCTACATCGTAATGGACCAGGGTTAGGCTACATCGTAACGGACCAGGGTTAGGCTACATCGTAACGGACCAGGGTTAGGCTACATCATAATGGACCAGGGTTAGGCTACATCGTAATGGACCAGGGTTAGGCTACATCGTAACGGACCAGGGTTAGGCTACATCGTAACGGACCAGGGTTAGGCTACATCGTAATGGACCAGGGTTAGGCTACATCGTAACGGACCAGGGTTGGGCTACATCGTAACGGACCAAGGTTAGGCTACATCGTAACGGACCAGGGTTTTTGTACCTAAAAGGGAGCATAAATGAGCTGCATCCATGAAATGGTCAGAAGTACATGATGCTGTTGTCTTGTGTTGTTGTTACACAGTATAACAAGTTAGCAGATGTGAAGTTGTTCAATATCAATGCGTTTCATTCCAAAAGTAGATTATCTTGGTTCTTGCAAAGTAGATTATGGGACACCACTTAATTAGACAATCTTTTTTTTCTCTCCATACATAAGAGTAACAAGTTTAGATTCTTAAAAAAAAGAAAAATAATTATATATATATATATATATATATATATATATATATGGGTGCCATTTTCCCTTCATCCTTTCATATGAAGAAAATCAAGTAATATTTAAAGTTCTGTTTGTATTATGAATGTACCTGGTCGCATCTAGTATATATTTTCTATATCCTAAACTCTACAGCAGTATAGCTGTTCACTGTGCCATTCTGTCACGTCTGCCACTCTGCCCATCGCGTTTATCTAAAGTGATGGCATTATGCCTCTGGTTTCCATTACTGCACACGTATTACTCTTCCTCAGATCAGGCATTACAGTAGGTGTAATTACAGTAGGTATTGTCTAATTTATACTCTGTTGCATGATATGTCGCTTGCTGACATGGACTGATCTTAAAGCCAACAACGCTGTGTGTTGTGCAATGGAGTATAAATTGAACTTAACAGGGGGTTCCCTATGTGTGAGTCTCTCTTTAAGGTTTGGTGTAATTACTAATTAGGCAGCTACTGCATTCACATCCTGCTGCTAATAAATCCCTGTAGGGCAGTGGTTCGGGGGACCCCCAGCTAAATGTGCATAGCATCGCAATCATTTTAACCACTTTAACCATTATTTATACTGAATAATTTCACACAAATCTTCTCATCTGGTGGTCCCTGGCACAAACTCTTTTTTAGATGGCGGTCTATGGCCAATACAGTTTGACATGAAAGGCTTGAGAGCCACTAGTGTACGATTGCCACGATGATATGAATAGTAGTGCTGAACAATCGGACAAGATTAAGGTGTATTTTCTATGTTAAAGAAACAAAAAAGATTGTTGACTGGGATCGGTTGAATTATTTGAAACAATGAAAGCCATTCCATCCCAATTATGTAAGACAAATATGCAGTTCATTCTATGGGATGTAGTTGGCAGCAATACACCTTGAAGTATCTAGCCTGCTGGAATGTAGAATAAGCTGAACTGCTTTGAAATCGAAATTAAACCCAACTCCAAACACAGTAACTGCTCAGCACTGAATCATGAATAAAGTGCATACAAATACAAATAATGTGTTTACACTACCAGGATTACAGTTAAAACCATTGGAGTTTTGGTGGGGTCGCTGTATGGTACTGAACATGTACATGTTTAGCTGCAACTAACCAGTTCCATTCTTCAGTCAGATCAATCAATGGTAGCATTATGTTCCTGTTCCTTGTTGAGGTTATCGGCTATATTTTCCTCAGTGGCAGCAAGACTTTGCTGTAACATGTAACATAACAACACACATCAAGTTGTAAAGTTCATGTAAAGACAACACTGGCAATCTACTGTACCACAAATCACTGGCCATAACACTTTTCTGTTTCCAATGAAACAGGATACTGATTTTAATTTGTTTTGTTGTATTAAGAACAGGTTGTAAATCGTTATACAATTGGACCAATACACTTTTTTTTCTTTAATGAAAAAGAAAAAAGTAAAAAAGTGAAACAGAAAACCCTCAATACAACCCTAACTGCTCAGTGACACTGCATAAAAGAAAGTAACAACATGCAGGAGACTGATTGTTGATTAAAAATCACACCCGTGTGAAGTGAGTGGTGCAACTCCGTGTGGGGGTTCCTGGGCCCGGTTCTGGCGAGCCGCCCTGCGTCCGAAACGGTATAGAGAAATGACCATGTGGGGGTCCCTCTACTGTACCCTCTACTGTACTGTACTGGCACACCCGAAAGCATCATATATACAGTTAATACGTGCGTGTGTGTTTGTGTACGTGTTAGGTTGCGCACAGGTGGTGAAAAACAACCATGCTGTTTTCGTGCTCATGCCCACCAAGCCAGCCACCCACACACAGCTCCGTAAGGGAGTGGTTGCACCACTCAAAAATGTATAGCTCTAGTATCCATCCTAATAGACCACCCATCTGCTCCCTTTATTTTAATTTAAATAAAAAAATCTTGTGACCACAAGATATCCTGAATGTATGCTCACTATGTTGACAGTCCAATGTATGTATGCTCCTCTTAATACCTTAGTTATCATCATCTATGCAACACCTCATTTGTCATGTCAGAGGTTGGAGGAAGTAGGAATGAAGAAAAGGTTTTTAGTTTAGTTTTAGTTTTTGTTCTAATAAAATGTGCCATGGCAATTATTGAATGTCTGTTCTTTTTACATTTTTTTCCCTTGGGAATAAAAAAGATGTGCGATTTAGGTCACCTCACATGTCACTTCACGAGTGAGGTGACAAGTTAGTTAGACTGTGACAAGTCAATTGGCTTTTACAGAGAATTCCTGAGAAAATGAATCCTAGTACAGTCAACCTAATGCATTGTCAATGGCAATAGCACAAACTTTGGCACGCTACTAGTCCTATACAGTAATTACAACTAGAAACCCCATTCAAACTTTTAAATGTTCTTCTTACGGTGGACAATTAATCTTTAAAATCTTTCATAGTTTTAGAAATAGTGCTTTCAAATTTGAAACAATAAAACATAAAACACATGTCAAAACGGCCATAGCACTTGCCCAAATGTGCTGACTAAGCACTTAGCACTTTTGTGATGACGGGTTGCTCAACATAATTATGCAAGTTAGCATCTGGCAGTTTCTACATGATGGGGACCCATACTCAACATTTCTAACATAAAACCTTGGTGTACTCAACTATTAAGACTATTAAGTCAGGGTACATCTAGGATGTCTATGAACTTCAACAGATGAAATATTACAAGTAATTAACAGATTTATTTAGAAACAAATGACATCTTTTCACATGGTCTGTGTATAATGCCAGTGTTTGCCAGGCAAATGCCATTGTGCAGTAGCCTCACCATGATTCCAAGCAGAGGTCCTAGTTAAAACACTGCCAGTGTTTGCCAGGCCAAATGCCATTGCGCAGTAGCCTACACCAACAAGTATATGCTGGTCTCAAGGCAGCCAAATGCTATACATACACCAATGTTTAATTGCTGTCCTGAGGGTAGCATTTGAATGCTGGTCTCAGGGCAGCTTAAATGCTATACATACAACCATGTTAAATTGCTGCCCTGAGGACAGCTTTTGAATGCTGGTCTCAGGGCAGCCAAATGCTATACATACCCTAATGTTAAATTGCTGTCCTAAGGGTAGCATTTGAATGCTGGTCTCAGGGCAGCTTAAATGCTATACATACAACCATGTTAAATTGCTGCCCTGAGGACAGCTTTTGAATGCTTGTTTCAGGGCAGCCAAATGCTATACATACAACCATGTTAAATTGCTGCCCTGAGGGCAGCATTTGAATGCTGGTCTCAGGGCAGCCAAATGCTATACATACCCTAATGTTAAATTGCTGCCCTGAGGGCAGCTTTTGAATACTGGTCTCAGGGCAGCCAAATGCTATACATACCCTAATGTTTAATTGCTGCTCTGAGGGCAGCTTTTGAATGCTGGTCTCAGGGCAGCCAAATGCTATACATACACCAATGTTAAATTGCTGTCCTGAGGGCAGCATTTGAATGCTGGTCTCAGGGCAGCCAAATGCTTGCGGCAGACAGACAGGCAGAGTAGTGGTCAGACTGATTGCGGCAGACAGACAGGCAGAGTAGCGGTCAGACTGTGTTTGCGGCAGATAGACAGGCAGAGTAGCTGTCAGACTGTGTTTGCTGCAGACAGACAGGCAGAGTAGTGGTCAGACTGTTTGCGGCAGACAGACAGGCAGAGTAGTGGTCAGACTGTGTTTGCGGCAGACAGACAGGCAGAGTAGTGGTCAGACTGTTTGCGGCAGACAGACAGGCAGAGTAGTGGTCAGACTGTTTGCGGCAGACAGGCATGCGGTCCAGGGTTGATGTTGTGGATTAGAAAGTGCTGTAATCCCTGAGCTAGCCGTGCTCAATCCCCTCAGTCTGGTCACCGTGCACGGTAAGCCTGTTGCTCAAAGGACTGACACGCAATTAAATGACTGTCAATTAGGGCAGCAAACTGTGTAATATATATTCCTTTCTTAGCGATTGTTCTATCCATTACGCTTTTGGTTAATCCAATAATCGAGAACCGTTTTTTATTTTTACTAAAATCAGTTGGTTACTACTGACTAGTCAATACATTTTTTTAAAACGCTGTTCAAAAACATGTTCAAACTTAAAAATGCTTAAACGCTTTTCAATTAAAAATAATAATAAAATAGACTAAAATAAAGACTAACTGATTAAATAACTCAAGCCCTATTTTATACTTCAATACAATGGTGTTGCACGGTAAAAATCTACAAGCTCACAATTATTTTTAAAACCTTTCACAAAACCATGTCACAAAAAAAGGAGGGACTATAGTGTCGATCAACCAGACAGACAGACAGACAGACAGACAGACAGGTGTTTTTGTTGTAGGGTTTGTAGCTGTAGGCTACAGTAGTGCGCAGCGTGTGGGTTATGTTATTGGCCATGGCTACACATTCCCTTTCAGTAATATGACACGTGTGTGTCCCCAGTCAAAGATGAGAGAGAGAGAGAGAGAGAGAGAGAGAGAGAGGTTTGCGCTGCAGGGAGGGATGAGCCCACTATATTTAGCACGGAGCAGCACAGGGTTGGCAGGCGAGCGAGAGACGGAACTCTCAGACACACACTTGACACAGCGACTGCACTCCGTTACAACTGTCTAATCAGTGCTGCTACGAGACACTCACAGCTGGTAAGAATTATTATTGAGCTTTGAACTTTTTCTAGGTTTTATTGAAAAATCTGTGCTTGTTGTGACTATAATGGACACAGGTAGACGGTATAGTGAGTGGTACTGTATCCCAGAATACAATGTTTGTCACTAGCTCTGATCCAGAACAGAGCTAGTTTGTCACTATAATGTCAGTTGTCTTTTTTTTGTGGCTGTTAAAAGATGATATTTTTTTATTATTATCTCAAATAAATCATCACCGTCCGGTAGGCTACACAGGTTTTTCTGGACTTTGGGTTACTTGATTTCTTGATCTGACAACAAAGCTATTATGAATCAAGTTTGCATGTCGTTTGCATGAGAGGCCATTTTCTAATTGTGTGTGTGTGTGTGTGTGTGTGTGTGTGTGCACGTATCCTTTCAGGACTTTTATGAATACCGGTAAGCAGCAGAAACCAGTGCTCACAGGCCAGAGGTTCAAGACCAGAAAAAGGGGTGAGCACCAAACTATCCTAATTTTATTTCATTTTTTAAACCTAGTTAATTAGATTTTGACAGAAGCAAGAAGTATTCATTACATTGCCTGAAGTATGAAGTATTAATTGAATTGCCTCATTTATAGATGCCAATTAACAAAAGACCATATGGGCCATTTAGGAGTCCCACACACTATCATCTTTACCTGCAAATAAAAAATAATAACATTTATTTGTATACATTTTCAGGTTGTCTGTAATGTTTCTGTGTGCAGATTATCTAATATCTCAGAAGATGACCTGATGATGGTCTGTGTTTCAAAACATTGTTCCTTTTTTCCTTTTTAGGTTAAACATCATTTTATTTGCAAGTGAACATATAGTGTGGGAAATGAATCATCATTGTTTATGAGATATAATTTCAAAATGTATATTGTGTCTCTTTAGTGAAAGTGGACAGTGAACACACAAATACATTTCGCTCGCTCGCTCACTCTTACACACACGCGCACACACACACACACACACACACACACACACACACACACACACACACACACACACACACAGTGGCGTGCACAGACACTTTGAGGGGCAGGTGCTCAAGTGAAACAAAAGGGCAACTTCAATGTTAAAAAAAAAAAAATCCGTATCCAGTACTTCACAGATGGAGGGGTCCAATTGCGAAAAAGATCGGGTATTTCCGATTATAAAGTCGTTATTTTCGGGTCAAAAACGGGTCTGCACAGCAGAAATAGCCTAGTGCAAATCTTACATTTTTGATGAGCCTGCTCACTGGTCATTTTAACTTTTTTCAATATTGGCATATTGCCTATGGTAAATACCATAATAACATAAACACATCAATTTAACTTGAACAACCAATGTCAATTTGAAGCATGAGAGAGAGAGAGAGACGCGTCTCACACGTTAGAGAGAGAGAGAGACTCTCTCTATCGCACGTTAAAGAGAGAGAGAGAGAGGGGGGGGGGTCGCGTTAGCATCAAGCTAAGCATACGTTCGTTCCATAAATGACAGATCCACATCGCTCATGGGCCCTCATGAGCCCCAATGCCCCATGCGCCTAGTTAGTAGATCTCTCGTTTCGCTCACTTCCCCCTCCGAGTCAGCGGCCGCATGGACATGGTTCAAGTGCCTGGGTGGTTTTATTTATTGTTACCTGGCTGGCTGCTTGTGGTCACGACCGTCCAACTTTTTGGACCGGGTCCGTCATTCGTGAGAATGTAAGAAGTCAGAAGCCTTTTCTGCGTGCCCTTGCCCTGTGCAGAGCGTAAGCGCATTCACGTTGAGTGAGAGTGAACGGAGGCGGAGCCGCGGAGGGAGGGGCACGATGCCTCCCGTGTGGGTGTGTGTGTGTGTGTGTGTGTGTGTGTGTGTGTGTGGACAGTATCACACACATACAACATCATGACAAATGTATAAATAAAGCTTTTAATCCAGAATTGATCGATGTCACCATGGGCCACATACTTGTATAATACACGTACAAATAATACAAAACAAGAAAAAAAAGTGTACCAAATGGACGTGACAAAAGGGCATGTTGGTCCAGAGAGGGCCACTAGTCGGTGCTCAAGCACACCATGGCGTCTACGTATGTGCACGCCCCTGCACACACACACACACACACACACACACACACACACACACACACACACACACACACACTGTCCGGCTGGCGGCCATTACACAAGACCTCCAATGGGACTGGCTCTCAGACCCCAGTCGCAGTGGTGTTGTGCTACTGGAAATGTACCACCGTGCCAGTTGGCATTGATATTGGTACACACTGCACCGCCCTGCTCCTTCCTTCGTCTACCATGGGTGTCATTCAATCATGCAACACTGGAGATAAGCAGAAGCAAAGATTTGAGTTAAAAACGTTCGCTCTGAAGGAATATATTCAAAGATTTGCGCCACATTTTCACGATTTTTAATTCAATTTAATTTTTCAATAGCTAAAGTATAACACAATGCTTAAAACACCTAAAGGGGTGGAATGGAATAGAATAGATTAAGTAACCGAATATTGTTACCACCAGGTACTACAAGATGAATGGATTTCTATGAAACGTGTCCGTCTTAAAGCGGGCGGCTATATCTAACTTGAGAAGATGGATAGTATCTATCTAATACTAATGTGTTTCTGTCCAATCTGTATGGTATACATTCAGTGGTATACTGACAAAACCTTTGACCTGATGGTCAAGATTCAATTTATCCCCTGAGCAAGCAGGCAGGCTCTATTGGCTCAATCAATGGTAAACATGTCATGAAACCGGGTTCAAATCTCTGGTAGAAGACGACAGTTTCATAGTGCTTGCTGCTTTAATAATCTGTATTAAAACCCATTTTAGGCGGGAACCCCTTTTGGTGTTTAAAGGATTGTGTTATACTTTAGCTTTTAAAAAGTAGCAGATCTACAAGCTCGTAGCGCAGCACCGAGTGCCGCGCTACGAGCTTGTAGATCTGCAACAAACAAAAAAAATCGGAAAAATGTGGCACCAATTTGGAATATATATTCTTTCAGAGCAAATGTTCTTTTTTGTGGCTTTCGCCTTTATTTTATATTTTTTATGGAGGGACAGACAGTAGGCTGACAGGAAATGGGGTGAGAGATGGGGGGGAAGACATGCAGTAAAGGCCGTCGGGATCGGCAGTAGAACCCGTGGCACACTGCCAGACTGGATTACCAGCCAAGGTGCCTGGACCACTGAGCCATGGCCCAGCAGAGCGAACGCTTTTAACTCAAATCTTTGCTTCTTGGGGGTCCCTGGGATAACATAATTTCAGATGGGGGTCGACGGCCAAATACATATAATTCTGGGGGTCCTTGACATGAAATAGTTTGAGAACTGCTGACATAAAAACATAGGGTTTTTCAGAAAACTGTCAGGATTTAGAAGACATTTATAGAATCTGGTCCCAGGTCTAAATGGGTTAAATATTTGAAGATGGGGCGCCCGCTGGCCTAGCGGTCCAGGCGCATCAGGCCACATATAGGCTCTGGCCTGACAGCGCGTTGCATGTTCGAGTCCCGCTCATGCCGACCTTTGCTGCGTGTCTCTCCCCTTCCCTCTTTCCTGTCTATCTTCACTTGAAACTATCAATAAAAAAACAAATCTTCTTTTAAATATTTGAAGATTAGATTACTCAACACAAAGCACAATTTTTGTGCAGGTTTCCTAGCATCGCTCTTGCTATCATTATTCCTCAATGCCTAAGTACTGTAGAATGTACCTGGTTAGATACTATAGACAAAACTGTCTCACACTTGGCAGCGTTACTTATTGATAAAAGTAATCCTTGGCGTTCTATACCGTCGCTCACTATACACAGACAACACATAGACAGTGTTGTCTCTTGAATAGTTTTCATTTAGTTTTAGTCACATTTTAGTCACCTGGAATGTCTTAGTGTTAGTCTGGTTTTAGTCGACTAAAATGTGTTTTGGCGGACCTTGATGCCGACTTAATGACTGATTTTACACTTGCTGAAAATAGCCGATCTACAAGCTGTACAAGCGTGTAGATCTGCTATTTTCAGCATGCAACCAAGTGTAAAATGACTACTGGATCTCTTGTCCACTAGTCCCTTCGATCCTAACATTTTAGTGTAGTTTTTATTTGTTGACGAAATTGTCAATATATTTAGTCTTAGTTTTAGTCATCATAGCTTAGTTTTAATTTAGTTTCCATTTAGTTTAAGTGGAAAAAGGTAGTCGACGAACATTTCTTTCGTCTTGGCTTTAGTCGAAAGAAAACAACACTGGTCGCAGTGCAAGAAGACCATCCGGTTTCATTTTACACAAAAGAAAACATTACGAAAAAGTTTCCTATTGAAAGGAATTAACATTGTATAGATGGCTTTGTGATGAGGAGGAATCCTCATTGGATTAAACGGAGAAGCTTAAGCACTCAGCCAAGCAAACGGTGTTCTGGGTTACACAGGAAAGCTTCAGAGGGACAATGGCCTGTGTGCCATCATGCCCCGCTAAATATAGCTGTGATAATCACGTACGCCATGCTTCATGCTGCCATAAAAGTACATCTCTGTTTATACATTATTGCATGACGAGGCAAGTCGAGCCAGTTACACTGGGCGTTATATCTGGCAGTGCCGTAGGAATAGGTAGTGCAGCCAGTGCGGTGCACTGGGGCCCAGCGCCCCCTAGGGGCCCATGAGGGGAAGGGAAAAAAAGAAAAGAAACAGCTGACAGGCCGCTGTTTTGTGAATACACACACACATACACGCACAAGCAGAAGGGGCAGCTAGCTGAGCTATGGGAACAGGAGGAAGACATGGAACCTGGTGTCTAGCAAGGCGCTAGGCACAGCTCATTGGTCAGTACTCTTCATAGGCATGCAGCAGAGCCAATCACTATGCAGTATTGTATCTTAGCAACTATTTCACCACTCTCAGGTCCACAACATTGAAAAAACAAATGGATGCTGTTGACAGCCAAGTGCCAACAATCTTATCTACCTCAGAGTCAGAAAGTTCTAGTAGTGAGATAGAACTAAAAAAAGAAGAAAAACGAAGTGCAGAGCTGAGTGGGAAAAAGATTCGGGGGATTTTTATGAAACAAAAGCTTTGCAGTTTGAAAGTGGATATTCAAGCTTTCCCTACAGCTGCAATTTTGGTGAGTGTAATGTCGTTTAATACAAGCAGATGCAAATTGGAGGAATGGGGAGTCAATGGAATGGATGGTTTATGGCAAGTCACTTTATATCATTATAATAAATCTAGGGTTGCAAATTGCAAAGGACTGTGCTGTCATGTGCCAGTTAGCCCTGACAGGGACACATATAGTGGCAGCATCATTTACTGATGTTTGCACTGCGTTAATGTTATATCTCACCATACCTGTCACTGTAGCGAGTGCAGAGTGCTCATTCTCCAAGCTCAAGTTGATAAAGACTTATTTAAGGAGCAGCATGGGAAGAGAAACTCAGTGGACTGACTACGCTTTCTATTGAGAACTGCAGAGCGAGGGCTTTGCTGACTTTGCTGAGTACAAGGCCTGTAAGGTGACCTTCTAATGAGGGAGTACTCTGGTAACAGCCACATCCATCCCATTCATTAATGCTGTGGTTTTGTAAGGCATATAATGAGCTGTGTCTTTCTTGATGGTTATGCTTATGGACATTCTGTGGAAGTGGAATATATAATCTTTGTACAAGCTTTGTTAGTGTATAATGCTATATTTGAACGTTTGATAGTTTGGAGACATCAGGCTGTGGTAGTTTTGTTTTTGAGCCCAGGTCAGGGCAGGTTGTTTATTGATGATTATATGGACACTGAGCTTGGCAGCTGGTGCTGTCTGCATGTGGTGCTGAAAGGCTGGTTTAAATGATTGATTGAAATATTTTTTTTGTTTGCAGAATTACAGTACATTTCAAGCACAAACTCAATACAAAGACTGTTAACTGTGAGTGGACGAGTTTACTCAATGCTGTACCATATGTTCTCATGCCAATAAAGCCCCTTTGAACTTGTGTGTGTGCATGGGCGCGCTCACGCACACTTGTTTATGGCGGTGATGGGGGGCCTACAAAATATTCTCGCACCGGGGCCCACCATGAGGTCACTACGCCACTTAATGTCCAGTAAGATATAGTGATTCACAAAGTGGGGTTTTGTGGGGTATCCAGAGAACTCGCCAGTTTACAGACTCAGTTTAGTGCATTTTTGTTTTACTTCAACTTCATTTAAATTGCATTGGGGAGAGAGAGAGAGAGAGGGGGGGGGGGGGGGGGGGGGGGGGGGGAGTTGTTTAGAGTTAACACTAGAGAAAGTAGGAATGCTAAAAGTTTAAACACCAAAGTACCAAAACAATGTAATTCATTAGTAAACAATATCCTGAAATGGTAGGCCTACTTATCATTGGTATTAACATACTCACCTTTTTATCATTTATATCTAGCTGACCATTTAACTTAAATTTAAATAATTTGAAATTAACTATAACATCTGTGAGTTTGACATACTAAACTGATGAAGACAGCGTAACGATGAAGATATTGGCGAGTTCTCCGGTATTGGGTTTTGGGGAACCCCAGGGGTCCTTGACGGGGTTCCAGGGGGTTCCTATAGCCAAACGGGGAACACTTTAACCACTGTTTTATATTATCTGCAAGGCTATTTTCAAAACGATCGAGAACAATCCTAAATTTGTGACAGATTTTGAATTGTTTTGAAAATGTTAATAACACAAATCGGGCTCCCTGGCACAATTTTTCACATATATTGGAATGTATTTCGCCAAATACATAACAATTCACCCTTTGTCAAGTTCCGCCCGTGGCTGTGCCCCTCTTCGCACCCATTGGTTGCCGTTTTGTGGTTGGACAAAAATCCTTTCTCTCCATCCACTACTATTGAAATAAGGTGTTTTTTTCAGTTGCTTCGTATTGATATTCTGTGCATTAAATTGTTATTCTAAACTTTGTGTCAGTAAAAAAGGAACATATCACAGGTGCAGCATGGTATCTGGGAATTATCATATTTGTTTTTAGTTTTTTCCATAAATTATGTATGCAATTTACTGGTTAGTCAGTCAGGGACCAATCAGAAGGCTAACAAATGGTGAATTGTGTGTCCTTGACATGAAAATGTTTGAGATACCGCTGCTGCAAAGTCTCCTTAACCTATTTTGGGCGGGAACCTCTTTTGGTGTTTTAAAGCATTATGTTATACTTTAGCTATTGAAAAATAGCAGATCTACAAGCATTGAAAAATATTTTTCAATGGTTAGGTCTGCTTTTTTTTAATCTTTGAATATATATTATTACAGAGTGAACATTTTAACTAAAATCTTTGCTTCTGGTGAGAGGTCCCTGGAACAATATATTTTCAGATGGTCGTCGGCAGCCAAATACATCTAATTGTTCTACTTGACATGAAATATTGAGCACCATTGATACAGAAAAAAAACTGTCAGGATTTAGAAGACATATTTTAAATATCTAAATGGGTTAACCCGCTATACTTCCTTGTCCACGTCTCTCAGATGAAAAGGAGAAGTTTGAGCCCACAATTTTCCGAGACACAATCGTCGTGGGCCTCAATGAAGCGGGCGAGGACCTTGACGCTCTAGCCAAGTTCCTGGACGTCACAGGCTCGCGCCTGGACTACCGTCGCTATGCCGACACCCTGTTTGACATCCTCATCGCGGGAAGCATGCTCGGTGAGTGGCACAGTGTTGATTTCCTTCCACTAAAAACTAAGACGAAAAATGCTCGTCGACTACCGACTAACTAAATGAAAACTAAGCTTTGATGAAAACTAACTAAATTAAACTAAGACTAAATATACTGACAATTTCTAAAATGTTAGGAAGGGACTAGTGGACAAGAGATCCAGTATAAGTCATATACTTGGTTGCATGCTGGAAATAGCAGATCTACAAGCTCAGATCTGTGAGCTTGTAGATCGGCTATTTTCATTACGACGGCATCAAGGCCCGTCAAAATACATTTTAGTCGACTAAATCAACTGAAGATTTAGTCGACTAAAGTCTTATGATATTTAGTCTCGACTAGACTAACACTAAAACATTCCAGGTGACTAAAATGTGACTGAAACTAAATAAAAGCTATTGAAGAGACTACGACTAAAACTAAAATCAAAATTTGCTGCCAAAAACAACACTGGAGACTAGTGCCCTAAAACGACTGTCTGCTTATGTGATGTCAGAGATGGCTGGAATGTTCCGTGCGCGATGTATCCAATCGTCACTGTTCCGGCATGAAACCTTTGTATGTCCAAAACCTATTAGGGCCGATTCATACTCACCGTAGCACCGAAGAGTCGACTTTAGGACAGTACCCGCCCCCCCAAACCTCAAATGACGTCACATTGTAGGCTCTACAGAGCCCAATGTATAGGGTTGAAGTGGTTAATGTATGTTTTCTAATCAAAATTTAAATCGCCAAACGAACTAGTAACTAAAGTTTTCAAATAATTGTAGTGGAGTAAAAGTAAAAATGTTGTACTGTACAGTACTTAAGTAAAAGTACTTAGTTACTTTCCACCACTGGAAATAGTGACAATAGCCAATCTACAAGCTTCACAACGTGTCGCATATCAAGCTGAAGTAGTTCATACAATTATGAAAAAAAACATCAAATTTGAATTTTAAATATGTAAATACAAGGGTTCCACCAGACTCCTACCAAATCCAGCTGCTATTCTTTTTTTTCAACAATATATTTTCTTCTCACTTTTTTTTTCTCACTTTTTTCTTTATTTAGCAAGCTGGGGGCAGAGAGAGGGGAAGGAAGGACAGCCTTAATCAAAGCAGGGACTTTTGGGATTATGTGGTCTACAGTACAGTACAGTACCATCTATTTGGCTACCGGCGCGCCCCCAAATCCTGCTATTTCCTTTGAGTCGGGGACAGAGTGAATACACCCTGTGCTGTTCAAAGGGTAACATTAGTGCTTTGAGTTGGATACAAGTACCATAGTACCATAGTTGGGGATGGAGCTCGATAACCGATACCCGAAAATATCCGATAACAAGCTTATTGAGTATACCGGTTATCAATAAGCTTTGGGCTTATCAAGCCTGTTATCGAGCATAATGTAATGTAATGTAATCATCCATGCTGGCACAAACATGACTGTCTAAAAGTGTATTGATACCTGCCAACCAGCACCACCCGAGTAAACAAAATTACGCTTGTGACTGTACACATATTAACCAGTTAACAGTTTCTTTAATATTATTTTATTGGTAAAAAAAATTAGTACCAGTCTCGTCATTTCCAGTGAAAGTGTCAGACCATCAGTCCAGAGTTGTAAAGCTCGCTCAGGAATGGAAAAGTGACCACTTGGTGGCTTTGTCAGATGAAAACAGTAATTCTCCTTAAATCAAAGACATCCCCTCCCGTCCCCAAGAGAGAGAGAGAGAGAGAGAGAGAGAGAGAGAAATATACAGGGGTTTACACAAAATTGGAAACTTATTCCAAGCCTTGTTCTTTTATTTACTGGGTCTTATTGTCCCCTCTAAGTTAATGCCAGGTCTTCTTAGGCCGGCCGCTGGGTCTTATTGTCCCCTCTAAGTTAATGCCAGGTCTTCTTAGGCCGGCCGCTGGGTCTTATTGTCCCCTCTAAGTTAATGCCAGGTCTTCTTAGGCCGGCCGCTGGGTCTTATTGTGCCCTCTAAGTTAATCGACATTGCGGTGCATCGTTCTCTTCCTTCCTTACTACGTGTCCGTACCATCGCAGTCTTCCTCTCCTCTCCTCACCGCATCCACTATGGCCTCCACAACCCATCCTCTGTCTCAGCTAGCTGGTCTTTCTGTCCCTCAGTGACACAACACATCCATCTGATCATCCTCTGTCTCAGCTCTGCACTAGTCTCGCGTTACCAGACTGTTGACTCTCGCAATTCGCAAATGCTTCATCATACAGTCTGGAGCAACGGAAGAGCTATCAGGAGTAAGTGATAAAGCGGAAGACGTTTTTACAGTCGCGCAAATTTATTCTAATATAAATAGAAATCATCTAGGCATATATAGCTTGTTGCTTAGCAGAAAATAAAATACAAAAAATAAAATGTAACGATATTTTAAAATATATCTTCGTGAACGGAAATGGCAGCTTCCGTTACTCAGCTCATGGGGGATATAGTTCCAGACTCTATATAGCATTCGGAGATTGTGGAATAGTTGTCTGACTACGCGAGACTAGCTCTGCACTGGTCTTTGTCCCTCAGTGACACACACCACACCACATCCATCTGATCATCGTCTGTCTCAGCTCTGTTCAGCTTCTCTTCATGCTCCACCCTCAGGGCCCATGTCTCACTTCCATCCATACGTCATGCCGCTTCTGACGCAGGCAGAGTACACTTGCCCTCATCATATTTAAATAAAGCATTGGGCGCACAACATTTTTAGCTGTGTGAGTATTATGTTTGCTTTCACTGTTCTGTCAGTTTCAGTTACTCTTCTTGGCTGTAAACTGGTCAGAGTCCTGTGTTTATCGTCCCTGTCGTTTTGGCTACAGTAGCTTATAATCTCTTAACATGCTCACAATGCATGCACACATAACACACATTCCTTCACATCCAGCCTATCTTGGAAGTGTCTAGGAGTCGGATTTGTTTCATTGTTGCTTTTCAGTAGGTGGCAGGCCAGTGACTAGTCAGAGTAGCAAAGATCTAGTTACTCTAGACAAGACATAGTTACCGGTATATATTTCCATTGGGTGTATAACTCATGTTTTTTATATGGTAGGGTAAAGCCCAAGCCCTGTTAGCCATGCAGCCTATATTTCATGCACTGAGTGGTGGTGCGCTTGTTAGGCCTACGCTCTCTCAATTAGGGATTTTCCCAGTGGTTAATTTCACTGAACCTTTTTTCAAATAGTTGAAAATGAATTCATTACAAATGTTTATCATATACCTTTTAAATTTGCACTAAAAAACATGCTCGACTGTAAAACTGTAACCAAATAATGGCCCTGTGCTGGCCGGTGTAAAAATATATAACAGCCTACTGCAAATAACGGCCTGGTTCCTTATAAACACCCAGGGTCTGATTTTGCATATTAACAGCAGTTAGCAGCACTGCAGATAAGATCTAGTCACATTATCCAAGATCTATAGCATCACATTAGCAATAGAAAATATCTAGTAACAGACACTAGCAAAGCAGTGGAGAGAAATAGAAAATGTGAAGAGAAATAGGACAGCTAGCCTCCTACAGCAAAACCAAGATACCGATGGATGGCTGTGAAATATCAGGTACTGTAGCTGCGTAATGTAATGGAGGATAAGCCTTTAGCTGGGATAACGAATTGGACAAAACCAGGATAATAACGCTGTAAGCAGCAAGAATATCATGAAGGTCATAAGGTCGGTCCCATTTGTTGGTTAATGTAATAAAATGTAAAAATGTAATTTCCTGTGCATAATGGCCTTATCACATGAGCAGCAGGTTGAACTGTACTATATTATTTTATTGAAATGGGAAGAGATTAACAGCAGTAGCTACTGTACACGGTACATGAATACGTAAATCATGCTATAGAGTACCAATTATTAGTTTACAAACATTGGGCCTCATGCACCAACCGTTCTTAAGAGGAAATTTGTTCTTAGACCCACTTAGGATGTTTTTAAGAAGGATTTGGGATCAATCTTTTCTTAGCTTTCTTTTCTTAATTTGTTCGTAGGTAAGAACAGAATCTACGTTTAATCTATTTTCGTTCTTAAGTGCAATCTGAAAACATAAAGGAAAAACAGCGCCATCTGCATGATGCTCAAAGTTTGGTCTGAGGACCTCAAGGGGTCCTTGAGGAAGTTCCAGGCAGTCCACAGCAAAATATGAAACATTTTACCACTTTAATCCCATTTTATACTTTGAAAATAGCCAATCTACAAGCTCACAAATGTGTCCCATTACTGCCCATTTTTAGCTTGTATTTTCGAAACATTTTGATAAATCTTCAAAACATTTCCCTAGCAGAAATATATTCATATGGGGGTCTGCAGAATGCATGTCAATTTGGGGGTCCTTGACATGAAAATGTTTGAGAACCACTGGTTTAGAGTTCACAACCCATTGAACCCAACCCAAACAAATGCATGCACCATACCCACCACATACCACCATACCCATCAAATCCTGGCTCCTCCTCCTGTCCACATGTCGAAGTGTCCTTGGGCAATACACTGAACCCTACGTTGCCTCCAATGAGTTGGTCTGTGTGAGCTCACCGGTCGGTGTGTGAATGTGGGAAGTGAGGACGCTGGCGTCGAATGTTCGCCGCTTCACCTCCCAATGTATGAATGAATGAATGAACCATTGTAAAGCGCTTTGAGCACTTGGAAAAGCCCTATAAAATGCAATTAATTATTATTATTATTATTATTAAATGTGCAAAGTTGCCTAATGAGATTGCAATGTAATGCAGTGGTTCTCAACCTGTGGGTTGGGATCCCCACATGATACAATTTAAAAATAAAAAAATGCCATTCGTGCATCAAAGATAATCAACAAACTACTGTACAGTCCAAATCGGATTATTTTTGGGCGGTCACAGCCTTAAAAGGTTGAGAACCACTGATGTACACGAAGTGTCGAGCCAGAATCTACAGCAGGGTTCCCCAATTAGCGGCCCGCGGGCCGCCCCCTTGTGGCCCGCGGAAGAAATAAATAAATAAATATTAATTTTATTTTTTATTTATTTTTGGGGTCGGGGTCCCAGATATAAATGGCATTAAATTGGGGTCAGTAGCCTCTGCATGTCAAACTGGGGGTCCTTTTCAAATGGGGTCTTGCTCTGAACATAAATTTCAGGGCAAGACCTTGCGCGTGTCGACTCTGCCCCCAGCCTGGTACCGTAGTCAAAATATGGCCCTTGAGGAAAATTAATTGGGGAACCCTGATCTACAGTATGTTGACAGTTATATAGTATCACTGTAGCAGTAGATGGATAGCGGTATGTATGATGTTTGAACTTGGTCATATGATGTGTTTCTATAATGTCTACACACAAATTGAAAATGTTTTCATTGATAAAAAATGTTTCAAATAGTTTGTCATCTGTACAAAAACAAACATCCTGTCTGCCGTCTTGTAAGCCCCTGACTGGGGATCAGTGTTGTTTTTGGCAGCAAATTTCGATTCTAGTTTTAGTCATATAGTCTCTTGAATAGTTTTAATTTAGTCACCCGGAATGTCTTAGTGTTTAGTTTTAGTCAACAAAGATTTTTGTCGACTAAATCTACAGTTGATTTAGTCAAACAAAATGTATTTTATTCTCACAACACGTGAGCTTGTAGATCTGCTATTTTCAGCATGCAACTAATTGTAAAATTACTTATAGTTTTTATTTGTTGACGAAATTGTCAATATATTTAGTCATAGTTTTAGTCCTCAGTAGCTTAGTTTTCATTTAGTTTCCATTTAGTTTTTATCAGTGGAAAAAGGTAGTCGACGAACATTTTTCGTCTTAGTTTTAGTCGACGAAAACAACACTGCTGTGGGGATTAGCTTCAGATGCTTAAAAATGCTCTAATTACACAGGGGGCCCGGTGGCACAGTTGGTAGTGCTGTCGCCTCACAGCTAGAAGGTCCTGGGTTCGATTCCCGCTCGGGGCGCTGTGGGTGCTGGCGGCGTGTTTCCTCCTCCGCGTCATCAGTGCCCATACCCAAAGGCGGGGTTGGCGAAAGGGCCTTCCTGTGTGGAGTTTGCATGTTTTCCCCGTGTCCCCTAGGGTAGGTACCCTCACAAAAACATGCAGTAATCCTGGTCTCTAAACTGCCTCCCCCTAGCCAGCCGGGGCGCCTGATGGAGGGGAAAGGAACTGATTGGAATAACGTGTTCCTTCCACGCGCTACGTCCAACCAGGGAAACTCCCCCCTGTCGGGTGTAAAGGAGCAACTTGGACACTCAAGCATGAAGGAAGCATGAGTTAAGTCCGTTGCTCTCCCCAGGTTGGCGGAGGGTTTGTAGAGCCCAGGATCAGATGATTGACAAAAAATTACAAAATCGTGGGATAAAAAATATATATATAAAAAAAAGAATGCTCTAACTATTGGTTTTAAGTTAACCTTTCAATCTCACATTCACTACCACATACAGCTCCCGGAGGCACGCGCATCGACGAGGGCGACAAGACCAAGGTGACGGCCTACTGCGTGTTCACCACTGAGGAAAGCCACTCGGCTCTACGCCTCTATGCTCAGGTATAGGAACGCCACTCAGCTCTACGCCTCTATGCTCAGGTATAGGAACGCCACTCAGCTCTACGCCTCTATGCTCAGGTAGGAAAGCCACTCAGCTCTACGCCTCTATGCTCAGGTAGGAAAGCCACTCAGCTCTACGCCTCTATGCTCAGGTAGGAAAGCCACTCAGCTCTACGCCTCTATGCTCAGGTAGGAAAGCCACTCAGCTCTACGCCTCTATGCTCAGGTATAGGAACGCCACTCAGCTCTACGCCTCTATGCTCAGGTAGGAAAGCCACTCGGCTCTACGCCTCTATGCTCAGGTATAGGAACGCCACTCAGCTCTACGCCTCTATGCTCAGGTATAGGAACGCCACTCGGCTCTACGCCTCTATGCTCAGGTATAGGAACGCCACTCAGCTCTACGCCTCTATGCTCAGGTATAGGAACGCCACTCGGCTCTACGCCTCTATGCTCAGGTATAGGAACGCCACTCAGCTCTACGCCTCTATGCTCAGGTATAGGAAAGCCACTCAGCTCTACGCCTCTATGCTCAGGTAGGAACGCCACTCGGCTCTACGCCTCTATGCTCAGGTATAGGAACGCCACTCAGCTCTACGCCTCTATGCTCAGGTATAGGAACGCCACTCAGCTCTACGCCTCTATGCTCAGGTAGGAAAGCCACTCAGCTCTACGCCTCTATGCTCAGGTAGGAAAGCCCCTCAGAACAGCCCCTCAGAACATACGCGACTTTATGGTAATTTATTTTATAAATTGGACCATCATTTTCCAAAAAGAATATTATGACATTAGAAATGAGACTTTAAACTAGTGACTGGAAGCAGAAAGTATTTATGACTATGTTTATTAAGGTAATACAGTCTAGGTGAAGTTGGGCCCAAATACATGGACTTCTATGAGGCTATGGGTTTTTTGGGGCCCAATGACAGCGCCACAACAGGCCATTATATGAACTTTCAGGAAATCCCGATTTCCTTAGTAGCTTCACAAAATATCTGTCTGACTGCCCCCCTGGTAGGAACGCCACTCGGCTCTACGCCTCTATGCTCTAATGTCTCTATTTGATCATCTTTACAGGTGTTCCATAAGCTTATAAGGAGATATAAGTACCTGGAGAAGGCATTTGAAGAAGAAATCAAAAAGGTAAAGACCATCGTTGGACCATCGCTACCGTTACGTCCATCATGGCCCATAGCACTTACCCCACCCCCTTAGATAGCAATTCTGTAGACTTAGATAGCATTTGATACAGACTTATAGCATGTTATGTAGACAGCATAAGTGCATTGTATGTGCTATTGTCATAGCACGTCATAGTACATATGTATAGAATAGTAGTATAGATGTATAGCTTATAGTTTCATTATAGATATTCCACTGTTACTTTCTTAGCTTACGCATGTTTCATGATAAATGTTTTTATGTGATGTATACCCATGCTTTTTTGTTCTTGCTTAATGTAAGTCGCTCTGGATTAAGAGCGTCTGCTAAATGCCTAAATTGTAAAATTGTAAATTGTAAATTGTAAATCGTTGTGACTAACTGATTCTCGTTAATAACAGTCACACACTAACCACACCCAACATGAATATTACGCAATCTATGCACATTTTATTAGGAACGAGGCCGATCTTTTCATCTGTACGAATAATTCTGAAGAGATTTTCGGATCATTTATTTTATTCCTTTATATTAGTCTTGAGACTTAATATTAGTGAAGTCCCAAGTAAAGATAAGCAAGTCTTAAGTCAAGTCCCAAATTACAATGATCAAGTCGAGTCACAAGACCGGATATTTAGCCTAAATTCCCAACAAGTCATTTTGTACCCTCTCAGAGTTACAGACTCTTAAGGGGCCCCTGGTGGGCCTAGGACCAGATGTTGAGAAATGCTAATCATATCCATAAGAGTCGAGAAATATTAAAGCTCTCCACACGCACGCACGCACGCACGCACGCACGCACGCACGCACGCACGCACGCACGCACGCACTCACGCACTCACTCACTCACTCACTCTAAGCACCAGCCCTCTCTCACCCTCATCCCTGTCCCTTCCTGTCTGCACGTGTCACTTCCTGTGTAGCTGCTGCTCTTCCTGAAAGCGTTCAGTGAGTCGGAGCAGACCAAGATGGCCATGCTGACCGGCATCCTGCTGGCCAATGGGACGCTGCCGCCACCCATCCTCAGCAGCCTCTTCAGCGACAATGTCGTCAAGGAAGGTAGGTGTGTGTGTGTGTGTGTGTGTGTGTGTGTGTGTGTGTGTGTGTGTGTGTGTGTGTGTGTGTGTGCACGTTCGTCCCTCTTGACTTTTACACCAATCATGGTTTCGTTCTTCATATTTGGTTGAATATTCATCAATATTATGAAGTACGAAGATGTAATGGAGGTCTGCTTTGAATGGTTTTTAATGTACCTTCTCAGGGATCTCTGCATCGTTTGCGGTGAAGATGTTCAAAGCGTGGATAGCTGAGAAAGATGCCAATTCTGTCACCTCAGCTCTGAGGAAGGCCAACCTGGATAAAAGACTTCTGGTAAGAATATAACTCAAAGTGCACACACACACACACACACACACACACACACACACACACACACACACACTCTGTCTTTGTCTCTCTGCTGTTCTACTGAATTAACCATCTGAACCCTATAGCATCCCTATTCTGTCTGTGTTGTTTTTGGCAGAAAATTTTGATTTTAGTTTTAGTCGTAGTCTCTAGTTTTCATTTAGTTTCAGTTACATTTTAGTCACCTTGAATGTTTTAGTGTTAGTCTAGTTTTGGTCAACTAAATATCATAAGATTTTAGTCGACTAAATCTACAGTCGATTTAGTCGACTAAAATGTATTTTGGTGGGCCTTGATTCCTTGTAAATCTGCGATTTTCAGCATGCAACCAAGTGTAAAATGACTTATACTGGATCTCTTGTCCACTAGTCTCTTCCTAACATTTTAGTCTAGTTTTTATTTGTCAGTATATTTAGTATATTTAGTCAGTATATTTAGTTTTCATGTAGTTTCCATTTAGTTTTTGTCCGTAAAAAAAGGTAGTCGGCGAACATTTCTCGTCTTAGTTTTAGTCGACGAAATCAACACTGCATGCATTCGTATAATGCTGGTAGGATTACAACAACAACACAAGCTTCATGTGAGGCAGGCATGTATATCACAGAGATAATAACATCCGGTGTCCACAGGGTGGAGCCGTAGCCTAAATAGAACCCTGTAACACGACTGTGGCTCAGGAGGTAGAGCAGGCCGTCCAATGATCCATGGGTCGGCGGTTCGAATCCCGGCTCCTCCTGTCTACATGTCGAAGTGTCCTTGGGCAAGACACTGAACCCCAAATTGCTCCCGATGTGCTGGTTGGTACCTTGCATGGCTTCCGCCGCAATCGGTGTATGAATGGGTGAATGTAATGCACAATCTATGTAAAGCGCCTTGGATAAAGGCACTATATAAATGCACCATTTACCATTTAACACCAACTCACCCAATCAACTACATCTGACTGATATATTTTTGAGTGGTGCAACCACTCCAAGGAACAGCAATGTCCGTGTCCGCCTAACTATGTGACGTTAACCCACCCATGCACCTATGTGACTGTGAGCACCAGTATGACTATTAGTACCAGTAGGGGCGCTGTTGTGCCAGAAACAGAGAGAGAGAGTGCTGCACTGTTGCCTGCTAATGAGAGAGAGAGAGAGGGGGGGGGGGGGGGGGTTGCACCATTTGGTTCACGGGTGTGATTTTATTTAGGACACTGGTCCTCCTTGGATACCGGAGAACTCACCAGTTTTCCAAGACGCCAAGGCGAAGATTCTTCATCAGTGTCGTTATGCTAACATGCTGTCTTCATCAGTGTAGTCAAACTCACAGATGTTATACTGTAGTTCATTTCCAAAGTGATCAAATTATTTTGTGCAATTAAATGGTCAGCTAGATGATGATAAAAAGGTGAGTACAGTATGTGAATACTAATGATAAGTATAGCCTACCATTTCAGGATATTGTTTACTAATTAATTACATTGTTTCGGTTCTTTGGTGTTTAAACTTTTAGCATTCCTACTTTCTCTAGTGTTAACTCTAAACAACTATCCTCTCTCTCTCAATTCAATGCAATTTAAATGAAGGTGAAGTAAAACTAAATTGCGGCGAGTTGGTAAACTGGTGAGTTCTGTCCTCCTTGACATGAAAATGTTTGAGAACCTCTGTTTTGTGGTGACCTATAAAGACAGTGTTAGTCAGTGTTGTTTTCGTCGACTAAAACTATGCGCCGACTACCTTTTTTCACTGATGAAAACTAAATGAAAACTAAGCTATGATGACTAAAACTAAGACTAAATATATGGACAATTTCATCAACAGATAAAAACTGTAAAAACTAAAATCTAAATTTGCTGCCAAAAACAACACTGGTTACAATACTAGTGCAGTCCACAGAGAGAGGATGAATGCACAGACAATGAGCTCTATTCTGGTGGGTTGTGAACAACTTGCCGTTGATGTACTCCTCTGTACTTGATGTTGCTAAAAATGCACCGTGCTGCTTAACCCATTTAGACCTGAGCTCGATTCTAAATCATGACAGTTATCTGAAAAACGCATGTTTCTATATCAGTGGTTCTCAAACATTTTAATGTCAAGAACCCCCAGGATGATATGTAATTGGCCGCCGACCTGAACATATGTTTTTCCAGGGACCCGCCAGGAGCAAAGATTTGAGTTGAAAACGGTCGCTCTGAAAGAATATATATTCAATATATACATTTTCCCGATTTTTCAAATCGGAGATCTACAAGCTCACACATTTAAAAACCAGGGGTGACCGTGACTGAGCCTTTTCAGTGGTAGCCCACATTATGTGTACGGAATTGAGATACCCATATCAAACTGTCCCCTTCTGTTGAAATCTCGCCTGAACTCTGACTTTTACACCTTGGCTTTTAATAATAATCTATCTATAAATGCACCCAAGTTAAGTCTCTGTATGTCTGTCTGTGTGTGAGTATGACCGTTTATTTTTATATCATTGCTGTCAGGAAAAAACCTTGTGTTTCGATCTCTCAACATTAAATGTTTTTTTTTAAAACTACTTCATTATACTACAGTATCACACAAAAGTAGCCAAAAATAGCACGTCTTTCTACAACTAGGCCCGCTCACAAAGTGTCACATCGGGACACGTTGGGAGCTGGTGTTGGTGAGCTGCTGTTTTGCTATTGGCATTTTTTGTGACGGTGACAGCGACGGCATTCTATTCTATTCTATTCTACACCAGTGATGTAAATAGGTTTTCAATGTAATTGAGTCCCAGGATGCAGGGATGGTCTTTTAGATGAGTCCCACTTCAACCACGTTACGAGTCATATTTTGCCATTTTTACAAATTGCCGCATTTAACTCCCATTTCATTTTATATGGTTATAATGTGGTTATATTCATGTAGAAGACAGAAGAAGAAATTATTATTATAACTAAAGCTATCAAAATAAACTAGAATAAAAAACAGTACAGTAGTGCATCCCGTGGATGCAGAGGTTGTTGTTTTATTAGCTATAAACTGCGTTTTGGGATGCAAAATGCACCCCATTTTAATCTCTGCTACACTAAATTATTTCAGGAGCTGTTTCCTGCCAACAAGCAGAATGTGGAGCACTTCACCAAGTACTTCACGGACGCCGGGCTGAAGGAGCTGTCGGACTTCCTGCGCGTCCAGAAGACCCTCGGAACGCGCAAGGAGCTTCAGAAGGAGCTGCAGGAGCGTCTGTCACAGGACTGTCCCATAAAGGAGGTACGAGAGACCCTGCTGCAGGGGGAAAACTAACATTCGTTTCTTGTTGATCAAAGGCTTTATCACTTACTATGAAAACGAGCAGTAACACTGGAACCAACGCATCACGCTCTTTATCACACACACACACACACACACACACACACACACACACACACACACACACACACACACACACACGCACACACACACACACACGCCGCACCTCCCACTCCAGAAAGTGTGAGCTTCTCAGCTCCGGAGAAACAGCGGAGCCATTAAACCAGAAAATGTCGCATCACAATGTTGCTTTCCTTCTAAATCTCTGTATATAAAATATAGCTAACTCGCCGAATCTCTTAGTTACATCAATATTGTTCTTATAAAATAGTTGCTTTAAATCATTTTGACTGCCAGGGACTTCCATTTCCAATGATCACGGTGGTTTGACTCATATGGATATAACTTAGAATCAACTCACTGAGAGAAAACGCTAATGTTACTGCCGTCAAATTATTACACATTTCTGAGACAGAGACAACTCCCTGACAATATCGCTGAGACAGTTTATTTATTTTTGGACCACAATGCTTATATGAGACAATTTTAAATGAAACTTCTATGACAGTGCTTTAATGAAGTGACATTATTCGTGGCTCAACCCTGCGGTCGCTCGTCACCTTTAAGGCATCTTACTGGTTTATTCTGTTTGTTTGTGCATTGAAGTGGATGTGTGTGCACATCTTCTCAGGCATTTAGATCTTAACCAATCAACAGGCCCTATATACTGTATATACGACGAATAGTGACATTAGCTGATCTGCAAGCTCACAGAAATAAGCTCTTCTCGTGCAGATTGTGGTGTATGTCAAGGAGGAGATGAAGAGAAGCTCCCTACAGGAGCAGGCAGTGATCGGCCTGCTGTGGACCTGTCTGATGAACGCCGTGGAGTGGAACAAGAAGGACGAGCTGGTCACGGAGCAGGCGCTCAAACACCTCAAGGTAGGTTGGGTTGCACTCCAGAATAGACAAACTACAAGCTCATTTGGGTGTTGTTGTTTATTTACGTGGTGGCACTCGAGAGCCGCCTAGAGGGGGATCTGTGTTTGGGTATTTGTGTTGATTTCTAAAACTAAAACGAAAAATGTTTCGTCGACTGACTACCTTTTTCCACTGGCGAAAACTGAATGGAAACTAAATGAAAACTAAGCTGTGATGACCAAAACTAAGACTAAAGGTGGTTTTTATAGCTCAGGCTTTAGGGTTTAATGTTTAAATAAATCACACTTGTGTGAAGTGATGGGCGCCCACTGTGGATGCCACACGATTGATTCACTGTCTGCCACCATATACATTACGAGACATGAATGAATGCAGTGTGTTATATTATTGTATAAAACGAAATCAGTCACAAGTGTATTTATATTTAAATACTGTCCACATGACGTCTCACGTTGTCCTAACAAACTGCCCTAAAGTGTGTGTGTGTGTGTGTGTGTGTGTGTGTGTGTGTGTGTGTGTGTGTGTGTGTGTGTGTGTGTGTGTGTGTGTGTGTGTGTGTGTGTGTGTGTGTGTGTGTGTGTGTGTGTGTGTGTGTGTGTGTGTGTGTGTGTGTGTGTGTGTGTGTGTGTGTGTGTGCGTGCGTGCGCGTGTGCACGCTTCTTCTTGCAGCACAACGCTCCACTATTGGCAGAGTTCACCACACAGGGCCAATCAGAAATGGTGCTGCTGCTGAAGATCCAGGATTATTGCTACGACAACATCCAATTCATGAAGTCCTTCTCCAAGATAGTGATGCTCTTCTACAAAGGTCTGCACAATCCGCATTCATTAACCCATTTAGGACGTGTGGAGCCGTCCTAGCTAATCCAACCAACGGATACACACGTCCTAGCGCATTTTCAATGATATCAAACGAGAGAAACATAATATTCTGATATCTTTTCTTTATTTCTTTTTTTGGAGTTTGCCTCTCCTTCTGCACCATACTCCTTGCTGTTCGTGCATGAGCGCTGCCGTTCACTTCCCTGTTTACTGCTCAGAAAGAAAGGCTCTGGTAATCTAGGGTGCTCTGGTTTTGACCAGATGGATATACTGGGCTCTTAATTTCTGACTTCAACATGCCTCTCGTTTAAAATATGAACGTGAGGGATTATCGAGCAAGTTTATCGTAATCATAGCGACGTAAGCAAGCAACATTATTCCTCCCGGTTTTTGTACGGAATGGAGGGGGGGGGGCTTTCAGAGTAAAAGCTGCCATACCCCGAGCTGCTATTTTGAAAGAAATCTCGGCGCTGATTGTGTTTTAATCACCAGTAGGTTATACTTATCACACCAATGCGATCAAGCGTTACACAATGACACATAAAGGAAACTGAATCTGAATTTGAATCTGAAAAGCCAGCCGGTTCGCCTGGAGCCGACTGCGTGTATATATACTGACTGCGATTTGGAAACACGGAAGTGAAATTACTGCCAATGTAATGCCTGGAAATGAAGGCCCCTCCATATACTACTGTATGGCCCTCATCAAACCCTGTACAAGAGAATGTCCCTGCTACCACCCTTACATCTCCATACTGCATGGAGCTGACCTGTTCTCTTCTAACATTCCATGTTGATCTGATCTCACCCAGCAATCTGCCGGCGTGAACGAGGTGGATGCGTGCACGCTTCTCACCCTCAGGCGTCTTACTGGTAGAGCCTGTTCTGTTTTGTTTATAGTCTCCTATGGCCCTGGGCAGAGATGTTTAGTCTCCTATGGCCCTGGGCAGAGATGTTTAGTCTCCTATGGCCCTGGGCAGAGATGTTTAGTCTCCTATGGCCCTGGGCAGAGATGTTTAGTCTCCTATGGCCCTGGGCAGAGATGTTTAGTCTCCTATGGCCCTGGGCAGAGATGTTTAGTCTCCTATGGCCCTGGGCAGAGATGTATAGTCTCCTATGGCCCTGGGCAGAGATGTTTAGTCTCCTATGGCCCTGGGCAGAGATGTTTAGTCTCCTATGGCCCTGGGCAGAGATGTTTAGTCTCCTATATGGCCCTGGGCAGAGATGTTTAGTCTCCTATGGCCCTGGGCAGAGATGTTTAGTCTCCTATGGCCCTGGGCAGAGATGTTTAGTCTCCTATGGCCCTGGGCAGAGATGTTTAGTCTCCTATGGCCCTGGGCAGAGATGTTTAGTCTCCTATGGCCCTGGGCAGAGATGTTTAGTCTCATATGGCCCTGGGCAGAGATGTTTAGTCTCCTATGGCCCTGGGCAGAGATTTGATTCATACATTTTGATCCGATGCAGTATATAGAAGAAGTCGTTTATATAAGGCCTATACAGTGGCAGCTGCTGATATCCCTTGACTCCTATACATAACCGCTCTCAAAGGGCACCTCCGGACGGCTGCAATTTGAAACTGGCCCCCGTAAAATCTGAATCCCCCCCCCCCCCCCCCCCAGTTAACAGTGAACAGTTTTTGTATTGAGTTGTGCTTGAAATGTACTGTAATTCTCCAATCTGTTAATAAATTCATCAATCAATCAATCAATCAACCCCTCTTCCCCTCACAGTTTATGTTTTTTCCCAGTTTTACCTCCGGGAACCCCTTTTGGTGTTTTAAGCGTTGTGTTAAAATGTAGCTATTGAAAAATAGCAGATCTACAAGTTCTACGAGCTATGAACTTGTAGGTCTGCTATTTTTTGAAAAATCGTGAAAATGTGCCTCAAATCTTTGAATATACTGTATATTCTTTCAGAGTTTCAGTTTTTAACTCAAATCTTTGCTTCTGGGGGGGGGGGTCCCTATTTTCAGATGGGGGGTCGGTCGGCCAAATACAGATAATTTTTGAGGGTCCTTGACATGAAATATTGAGAACCACTGATATAGAAACATTTTCTGAAAAAAGTTAATACATTTAAATAAATAATTATAATAATTTAATGTCAGGCCTAAATGGGTTAACCTTGAACTTGAATGAATGTTTCCTGCGCTGTCGGTCTCTTCCAGCGGACGTGCTGAGTGAGGAGTCCATCCTGAGGTGGTATAAAGATGGCCACGCCACGGTCGCCATCTTTATACCACCTCATACCTTATACCACCTTATACCACCACCTCATACCTTATATTATACCACCCGCGCTATCTCTTCTCTCTGTCTGTCTCTTCCAGCGGACGTGCTGAGTGAGGAGTCCATCCTGAGGTGGTATAAAGATGGCCACGCTACGGTCGCCACCAAAGGCAAGAGTGTCTTTCTGGAGCAGATGAAGAAGTTTGTGGAGTGGCTGCAGAACGCTGAAGAAGGTAACAGAGCTGTGATACCATCACATCATCATATTTTCATAATATAATATCTGGTGTAAAATGAAGTTATTATTTAGTCACAATTAAGCACATTCATTGGTCGAATATTTATAACACACACACGCGCACACTTTCACATTCTTTTTCTTATCTTTGACAAAAATTGCACTTTTGTGTGACACTGCTGCCCGACAGCGATGAGATATATATTAATATTTATTTGTGCTTAACCATATGGAATACAGAATTCCTTTGTCTGTTTTACACAGAATACCCTATTCTGGGAATGTCCTAGTAAGCAGACCAAGTAAAGTCAAAGTCTTACGATTTGTCACACACGTTACCGCAGTGACATCTGCATTTGACCCATCTCTTGGAGCGGTGAGCTGCAGCCAAACAGGGAGGCATTGGGTCCCATTTTTATAGTCTTTGGTATGACCCGGCCGGGGATCGAACCCCCGACCTCCCAGTTTCAGGGCGGACACTCTAACCACAAGGCCACTGTCTGGTCTAGGCCGTATAGGCCCCTGGGACACTCCGGTTAAAGTGATTAAACTGTACTTTGAAAATAACAAGCAGGCACAAATGAGCAGCTGTAATCCTCCCTGTAACCAGCAGAGGGCATTACCAACCCATGCCAAGATCAAGGATCAAGAAGGTTTTATTTGTCACTAACCTACAAGCAGCGATAACATAATTATAAGGAAAATAATAATAATGGAAACATTCAATCAAAATATACAATGATTAAAATACTGGAAAAAAAGAGTTTGGGTTGGAAAGTGTGGTGATGATGTCATGCCATTGAACGGTGAACGAATCATTGGAACTAAGTAAGTCATATTGATTGATTTAAGTATTTATTAACAGTTTGCAGAATTACAGTATATTTTAAGTACAACTCAATACAAAAACTGTTAACTGTTAGTGGACGACACCATACAAGCATTACACTTGTTTACAAGATGGCCCACCGTTTTCAATTCATCAAAACATTTAGAGACGTACAAATATACACTTCTATAGCCAAAAACAGGAAATCACGACATAGAGGCAAGATGGGCTAATTGTCGGTATCAGCCAGGGTGAGGGAGTCTATCCCCGTTTCAATGTGCAGCTAGACCTCTGGGAGATGGAGTCTATCCCCGTTTCAATGTGCAGCTAGACCTCTGGGAGATGGAGTCTATCCCCGTTTCAATGTGCGGCTAGACCTCTGGGAGATGGAGTCTATCCCCGTTTCAATGTGCAGCTAGACCTCTGGGAGATGGAGTCCATCCCCGTTTCAATGTGCGGCTAGACCTCTGGGAGATGGAGTCTATCCCCGTTTCAATGTGCGGCTAGACCTCTGGGAGATGGAGTCTATCCCCGTTTTAATGTGCGGCTAGACCTCTGGGAGATGGAGCGCTGAGGTGGAGCGCAACACCTACCATCAGCTCCCAGTACTTACCGCACGACTTCAAGCCGTGCTCCTCATACGCTGAGGAGGGAATGAGAGTCACTCGTCTATTCAATTTACCGGTAGTACATTTTCATTCAGGGCTCTGACAGCCTTCCTCTGATCTTTTCGTTTTCAGAGTCCGAGTCTGAGGGAGAGGAAGACTAGGGAAGAGGTTCTGAAGCCTCCTGTGGCCTGTACTGTACGTCTTTGCACCTCGTCACTCGGGTGGAAACCTTGTATGCCCTTCCTAAAAACCATCACTTACCATGAAAAGAAAGAAAGAATAACCCTGTGTTCCAACGGATCCAATGTAGTTATTTAGTATACTTTTTCATTGGTTCAATATTTATAAAACCCACAGCACTTTAACTTTCACTTAAACACCAAAATGGCAGTAGGCTATATACGGTGCTAATTTACACAAAAGCAAAACATAGAAAGTTCAAAGTGGAGATGCAAGGTTTCTGGCCGACAGCAACTCCCTCTTAGTTCCCATGTTGCATAACAGTATGTTGTCTAGGGAGAATTCATTAAGCCTGTGTTAGGACTCTTATTTAACCGGGTGTAAAGGTGTTTGCACACTGGTTTTTCCGGGCCGAATATCGGAGCTAATTTCAGAGGGCAGAAAATAAATGAATCGACTTACTCACTTTATATATCAATCAAGTTTTTGCACACTTGATTGCACCGTATAATTATTTTTCGTACTGGGGTCGATTGTATACGTTGTGTGTGTGTGTGTGTGTGTGTGTGTGTGTGTGTGGTCCCTTTATCAACATTTTCAGGTATATGTAGAGTCAACTTCGTGATCTGCAGTGGTTTGTCGTCACACATCGTTTTATGGCGCAAAACTTGTGTGTATGTGATGTGGCAATTATTTTACCTTTTTATGAATAATAAAATGTTTTTATATGTATTCACATACCAATTTCTATGTGGCATATACAAAAACCTGCCAAAAAAAGTGAATGTAATGTTTCTTCTCATTCTTGGGTTTTTGTCATTCTTCTTGTGTGAATGTGCTCTGGTATACAGTATAAGTCTAAATTCAGTGCTTCTCAGCAGGGACGTGCAGAGAATGTTAGAGGGGCAGGGGCTGAAATTCCCTTAGAACAAAAATATCGAAAACAGCGGATCTACAAGCTCTCAGCGCATCGCGATCTGACATGGATTTCTACGCGTATGACAAATTATTTAAACACAAAATGTCGCGTTGAAATTCAGGAGAGTTTGAAAAGAGGCTGCTGTCATGGAAAAGGGGGCATTTGCATTATTTTCACCGTTGTGCATTTGTGGTCTGGAGAGGGCAGTTTTGTTTTGTTTTTTTTGTTTAGTTTTTACAGACAAGTGGCAGGGGCTCCAGCCCCCTTTGATGTCTATGCGTGCACGTGGCTGCTTCTCAAACATTTTAACTTCAAGGGCCCCCATAAATCTGAGAGTGAATGTGTACACTATGCAGCCAGTGTTGATTTCTTCAACTAAAACTAAACGAAAAATGTTCGACTAAAACTAAGACTAAATATATTGACAATTTTGTCAACAAACATGTTAGGAAGGGACTATAGTGGACAAGAGATCCAGTACAAGTCATTTCACGTTTGGTTGCGTAGAAAAATAGCATTTCTTTCCTTCGGTACAGGTGTTTTCTCGTCTGCAGTCCTTTGGTCTGGCTAATATGTCCCAGAGTGGCCCTGTATGCAGGCACGAAGGATTGTGTTCTCTGTTGAACCTAAACAGGCTGTTGAATCATAAATGAGTAACATGAGAAAGGAATCGCATGCAACCCCATTTGGGAGGCATACTATGGTCCGACGGAGCATTGGTTCGAAGGAGCATTGGTCCGAGGTGCGTTGGGGGTCGGGAGAGGGTTGGGGTTAGGTTTAGGTGTGCTGCCTCTGGGGAGATTAGGGTTAGGGTGAGGGTTTGAGGTAGGTTGTCGTTCAGACCAATGCTCCTTCGGACCAAACACATGAACCCACCCATTTGACCACCACCTAACATCAGCTTATTAATGGAACCCGGACCCCAAACCTCAAATCACTCGGATGAATAAACACTATTATTACTTGCGCAAGCAGAGCACGCAAGTACTAGTTTCGCCCAGGACGATATTCGATGCGTATGCACCGTCCCAGCAAATGACAATGACTACTTGTGCCTGATACGGCAGTGGTGCCAGATTACATACATGTATACATATAGGAGCATTACCTTTAATCCTCCCGACACTAAAACATATCATTACGTCACCATCGAAAACTAATTACACTCTGGCATTGGGTTCTTTAATCCACATCTTTATTACGTCATCATTGAGAGCTAGTTATACCAGTTATACCCTGACGTCATATGCTGGTACGGTGCATACGCATCAACAGTGGTGCAAAGTAACCACAGAGTATCGGCGCTAATCAACTTACAAATTACATACCGATATATACATAGAGGCATTTCCTTTAATCCACCCGACACTGATCGACATATACGTCACCATCGAAGGCATTGGGTCCTTTAATCCACATCTTTATTACATCATCATTGAGAGCTATAGTTATACCAGTTATACCCTGACGTCATATTTTTTCAGTATCACCCATATTGCTTCCAAAATCATCGGACTTCCTACACCCACACTTTCTGATATGAACAATAAGGCTATCACACGACTAGCACTCTCGATATCAAATGACACTGACCATCCTCTGTATCGCTTCTTTAACTTCATGCCATCTGGACAAAGATACAGAACCTTTCCATGGAAAAAGGTCCGTTTTAGTAGGAGTTTTGTCCCCTCAGCCATCGCGGCATTAAACAAACTGCCCCGCCGATAGGATGGTTCTGTACACAGTGGGGACCTCATGTTTTGTTTTTGTTTTTTGTATTGTCTTGGTGTTATGTGCTCTGTGTTGTTTTTGATGTGGGTGTTGAACAGATTGTGAAGACAAATATCCTTTGGGACAATAAAGATTATTATTATTATATGCTGGGACGGTCCATACGCATCAAAAGTGGCACAAAGTAAACACAGTATACCGCTTCAACTTACAAATTACATATACACAGAGGCATTTAGTATTAATATCACTATAGTCCAAGATTAAGTAAATTTAAAGCAATTGACAATTTAAAATAAATAATTAAATAATCATACTGTATAGCCTACGTGATAACATATATATATATTTTTTTTTATATACCTTTTATTTCATCGGATATCGATGATTTATTTTTCTTTGAGAAACTAAAAAGGGATCCAGAATAATTCTAAATCGATAAAACTGTATTTCTTTTATAGATAGAAACTTCATAATACTACTTTTTTACATGCATAAAGTAGGTAGGTAGCAAATACTTTTTACTTATCCCCATTACGCCGGCTGGTGCATAGGGCAGCAACAAAGTTCCTCCACTTGCATCTGTCTTTGGCCATCTTCTCTATGGTCCCCCAGCTCTGATGTTGTAGCTGGAGCTCCTTCTCAATCGTCCTACGCCATGTCGTTTTGGGCCTGCCTTTCTTTCGCTTTCCTTTTGGGGTCCAGTGTAATGCGACTCTTGGGATTGCATTGATGTCCATTCTGAGCACATGGCCAATCCAGGTCCACCTGCGTTTGTTGATTATGCTGTGCATGTTGTCTTGTTGGGTGATGTTGAGGAGGTTATTGTTTGAGATGGTCTTGGGCCAGAATATGTGCAGGATCTTTCGCAGGCATGATGTGTGGAAGGTGGATAGTTTATGGATGTCATTTTCTGTTGTTTTCCAGCATTCTGCGCCGTACAGTAGTGTTGAGAGTACGCAGCTTTGGTAGATCCGGAGTTTTGTTTTTGTGCTGTATTGCTTTGATTTCCAGATTTGCTTAAGTCTTATGAAGGTTGTGTATGCTTTGTTGATCCGGTTTTGAATGTCTTTACTAGCTCCCCCATCGTGGTGAATGATGCTTCCAAGGTATGTGAAGTTATTTGTATTCTCCAATACCTGCTCCTCTATTGTTATATGTGTTGGTAGCAAATAGCTAAACCTAATAATTAAACATTTCAAATGTTGAGCTTGAAGCTGAGATTTGATAGTTTGTAGCGGTCGACAGTACGTGCACGCTCTGCTTGCGCACTAGTAGGCCATTTATGGCCTACTAGTGTGCAACAAGCAAGTAGGCACTCGACAGAGTGCCGTTCTAGTTAATATACTGGGGCATCATAATTCACAACAGTCTATACAGTTGTTTGTGTGTGTTCATTCTCTGCATCTTTCTAGACTATCCTAGGTGTGTTTTTCTTTTCTTTTCTTTTTTTACATTTTGTAATATTTTCAAAAAACTTGAAAATCCTACTATAAATGCGCCACGTCTCTGCCTGCGTGTGTGTGTGTACGGTTGTAATGCACGTAAACGAGTAAACACACTTGTTCCACACCCGCCATGGGAGTGCAGTGCCCGGTATCGAGTCAGTCGGACACATGGTTCTCCAGAACCACCCCAAAAGGCTCTGCTCAGGCTCTGCCAGTGGGCCTAATCAGCCTAAATCCCCTCACCTGTGCAATTCCCAGCCTCTGCCTCAGCCAATTGATTGCCATGGCAACCCCACACCTGCAAATTGATCACTTAACCACTTCACTTTTCACAGTCAGTTTACACTCTTCAGGCACAGGCAGACAGACAGATACAGAGATCTCCATATATGGGCACAGACAGATAAAAAACGGGTGCTATGAAGTTCACAACGGCTATTATTATTTCCCAAGTTGCGTCGTTCTCAAGTAGGCCGGTGGCCAACGGCACGGACAGGTCTATAGTATTTTCAAATTAGGTCCTCAGTCAGATAAATAATGCTATTGATTGATTGATTGATTGATTGATTATTGAAGTATTTATTAACAGTTTGCAGAATTACAGTACATTTCAAGCACAACTCAATGCAAAAACTGTTGAGTGGATGACCCAATAAAAACTTGTTTACAAGAGGGTCCACCTTGTTCAATTCATCAAAACATTTAGAGACGTACAGAAATACACTTCTATGTAGCCAAAGAACAGATCAGGAATTCATCATTCATAAAGGAGGTAAAAAGGGAAAAGAAACAATTTGGGGGTCCTTAATGTCATGACAGCGTTTGAAAAGCACGTTTCTACTGTACCAGAGAAAGATGTCTTATGGACTAGTATACTGAGTGAGCAGTAGGAGTATATAACAATTAGGGTTCACTAGCCAATCAGCGGTCTAGACTGCCGAGAGAACCCTCCGTCATCCGAGTCACGTGCACAGCGTCGGCCGTCCCACTCACTTCCAACCTTCTCTTTCATTTCCATTCCTTAAAAGAAAACCCTAATTATTAGCTCCAGGAATATAGAATACATTTTATTTCATGATCGATCCGGTTCCATAATAGATAAGTAGGGGATCTCCTTATTTGCGGCATTATATATTTTTATAATCGTCTGGATTTGTCAGAATTTTGTCAAGAAAGATGGGCTGCGCCGGTTTCACCTGCTCCAAACACTGCCTGTGTGCGCTCAACATCCTCTATGTTGTGAGTAGCCATATATTCATATCCTAATAATAAATACCATATGGTGCTTTATAGCACATGGGTGGATGGTTTATTAATGTGTCTGTTATAGGATTTAGCCTACGGTATTGTTTTTGTAAACGACACAATGCAGCCAGGTCAGCCTTTGATCAATTATTCAGAATTATTCCGTGTCAGAAATGGGTTGCGATGATCGCATGTCCTCCTCCTGCGAATGCATAAAATGTAGGTTATACAAATACAAATAAATTCCCATTTAATTTCCTTTCCCCCCGACCCGTGTATGGTTAAATACATGTTCTTGAAATCATGAAATGCTATTATTCCCTCAAAATGTGCGTTATTTCCTTCCTCTGGAAGGCAGAACACCGTCCTGTTTGTGTCAGCTTTCTTTGCATATGATTTATGATCTCATATGATTTAATAGTGGTTTGGTTTCTTCTTATAAAGACAATCAAAGTCAGAGTGTGTAGCTTAATTATTGGACTGTGTTGTACTTTTGTCTGCCGCCTATCACCTTAAAATAACAAGGTTTTATGTAATAGGCAGCAGGATCATATGAAAGATAAGAAAATGCAGATTGACATTAGGGCGCCTGATGTCATTTGATGACCTACTTCAGTGGTTCTCAACATGGGGTCCGCGGGCACAAACACATTAGATTGGGGTCCCAACTCCCAGATATTAATTGCCTATAAAGAATTGTATCAAATGGGGATCCATCCACGGATGGCCTATAAGCATATCAAACATGGGGGTCCTTGAAATGAAAAAGGTTGAGAGTCACTAATCTAGAACAGTGCATGGTTCCCAAAGTGGGACCCCCCATGAGACCCCATGGGGTGTAGGCTACAAATGGAACCAAATAGACCCTAACAGGTCCATTTGGTTCCATTTGTACACTCTCAGAGTTAAATGAACATTGATTTTACAATATAAATCAGGCTTCCCATAGATAGAAATGTCATTAAATGGGGGTCTGTAGACTAATGCATGTCAAACTGGGGGTCCTTGAAATTAAACGGGCTGAGAATCAATAGCCGTAAAAATCTTCTCTTATGGGGGTCCCTGCAGGCATATATTTTTCAAATGGGGGTCCGGCGGTCCGCGGGTTCATCAGTGTCAATTTGGGGGTCCTTGACGTGAAACAGTTTGGGAACCACTGCTCTAGATGATATGCATGTTCAGATATACTGCCCCATTCTTTAAAGGATCACTATCCACTTCCTTCGTTTAGCCTACTGAGGTCCCCCAGGGCTCTGTAGTGGGCGCCCTCCTTTCCCCCCTCTATACACTAAATATCTTTGCCGAAAGTAGTCGATCTGACAAGTTCAACAATGCAATAAAGGCAGTGGTTTTCAAAATGATGGGGTTAAAGGCAAAATAAAAAATAATAATTTTAACTCAATCAAACAAACTGTCTGCTAAAACAGCTAACTATAGTCTCCACCACCTCTCCCCCTCTCATGAAAGTAATAAGACAAGGCCTAAGTCACAATACCATCTCTGATGAGGCAGTATTGCTTTGTTTTCAAAATATAAGGATTTCTAAATAAAAATAAATATACTGACAATTTCGTCAAAAAATAAAAACTAGACTAAAATGTTAGGAAGGGACTAGTGGACAAGAGATCCAGTATAAGTCATTTTACACTTGGTTGCATGCTGAAAATAGCCGATCTACAAGCTCACACGCGTTATGAGCTTGTAGATCGGCTATTTTCAGCAAGTGTAAAATCAGTGTAAAATCAGTCATTACGACGGCATCAACGACATTTTAGTCGACTAAATCACCTGTAGATTTAGTCGACTAAAATTGCATGACATTCAGTCGACTAAAACTAGACTAACACTAGACTAACACTAAAACATTCCAGGTGACTAAAATGCGACTAAAACTTTCATTCCAAAGATGACTAAAACTAAAATAGAAACTTGCTGCCAAAAACAACACTAGCTGGGCCGAAGGCACCTTATTGCAGTCCTCTGCAGGTGTAACATTCTATATAGCTTGAGTTCCATTGAGTCACAGTGTGTTTTATGACTGCTGGGCCTCCATATCTCAACGCAGTGACCAATGTCCACACACTGAGATATGGCTTTACTTTGAGATAACGATGAGGTGACGACAGAACACATGCTCCTTGTACCCATTTTGAGGGGCTGCTGTAGCCCCTCCTTATACAGGTTTAATGTTTATTAGCCCCTCCTATATACAGGTTTAATGTTTATTAGCCCCTCCTATATACAGGTTTAATGTTTATTAGCCCCTCCTATATACAGGTTTAATGTTTATTAGCCCCTCCTATATACAGGTTTAATGTTTATTAGCCCCTCCTATATACAGGTTTAATGTTTATTAGCCCCTATAGAGCGGCACAGTCCCTCCCCCTTTCAGCCGGCCCAGGAAATGAAAACGCAATGCATTTCCCCATAGGCAGTTTTAATTTAATTTATTTAAAGACCTTTTAAGTGTCGTACGAAGCCAACTCTTGTCGTGACAAATCATGACAACACACACAATATTTCGGGCCAAACAAAGAATTAGAAAGTAGAAAAAAACGGCAGGTTACAACACTTTCTTTGTTGTTTTTCTTCTTTGTAATTATTTGTTTGGTCCAAAATATTGTGTGTGTTGTCATGATTTGTCACGACAAGAGTTGGCTTCGTACGACGCTTAAAAGGTCTTTAAATAAATTAAATAAAAACTGCCTATGGGAAATGCATTGCGTTTTCATTTCCTGTTCTGAAAGGGGGAGGGACTGCGCCGCTCTATACAGGTTCAATGTTTATTAGCCCCTCCTATATACAGGTTTAATGTTTATTAGCCCCTTCTATATACAGGTTTAATGTTTATTAGCCCCTCCTATATACAGGTTTAATGTTTATTAGCCCCTCCTATATACAGGTTTAATGTTTATTAGGCCCTTCTATATAAAGGTTTAATGTTTATTAGCCCCTCCTATATACAGGTTTAATGTTTATTAGGCCCTTCTATATACAGGTTTAATGTTTATTAGCCCCTCCTATATACAGGTTTAATGTTTATTAGGCCCTTCTATATACAGGTTTAATGTTTATTAGCCCCTCCTATATACAGGTTTAATGTTTATTAACCCTTCTATATACAGGTTTAATGTTTATTAACCCTTCTATATACAGGTTTAATGTTTGTGTTAAGTTGTCAACACATCAAAGTAGAAAAAGAAACGTGTGAAAGGACCCATCATATGAAAAAACTCACTTAAAGCTACAAATAAATTGGATAGGCTACACCATTAAAAACAATTCTAAATGTAATGTAATATAATATATAGCATGTATAACAGAGGACATAGGCAATCGTAATAGTAACAAAGGTCAATATGAGCCCAAATTAACCTGAAAGCTATTTTGCTTATTGGATTTATTTATTTAAAAAATAGGACTACAATCGTTTTGTATTTGTCAGGAAAAATAAGTATAGTTTCACTTTCAAACCAAGTTTTTCATTTAAACAAAATATTCCAAACTGTTTTGGCCATCATCATGTTACACAGATGACAGAGCACACCTGTGCTCAGATTATCTGTTAGAATCAGTGTCCTTACCCGAACCCCCCCTCCTCCTCCCCTCTCTCTCTCTCTCTCTCTCTCTCTTTCTCTCCCCTTCTAAATCTATCTATTTTTGAGCCCCTCCTATACACAGGTTTAATGTTGGTCTTTAGTTCAATGTTTGTTTTAAAAAACGCCATTGACAATGAAGGGAAAATCCCTAACACAAACATAAAATCCCATTAAACAATAAAGATAATCTAATGTTTGTTTTGACACTGTTTATACTTACATCATCATTACATCACCTAATCATAGCAACATGAGTTAGACTTTAATATATTAGTTAGATTAATAGAGGTTACACGTAAAACATACCTGTATGTATTAAGTTTGAGTCGTTGTATTGTCAGGGGAAAATAATGATACCATAATGTGCCCTTATTGGCTATTGATGATATCTTGGGTGAATAAAAGGTACTGTGATTGTGGTGCAATGCGATCGAGTCGGTTGGGTATGTATGTCAGGGTAAAAATAGTGGTCTCTTATTGGCTGTTGATGGTGACGTGACTAAGGTAAATCTACGTTTGGTGTGTATATATACTGGAACTTCATAAATTAATATATATTGACAGAGGCTTCTAAAGAGTAATATAAAGGTTGTGGATTGGATGACCATTGAATAAATAAGTAACATTTATAGCTGCTCAAAGCTATACCGAATTCCCTCCTCGATGTTGTAAGATGCAGTGGCGCGCACAGATAGACACTAGGGGGTGTCTGGACAAATGTGCCCTTTTGAAAAAAAAAGGAAAGAAAATGTTGTTGTTTTCTTTTTTACCATGGTGACATTGATCAATTCTTGATAAAAAAGCTTCTAATATATTATTTAGGCCCCAAAATCTATAATTCTCACACTATTAAGGCAACCGGCCGGTTCCACGCCCTGCACAAGGCGCCCTTTTTTTCACTTGATCACCTGCCCCTCTAAATGTCTGTGCACGCCACTGATAAGATGATAAAAGCGCCCCTCACTTCACACGGGTGTGATTTGTATTTATCTTAATCTCTCTGTCTCTCCCTCTCTCTCCAGATGGTGAGCCTGTTGATGATTGGCATCGCTGCGTGGGGGAAGTGGCTGGGCCTGGTGTCTAGTTTCCAGGTGGTGGGGGGGGTGGTGGCGGTGGGGGTGTTCCTGTTCTTCGTGGCACTGGCGGGGCTCATTGGAGCCATGAAACATCACCAGGTGCTGCTGTTCTTTGTATCCTTTCAAACCCCGTTCCGGACGGTCGGGAACCTCTTTTGGTGTTTTAAAAAGCACATTAGCTATTGAAAAATAGCAAATCTACAAGCTCGTAGTGCAGCACTCATATCTTTGCTTCTGGGGGACGGTCCCTGGAACAACATATTTTCAGATGGGGGGTCGGCGGCCAATTACAGCTAGTTCTGGGGCTCCTCGACATGAAATAGATATAGGATACACTGATAACCATCAGAGAACCACTGACATAGAAACATAGGGTTTTTCAGTGTGTGTGTGTGTGTGTGTGTGTGTGTGTGTGTGTGTGTGCACACATTAAAATCTTTGAATATATATTCTTTCAGAGCCAACGTTTTTAACTCAAATCCTTGCTTCTGGGATGTCCCTGGAACAACATATTTTCAGATGGGGGTCGGCGGCCAATTACAGATAATCCGGTCGTTTTCCGCATGTCGACTGGTTGTAAAAGCTTATATGGACCCCGTCTATAACACCCTTATAAAACGTTAAATAAAACCTTAAATTTATACTATGCAGGACAACCCCGTGAGCCCTGTGAGATTTCTTTTTACTCATTGGCGTCATTTGGACCGTCTCTCAGGCTGTGAGCGTCACACTGTACCTCCTGACATTTCACCGTTGCCATGGATACAGGACGCCTGTCAGAGAACCATTGTATTGAGTCTGAATGCCTGCTGGAGCTATGAGCCACAGCTTCCACGGTATATAAACTAGTAAATAAGCATCTGGTCGTTTTATTCCTTTGTTTTCTGAGGTGGAAACTCCATGTGCTTTATCCATTCATGCGTGCATGTTTCTGGAATAAGATATGCAAGACCAACCATGCAGGCCAGCATCATATTTCACTTTGTGTTGTAGTCAGCTGTCTGCATCCGTTTCCAACGGTATAAGTCCAATATGCTTGTAAGTCAAGTCGTACTCTTTTTGAGTGAGTCCATCCATCCACTCATCCATCTTCAACCGCTTATCCGTAGTCGGGTCGCGGGGGCAACAGCTTCACTCCACCAGAGTGTTCCAGCCTTCTCTCTCCAGAGTAGCCTCGATACCCAGGCTTTCATTTCGTCTGCGCGAAAAATGAAAGCCTGGATTTACACATGGGCTGCAATGGCCTAAAAGTGGGAGTCAACCCTTCCACGTAGGCGTTGCTCCAAATGATGTGACTCTGAGCGGTGTGCACCCCTCAAAATAACACTGTGAGGAAATCATTACCAGTGGAACTTCAAACGAGGCTATGCGAGGAAAATGAGGAGAATGTCTGAAGAACCCACCACACCGTCTAAGAAAAAAACAAAACAACGTGTGCCGATAACTATGAAAAGCGTTAGAAGGGTATACTCCAGCAACCAGTGGTTTCTGCTTCTGGTCGACACAATAACAGTGCTGCACTGGGGGCGGGGGTGATAATGAGTCTAATAATGTTTGAATTGCTGTTGTTAATTCCTTGACCATGAAACTCAGTACATGATCATTCTGTTCATGATATTCTTTGTACAGTTCTCCCTCTCCCTCGCCTGTTTGGCAATCAACAAAGACCAGCAGGTACGATTATCATTATTATTATTATTATTATTATTATTATTTAATAATCATTATATTCCACTGCACAACGCACATCACGCTGAAAAACCAAGCTCACCACGTGACGCATTGATCTGCTATTTTATGCATGGAGCACCAAAGTATTCAGGCTTAGTGAACCATTCCAAGAAACAATAAAAACCAATCCAAGAAAAGCATCCAGTTGTGGACTGATTGATGGAAAGAGTAGCTGGAGCGCTCTTTTAAACACAGATGGAAAACAAAGGCTTTATTTGATAAGGGACAGGAAGTGACATTTTGACTTCCTTGCAGGAAGAGGTAGGCCTACTGATGATCTATTATCTTCTTTCCTAACTTCTCTTTCCACAAATTAGTCCAAACCCTAAGCGTTTGTTCTTGGATACATTTGGTCTTTTTAGCATTTTGCCATTGTTCTTTAGCAGTGTTTCACATTTTCTGGGGAAAAATAATACGTTTTAATTGTTCACAACACATTGCATTGCCATAAGTTATGTAAGCTTGGCTATTTTCACTGTTACATAATACATTAATACATAGTGCTTAATTCATAATTTATTTTTGTAATGTTGGTCCCAGCAAGACACCAGATTTCTCTTTTGGGTCCCCGAGCTAAAAGGTTTGGGAAACAATGCTTGAGCTGCAGTTGAGCACCATATCCCACTTTAGCTACGCAAAGGAACCCTTTTTACTATGAGATGACGGACCGACTGCATTAATAATACATCAGCCTGTAATGAATTGGACCAGTTGGTTGCTGTCAAAATTGAATTGCTTTGATTATGTTGGTCGATTAGCTCTACCGCTAATGACTGCCATAATAATGGAATATTGAAGATCAGTTTTCTGTTCCACATGAGATAATTTGTCTGGTGGGTTTTGTGGGTGTCTGTAATCAAGGGGCGGCCGTAGATGAATGGATTAGAGAGGCCATCTGGGAGAGAGCACCTTTAGAAGCTGTGTAACTCTCGTCTCTCGTGTACAAAGATTCTGTCGCTGTCAGGCGGAAACCTTGCATTGCATGTCCAAAAATTGTCACTTTTCAGGAGTAATAGAAAATTGTTCCATTGGATCCAATTTATGGCCCCTACTAGATATTCAGAAATGGTCCAGTGTCCCCCCAGTGCATCCCCAGTACCTCCCTGCGAAAAGTCCTGCTTGGGGCGCCAGATTGCTCAGCAACGATTTTCTATTTCTGTTTTGTTTTGTTACTGTACATCTTGTTGTTTTACAGGAGGAGCTACTGGAGGTTGGCTGGAACAACTCCAAGTCCACGCAGGGCGATGTGGAGAAGAGCCTCAACTGCTGTGGTTTCAAACAAGTGGACCTCAACGTGACCTGTGAGGCTGTACGTTAGCCATGGCATACTGTATAGGCCAGGGGTGGGACCTGTGAGGCTGTACGTTCGCATACTGTATGCAGGGGTGGGACCTGTGAGGCTGTACGTTATGGGTATAGCCATCACATACTGTGGGCCAGGGGGTGGGACCTGTGAGGCTGTACGTTATAGCAATCGCATACTGTAGTGTGGGCTCTCAGGTCATGAATGCTGCATAGTCTGTCTCAGGGACGTGCAGAGAGTTATAGAGAGGCAGGGGACTGAAATCCCGTAAGAGGGCACTTTTGGACAAAAATAACAGATCTACAAGCTCACAGAGCTTGAGAGCTTGTAGATCAGCTATTTTTGGGGCGCAACCCAGCAGTCTTTAGCTAGCAGAGATGCGGTGTTACTTACTTACTTACTTACTTACTTACTTACTTACGCCTACTGCCCCTTCTAGGGCATAGGCCGTCAACAAGCGATCTCCAGGCATCTCTGTCTTGAGCTGTTCTCTCCAGTTGGTTGAGATGCGGTGTATGACATGGATTTCTAAACAAATTTGTTCAACGCAAAATACTGCGTTCAAGTTCAGAAGACTTCGGGGGGGGAAAGTAATTCTCCTGAATGCTGCCTTTCGGTATAATGGCATGGAAAGCTGTGGCAGTTTGCATTTCTTTCACCATAATTATTATAGTAAAATGCTGCATTCGTGGTCTGGAGAGGGCAGTTGTTTTTACAGACGGGTAAAAGGGCAGGGGCCGTCTATGTGTGCACGTCCGTCTAGTGACTGACAGTGTAGGCGGAAGCATTTGAAAATGATGTAGGACAACATTCTGGCCTGAGAGCAATTGAACGACAACACGTATCACAACTTTATTTTTGACTTTTGTGTGCATGAAAATAATAATAATCATAATAATGATCAAATGAAACAAAATGTGCAGGTGAGATTCAACATAAACCTTATAATTAAATGGGGTCTAAATCAAATCGGATGAAAAGACAGAGAGATGTAACTACATAAAAATTACTATGATATAAACTTAAATTTCACTTTTTTACACTGTAACAGACCTATTATGGACATTACTGGACAAGTGGACAGTACGTTTTAACAGCGGGCGACAGCCAAAATTTCCGGAAGTGCATTATTTGTCAATGAGACCCAGCAACTACTGACGATAGAGGCGATAGCAGGCGAACAGGCGATGGTCGAAAAATGGGCGGAGGAACATCGGCCGAAAAGATAAAAGTACACTGTCAGAGTTACAGACGTATTATGGACATTCAGAGCTATCTCATTATGTGTTTCCGCTGGTGATATTATTGTCCGCTCATTTTCTTTGTGACAAAAATCAAATTTTGACAAAAATGTCCACAGCTTCTATGCAGTGTTGTTTTCGTCGACTAAAACTAAGACAAACTTTTTTTCGTTGACTACCTTTTTCCACTGACGAAAACTAAACGGAAACTAAATGAAAACTAAAGCTATGATGACTAAAACCAAGACTAAATATACTGACAATTTCGTCAACAAATGAAAACTATACTAAAATGTTAGGAAGGGACTAGTGGACAAGAGTTCCAGTCATTTTACAATTTGTTGCATGCTGAAAGTAGCCGATCTACAAGCTCACAACGTGCCGCGTTGTGAGCTTGTAGATCTAAAACATTCCATTGTAGATCTAAAACATTCCAGGTGACTAAAATGTGTGAATAAAACTAAATACAAATTTCATACCCTGAAGAAGGCAACCTGCTTGCCGTCGCCGAAACGTTGGTTTATTAAAGTTTCTAGCATCGTGACTACGAGCTGTGCGTCCTCTTTTCTTTAGTCAAAGTATTATCTCCTGTGGTCAGCACCTCGCCATGGTGTGCGCTCCTACCTTTCCATTTGACTGAAGCTAAATGAAAACTATTCAAGAGACTTAAACTAAAATAGAAATTTGCTGCCAAAAACAACAGTGCTTCTCTGACTGTGTCCCGCTGCAGGCCTGCTTCCCCAACAACTCCTGTTCACCGTGTGCTGATCAGATCCAACGCAGCGCTGGGGAGGTGCTCCGCGTGGTGGGAGGGATTGGACTGTTCTTCAGCTTCACAGAGGTGAGACCTTAGAATAGAACTGCTCACCGTCTGTGAGGAGTGTTTGCAGTGTAAACAGTGGTGTGAATTGAAAGTATACTGCATTCTCCAAAATGTCTTGTTGTGTGTGTGTGTGTGTGTGTGTGTGTGTGTGTGTGTGTGTGTGTGTGTGTGTGTGTGTGTGTGTGTGCGTGTGCGTGTGCGCGCGTCCGGATCAAAGCATTAGTTCCAAGCATTAGTTTTGCACAAAAAACACTCCTTGGCCTAAAAACGGCCATAGCCAAGTGGCTATGGGCGAATTTAGGAGTGTTTTTGTGCAAAACTAATGCTTGGAATGGATTCAGAATCATGAAAACCACCAAGTTTGACACGTCACATTAAAGTATATGATGACATTTGGAAGATTTTGCCTTAAATTGGTTGTCTATGGTGTGTGACCGATTCCGTAGCGGGTCTCATGGTCGCAGCCTACGTATTTCCTGTAGGCGGACTCGACGTAGCTGCGGGGTTTAAACCCTCACCAGGCGCACCTCTTCCTACAGTGAACGGCAGAGTGACTCAAACTTTACTCCTTTACCTGCTTTTTTACTAACACTAACATTACAAAGATGCCCAGAACATCGAGATGAACCTGTGTAGTTTATGGCTGATCCAACAGTAGTGGCAAAGACCAGAGCCATTGAGTAATGGTTGAGAGTTGAGACGAAGCAGTGAAAGATACATAACGCCAGTCTTACGTACCAATACCAAATCTTTCTGTTTTATTAACACAAGGCTGCTGTACTTTATACCTCATACTTTAAATGCTTAGTATGAGGTATAAAATACAGCAGCCTTGTGTTCATAAAACAGAAAGATTGGGTATTGGGTAAGACTGACATTATGTATCTTTCAGGACCTTTCACTGCTTTGTCTCAACCATTACTCAATGGCTCTGGTCTCAGCCACCGCGGTGGATATTTTGACATTGCTTATTTATTTATTTTTTATGTTGCCACTACTGTTGGAGCAGCCATAAACTACACAGGTTCATCTCGATGTTCTGGACATCTTTGTAATGTTAGTGTTAGTAAAAAAGCAGGTAAAAGTGTAAAGTTTGAGGCAAACTAACATCAGTCACTCTGCCGTTCACTGTAGTGGAAGAGATGCGCCTGGTGATGGTTTAAACCCCGCAGCTACGTCGAGTCCGCCTACAGGAAATACGTAGGCTGCGACCATGAAACCGCTACGGAATCGGTCTATACAAAAATGGCCATAACTTTGTTGATGTTTCCGGTAGAGCACGTTCAAGTTCAGGAGACTTCAGAAAAAAAGCAATTCTCCTGAATGCTGCATGGCATGGCATGGAAAGGAGAGGAGGGGCATTTGCATGTCTTTCACCATGTAATAAATGCTGCATTCGTGGTCCGGAGAGGGCAGTTGTTTTACAGGCGGGTAAAAGGGGCAGGGGCTGAAGCCCCCTTTGACGTCTATGTGTGCACGTCCCTGTTCACCTTGCTGCCATGTGTATGTCTGTTGTATGGTTTCAGATGTTGGGAGTGTGGTTCACATACCGCTACAGGAACCAGAAGGACCCCCGGGCCAACCCCAGCGCATTTTTATGAGCGGCTCGTTATGGGCGAACCCTTTGCACCTGGCATGCACCGTGACCTCACCCTATAGCGGACTTCGTACAGTACGTACGTACGGGCCTCAACTGTAAATACAAGAGTGACTTGTGTGTTTTCACAAAACTCGTGTGCGGTGTTACATAATGTGAGATATGCTTGTTTTTTTTTTCCAAGAGTGTGGTATGTTTAAAGGTGTAGTGAAATGAACACTTTTAGACCATATCCATGGTCATCATATATGGGCAGCCGCATACCTAACAATGGATGCCAAAAGAAATGGGCAAATTCTCATTTTTGCGTGTTTTTATATCAAAAGTCCATAAAATATTTTTTTAATTACTTCCTGAAAACGAAAACGTGCTGCGTGATGACGTGTCGAGGCCCACATCAATACAAGCCAATGAAAATGAAGCTCACCAGTTTGATTCCCATTGCTTCATTGTCCTCCTCCAACAGCTGGTTTTGATTAAAGAACTACTCCGTTTTTAATCTCATTCAAGATGACATCCAGACAGTGTATTACTCGTTTTAAACGTAATCATCACGCTAAATTATGTATATAGCTTGTGTATAGGTTAGAAATAATCCCCTGGCTTTGCCCTGCACGTCTCTCTGTCACTTCGTTTACAAACGTGAGAGGAAGTCACGGACTTGGAGGCCACATAGCCTGGAGGGATGTGACACTCTGATTGGTTCAGAAACTTCAGAGCGAGCCAGTGTTTCAAGCTGTAACTTAAAAAATAAAATGCCCACCATTTCCGTTTCACTACACTTTTAAGAGAAAAATATAAAACTGCTGTGTCTGTGGAGAGCAGCGTTGCATGAGCCTGTTGATGTGGACGGGGCATGTGTGACTTGACCACACGGTAAACTTTTTTTATTTTGTTGTGATAATCTTCCCTACTATGGAGTGTGCTGACCATATAAGGAGTTCCTCCCTGTCCCCAGTTAACCCCTGGGGATAAAAAAAACGTAGGTTTCGTTTTTGGCTAGGTGGCCCAGCCTTCATCCAATCAGGATAGAGAGGGGCCTTCCACAAATAAAATAATATATCCACACAGGTCTAGAAGATCACACCCGTGTGAACCGAGTGGTGCAACTCCCTCTCCCTCCCACCCGTCTCTCTCTCTCTCTCTCTCTCTCTCTCTCTCTCTCTCTCTCTCTCTCTCTCTCTCTCTCTCTCTCTCTCTCTCTCTCTCTCTCTCATTAAAGTATCAAAAAAGTATTGTGTCCCTCCCTTCCCCCTGAAGAAATAATCATGTTAATAATTTTGATTAATGTAAATTGTAAATTAAAATGTAAATTAATGAATGTTTTGTTTACCTCTGTAAACTGTGTGCATGTGGGTACGGTACTTTTTGCCCCAAACGTATTGTTGGCCGTTGCAGTGTTGCGAAATACAAGATTGCTGCCTTAACGACAGACAGGGAAATAGGACCACTTCACCACTTTTCAACTTATCTTTATATAATAGGTCCTCACTAATAATCATGATAAAATGACACGATTTCTTTCTACTCAGTCTGTGTCTCATAGGAGGATTGTGGGCAGTTTAGTGGACAGACTGAGTAGAACAAACTTGCGCCATTTTTTTCATGATTATTAGTGAGGACCTATTATATGAAGATAGGTTGAAAAGTGGTGAAGTGGTCCTTTAATAAAAAAAATTGCAGGTGTCCATAAGTGCAACATTTAGTGGCCGAATATTGTCTATTGTGCTCCTTTAACTCTGAGAGTGTACAAATGTAACCACATGGACCCGTCCGATTCTCACACTCTGAGTTACAAATGGATGAATTAACTCTGAAGGTTTTACTGACCACTCCAGTGACAACTTGGCTCTCTCAAGGTCCTCATTTCTGCTTATCTAATGTATTGTTGCTGTAGCAAATATGACACTTCACCCTTTTTGCTAAATAAATATATGTTAATGACGTTTAGAAACACTTGTAATATGTGGTTTTAGATCTTTTAGATTTTAGCAGTGAGCCCAGTGTCTCTGATGTCATTAACATATATATTTTTGCAAAAAGTTTCCCCTTAACAGCGTTGGCAGTATTGTGTGGAAGTCAAGAGTCTGCACTGCAGTAGGCTATATCCACAAGTATTTATGCGGCTTGCCATCTGATGTTGAAACGTTCAATCTACTATACACTCAAATACGCTTAGATTTGTTTTTATTTGTTAAAGTATAATATATATATATAGTCAACTGAATGCAATAATGTCGCACTACTCCACATGACGGATTGGACAGATCCGCTTATACAGCATCTGTGTGTGTGTGTGTGTGTGTGTGTGTGTGTGTGTGTGTGTGTGTGTGTGTGTGTGTGTGTGTGTGTGTGTGTGTGTGTGTGTGTGTGTGTGTGTGTGTGTGTGTGTGTGTGTGTGTGTGGGTGTGTGTGTGTGTGTGGGTGTGTGTGTGTGCGTGCGTGGTCACTGATGCCTAATTTATAATCTCTGGTGGCGCTATGCTGTTTGGCCTTTTGCATGAAACGTGAGCAAATTAATACCAACACTACACTAGGCTACTATATGTAGCCTACCTGTCTGAACCTTTGTACTGGAAATCACAATAAAACTCAAAATAACTACCGTCTCCCACCTTGTTTCTTGTCTTCTTTGAGGGGCGCTCAAATTCAGAGTAGCCAACACTTTTTCTGCTCAGTTTAGCCAATTAATTCCTCCCCACACACCTCTGTGCCAGTGTTGATTACCACTAGCACCACTAGATGGCGCAGCGCTGCCGCTCCCGCCATCTAGTGGTGATTCCGAAGACTAGTCAGAACCTACAGTCTATGGTCAGAACGCTACTGGTAACTGGAAAAGCTCTGCTCATAATATGAGCAGAGCATAGTTATATGATTCATTTAGAGCAGACAGCAGAGCATATTATATGATTAATTTAGAGCAGACAGCAGCAGAGCATAGAGTTATATGATTCATTCAGCAGCAGAGCATATATAGAGTTCAGTTACCGGTATTATTATACAAGAAAAAATTTGCGTAGTATTGCGGAGTATTGCGGATAAATTGCGGAGTGTTGCGGAAAAATTGCAGACTATTGCGGAGGAATTGCGGAGTGTTGTGGAAAAATTGCGGAATATTTCGGAGGAATTGCGGAAAATTGCGGAAAAAACGATTGGTAATAGCGGAAATTGCGGAAATTGAAAATTGCGGAAATTTCGGAAATTGAAAATTGCGGAAATTGCAGAAATTGGAAATTGCGGAAATTGGGGAAATTGCGGAAATTATATATGCTCTGCTGCTGAATGAATCATATAACTCTATGCTCTGCTGCTGTCTGCTCTAAATGAATCATATAATATGCTCTGCTGTCTGCTCTAAATTAATCATATAACTATGCTCTGCTGTCTGCTCTAAATTAATCAAAAATAATGAAATCAGGTGAGCAAAGTCTTTGGGCACATGATCTCTTATAGCTGTTTAGGCTGGCCTGGCTTGATCACCCACATAATGGTACACAGTGAACATCACCATTGCTGCAATTATCATAGACTTCTAAAAAAACAAACAAAAAAAACACATAAAATTGTCAATAATGTAATAATAAAAATAAATCAATATTAGTATAATCACAATTTAGATTGTTCTAGGCGGCTACTAAGGGCCAAGGCTAATGTTATTGTATTTTATCTGTTGTTTCACATTAGGGCTTTTGTGTGCTATTATGTAGGCCTAGGCCTACAGTATAATATCCAGGCCTGGCTTGTGTAGGCTATTACTACTGTATTACTGTCCTATTACAGATTCCCGGAAAGGAAACGCTCTCCTCCGCGGCAGTCGTGCAGCTTCTTTTCCATCCACCAGCTGTCTAAAAACTCGGAAATGACGTAAAACACAGCTTCTTCTGGCCGCGGCTGTCGGCTCAAGTGTGTCCATGCTGATTCTCAGTGTAGAGTAGAAAAGTAGAGACTCGCCGCAAAGCGGGTGCCTATGGGCTATAGTTCCAAACATTGCTCCTGGAACTATCCCATTGAGATAGAATGAGCACTTCCGCATTCCATTGTTCCAATGGGAGTCAACGCTAGTGTCGCCACTCTTTTACTAGATTACTCTTCTCAGACTAATGACAACTAACCAATCACAGCGCGACCGACTTCCCCGGGCTATGGGATCCTAGACTTTACGGCGTACTTTACTTCCTGGTTGGATTCTACTACTTTGTGGACTAGCGGTAGCGGAGCTCCGAGCTACTCCCTTTGGTTGGTACTGTGTACATAACAAGACTGACTGTGTGTGTACAGTACATAACAAAACAAAAAATTCTGACGATGCATGCTTGACTGGGAAATAGAACAAATTAACGAGGCCAGTGTGGAGTTATATATCTATCTTGAGTACAATTAATACGACCTGTTTTTTTTGGTTTTAATTGTCTTTGTTGGTGGTGGATGCTCGGTGGTTGTTGTTGCTACTTGCTAGTGTTGTTGCGTTTTTTATTATGAGCCAGCATTTTGCATGGGGTGGGATGGGATGGGATGGGGGAAATCAATGCATAACAGTAGAGAAGCCACGGGGTCTAACGACGTTATAGTTAACGGTTTATGCTTTTGGGAAAGTCAACAACGACGGGATAAATTAAATAAGGGATTATTAACTGGTCTGGCTGCTGGCATTTACCTCCTCAGCCCCTGGCTGACATTAACATTACCGTGTTTATTTTCTGTTTTCTTCTTCAACCAACAACAGAGGACTGTCCCTCCCTTATTATCATCGCCGAGATGTCAAAATACACAAGTTTCCCGGAGCCTGTCGGCGAAGACCACAATCCATTCCAGGTGATCAATCAATAATAATGGTGTATTTAACATTGTTGTTGTTGCAGTAGATTAGATAATGTTGTTATATTAAGGTCTGTGTTTGTTTGATGATAAGAGAGACTGAGAGAGAGCGGCTTTGATGTTGGTATGTGTGGCATTTTCCTCCATTACTGGATTCAGATTGATTGACTGGATTGCAGGCACGCCGTTACTCATGTGACATGTGGAGGCCACTAGTCTAATCTACTACTCACACTTCAACTCTTGTACTGTACTTGTCCTTTTTATTATGAATTTAACTTTAACTTGTCAGCCAAGTCCAGCATTTTTCTGAACTGGCATAACATAAATCCTTGATTTGTTTCTATTGACTGTCTTAACGTTTAGTGTTATTTATAACCCTTTATTTTATGCGGTTCTATCTCTCTGCCAGGACCCTTCTGTGACGCAGCACAGCAGTAACACGGGATATGCCACACTGGACCTTTACAACCCGTTTGACAATAAAACGGGGGTGAGAATTAAAGATTTGTTATTATTACCGCTGAGATCTTGGCTTTGTGCTGCTTTATAGTTGCCAGACAGACAGTAGCCTTTAGCCTACACCACTGCACTGGACAATCTCACACTGTCTGTGACTGTTTGTTGTCCCGGGCGCAGTTTTTTTCTTTTCAATGGACTGCATTGATTAGATCATCTATTGAGAACAGTGCATTAGAGATTAGGCCCAACGAACGTTGACTTTGTATTTAATATAGCCATTATTCTGTGCCCAGAATAAATGCTTTAGTTTCAAATATTTTCTAAGTGGTGAACCGCACTGTTCCCAGAGGGGATGGGCATTGGGCAGTTGTAGCCGCAATTTGCAACTCTAGATTATTTTACAATGGGATGAATCTAGAGTTGCAATACCCTCCATTGACTCCCCATTCATCCAATTTGAGTTTGCGATCTGCTTGTATTAAACAACGTTAAACTCACCAACATTGCAGCTCTAAGCCAAGCTTGAATTATCCTCTTTCAATCTGCCGAGCTTTTGTTTCATAAAAATCCACCGTAGACATGTTATGACTATGAGCTACTTTCTGTCAAGAAATTCTGTGCAGGTGATTCTTTTTAAGTGTTGGCGTTTGGAAGCACTCGTTTTTATTAACGCGTCGCGCTGCTGCCTCCACATTATGTGCAAATTCGAAACAGGTGGTACGCAGGGCCGTTCAGTGACTTTGACGAGTGCTTCCAAACTCCAACACTTGGAAAAATAATCACCTGCACAGAATTTCAAATAAAATAAGTAATCAGTGTTGTAATTTGTTTTTTTTTGTACCACTGCGTTTTAATGACGTCACGTGCAGTCGTGCACACGCGCCTACATGTGTGCATGTGCACAGAACAGTCGACAGTGCCATCTCACCAGAGTTATTATAATTGTACTTTTTATATATGGTGAAAGAAATGCAAATGACACTCCTTCCATGCCATGCTTTTTAGCCATTTTGTTTAGGTGAAGAAAAGCTGCATAGGCTATTATTAAGTAGCAAGTGTAGCAATAACATACAAATATGTTTGCATTTCTGTCAAGAAAAGGTTTCCTATTAAAACGCGATTATTTCCTGCTAATGGAAACATTTAGAGGGGCAGGAGCTCAAGTGAAAAAAGGGCACCTTGTGCAGTACGTGGAACCGACCGGTTGCCTTAATAGTGTGAGATTGATAGATTTTGGGGCATAAATAATATATTAGAAGCCTTTTTTTAATCAAGAATTGATCAATGTCACCATGTTCCACATACTGTACAAAGGGGTACATTGCTGTCCAGAGGGCAAGGGCCGGTGCTGCTCTAGCACCCTCTAGTGTCTATCTGTGCACGCCACTGTGCACACTGACTTTGCACAGCATGTTACTGTTTACTTACTTCAGGCAGCTCGCCTAGTTGGTCATCCACTGTCACTGCGTCTGCTACAGGAGGTGTAGGAGGAGGCGCGGCTGCAGCGGTAGCAGAACTAAAAAGTTTGATTTGGAAGGAATCTTTTCTTTACTCGGTCGAGGACGAGGCATTCTTTAGAACACCAGAATGAGTAATGGAGTAAACTTACTCAACTGTGTTGCCTTTATGGCTTATGCAGTTGTATGAGGACGTTCATGTTTTTTTGTTATTTAAATTTTTATCCCACGATTTTGCAACCCATTTTTTCCACCCAGTGTCAATTATCTAATGTAATCCTGGGCGCTACACTTCCTCTGCCAACCTGTGGGGGCAGCGGACTGACCTCATGCTTCCGGTCGGTCATGGTAAACAAATGCTAATGATTTGATTTTGGGTACTCGTACTTCACACGGACTGTGTAAATCTGGGAGGAGCTGTCGGCCGGAGGGACAGGACACTCACTGCCAGCTAGAAACCTTTTTTTGGGTACAGTGTATGGTGCACCGTTCCGTCCCTGCACGCGCACGTCAAAAACATACTGGTACCACGGCGTGGCACTGCATTCTATGGGCATGACACCACTGGTTGTGTAATGCTTCATGTGTGACTGACCATTGTTGTTGTTTTGAACATTTCTTCTTCAGCCTCCGCCGCCGTATGAAGCCACATCGCCCTCTGCTGGGCCTGTTCCTGCACAGACACCCCCCAGCAAGGCCACCACTCCCACAGAGCCGCGCAACTATGGCTCGTACACCAGCCAGGGAGCTCAGGTGTGTAGCGTCTCTGTAGCGAGACCCTCAGACCCTGCTGCACCACGTGACAGCAGTGTTGTTTTTGGCAGCAAATTTTAGTTTTAGTCATAGTCTCTTGAATAGCTTCCATTTAGTTTTAGTCACGTTTCAGTCACCTGGGATGTCTTAGTGTTAGTCTAGTTGACTTAGTTGACTAAAATGCATTTTGGCTGGACTTGATGCCGTCGTAATGACTGTTTTTACACTTGCAACGTGTTGCGCTGCGATGTGTTGTGAGCTTGTAGATCTGCTATTTTCAGCATACAACCAAGTGTAAAATGACTTATTCTGGATCTCTTGTCTCTTGTCTATTAGTCCCTTCCTAACATCTAGTTTTTATTTGTCTACGAAATTATCAGCATATTTAGTATTAGTTTCAGTCATCATAGCTTAGTTTTCATTTGTTTTCCATGTAGTTTTCGTCAGTGACAAAAGGTAGTCGACGAACATTTTTCGTCTTAGTTTTAGTCGACAAAATCAACACTGCACGACAGTGCATGGAGGAGAGGTTGTGCTCTGCTCTGTGAAATCCTCAGTGTCAATCTAACTCAGAGTTTTGGTTCCATTTTGGTTCCTCTTGCTTTTACAGTGTGACGAAATGCTGTGCTCTACATAACACACTTAACTGTGATGAAGACCTCTTGGTGATTAAGCATGTCGTGTAGTACAATGCAATCTAAATACAATTAACTGGGCATACATTAGGAGCAATCATGCTTACATGCTCATATTGAAGGATGGATTTAGGTCAGATGAGTCAGGATTCATACTTTTTTGTGTGTTCCTCTTTGAAAAATAATGTACCAGTAGAAGAATGGAGTGTACTAACTGTAAAGACAAAAACTTGTCCTCCTCACAATAGAATGATATAATTTTGGTTCGAAAACAGCCCAAAGTTGCCCACCAAATGCATATTCAAAGATTTTGACGTCTTGAGGCGAGGTCTGTCCCTGACTGTGTGTTGTGTGTGTTCCTTCCTGTAGCAGACTGCGGTGAGTGCCACTACGGCAGAGCTTCTGAAAAAGCAGGAGGAGCTTGAGAAGAAAGCACGTGAGCTGGAGAGGAGAGAGAGAGAGCTGGAGTCCCACAGCCTGGGACCTGGAGCCGGTAGGAACACACTGGGTGGTGGGTGGGGAGGTCTGAACTCTGAAGGCTCTGCAAATAAATCTATGTTCAGTTAGAATGTAAAGACGGTGTAATAAAGTCAGGTGTTTGTTTAGGCAAATAATAGTTTGGTGATTCTAGCAGGTTGCTACCAGTCCATCAGCAGGCATGAAACAGTCCTGCTAGAGTCCTGCTAGAGTCCAGCAAGTCCTTTCCAACTTTTTAAAAGTATGCTACTACAACAAAAGTACAATGATTGATAAACGTGTAAGGAAGCCTTGTTTATACTCGTCATAAGTCCATTTTATGTATAGCACATTTCATACAAAGCACATTCAACATGCATAATAATTTTGATAGATAGATGGGTAGATAGATATTAGATAGGTAGACACACACAGATGGGAGACAAATTAGAGGGAAAACCGTAATACCGGTAACTGAAATAACAACTGGACAAACAAATGCATCTGCTTGATACAAAGAAGCAATTAACACCGTCCCATTTGCCCTTGAATATGGATTGTGATGGCAAGAGGATAATATCAAAGTGAATATGAAATAATATGAATATTATTGGGTCATAGATGTACTAAGACTGTTAAATTGGCTACTGTTGGATTAGGAACAGTGACTAAAGTGAGACCTACACATAGGCCTCTGGGAAAGACATCTGTAAGTAGAACTGTGGTCGAACATTCAGTGACCATAGCATGGTTTGGGCAACAGATGCTGGGGGAGCATTGAAGCTGTTCTTTTGGCTTGTGTGACTCAACACCATACTACTTACTAACAGTACGTTTTAACAGCGGGCGACGGCCAGATTCATTTTATGGAAGTGCATTATTTGTTTATGGGACCCTGGCGAACAGGCGATGGTCAAAAGATAAAAATAATTCACCTTTTCGGGTGATATGTCGGCCGATGCTTGCCTGCTGTTAAAACGTACTGTAAGACACTTTATTTTCTGTTAACTGTCCCATGTCTCTGTGCGAGTGTATATACAGTATAGTACAGCAACCCCCTCCCCCTTGCATGCATATAATAAAGCATTAAAAATAACCCATGATTACACACATTCACATGATACAGCGTGCATTTGACACCGACCCCACCCATGTCACTCACTCTCAACTCTCTAACACACACACACACACACACACACACACACATGCACAAACGCAAACAGAACACACACATGCACAAACCCACACATACACAAACACACACATACACAAACACACACATGCACAAACACAAACAGAACACACACATGCACAAACACAAACAGAACACACATGCACAAACAGAAATAAGGACTACTTTAAATATACAGCAGAATAAGAAGGTTTAGGAGACCAGTGTCTGATCTGAGAGTTCTGATTTGGTTTATACTGTAGGTAGTGAACAGGTCAGAGCTGTATTCAGGACTATACCATTAAGAGCCTTGCATATTATTTATTATTAGTACTTTTGCAATTCTGTATTTTATAACAGGCGTTGACACTAAGGGCTAGATTTTGAAGGTGCGTTTTACCTATTACAGTAATATGAGCTGGGGGCGTGAGGTATGTCATATTGCAATTTTAAGCATGTTAAGAAGCGCTTTCGACACCCCGTGGAGTGCGCAAAACGGCCTTGAATTAGTCATGGGAGTGTTTAAGGCGTGTTTGAGAGTTACCCAATCAACATGTCCGTACTATTTTCTTTACCAGTCAGCTGATGTCACATACGGAATGCGCACTTTGGGGATCGTTATTATTACATTTCTTCAGGCTGCCACCATAGAAGACATGACATATGACTTTGTCACATTTGGGTTAATTATTCCTATTGCACTGCATGCTGTCACCTTCATGCCTCAAAATAAGTTGTTTCTATTGAGAAACACCAGTGAAATTATATTTTAATTTAAATTATAATTATATTATATTTGAAATGAGTAATGAGTTGAATGCCTGGTGCGTATGCCCGTGATGCGGTATGGTCCCGTGATGGTATGGTCTTCGCTCGTAGCATTTTATTGAAGAAGACTTGAATCAAGTGTGATACAGCGTATGAAAGCAAACTTCCCAAGGATTATGGATATGTTTTTGTTTTTTTTTAAGGTTGAGAAATGAAAGAATTATGGCCGTTTCTAATCTCAACATTTTAATAAAAAGACGCAATAAATAGACGCTGTTGCCATGTCTCAGAGAAACAAGTAAATATGTCTATAAAAATAATCCCAAAATAAGCGCATATAACAGGGGTCTAACCTATTTTAAATGAAGTGCCATACTTTTATATTCTAGATAGTGAGTCTGCCATATCCAGATTAATTTAATAATGACACCACATTAAAATAAAAAACATATTTTGATTGTCCACAAATATAAAGTTATTCCATCTTTTTAAATATTTTCTTGCACATTGTTATAATGATCATTAATATCCGCCTGCAGTCAGAGTTCATAGTTTTAATGAATGAATGTGATGCATTGTGAGCTGGTAGATCTGCTATTTTCAAAAGTAATCTTGGAAAAATGTAATTACATTTTTGTATTAGCCGTCCTTAGTTAAGCAATATGCATTCATCTGGGGATCCTTGACATGGGAATGTGCTGTGTGAGGATCACTGGTTTAAACAACATTAGGAGAAACCTTTAGAAACAAGAAAAGCAACCACAACTACCAATATTTACAAGCAACTTTACAGAAAAAGAAGCCGCTTATAATAAACAGACTTGGCAACACTCCAGCAGCGTCCCAGAGCCGCTCAAGTGTAAAATCAAACAATGCTTTTTCTTCTTTTTGCGTCTATGAGGTGCCTAGACCCACGTCTAATCGTTATGCGCAGGTCAAGGGGCTTAATAGCAAATTGCGCAAAGCGAAAATAATTAACATATGGACACTCCCACAATGCTAAAATATTCAGCAACGTCGTATTCCATATGTGTGTGCGTTCAACACGGGACGATAAGGCTTTCATAATACGATTGTGCGCAGAGCGAGGCCAATTTATGTATTACCACATGGTAAAACGCACCTTCAAAATCCAGCCCTATGGGTTGCCCACCTGCCCCTGGCAGGTAAATAAAACTTTCGGGCAGGTGGAGTTTGCTTTCAGGTTGCCCGACCGGGGCAAGTGCACGTTTTTGACGAGACGCAAGAGGACAGTCTATAAACACAACATGAGATATGTCTAAACACCTGAACGTCTGTCTTCTGGTCTGTGGAATGTAAAATAAGCTACTAAGTTACTACACTTACAAAAGAAAGTGTGAAGTGAAACCATAGTCATATTCATAGCTATGTAGGTATTTGGCATAAAAAATATATTTTTATTTATTTATTATCTCACAGTCCCAGAAAGTATTTAAATTTTTACCTATGATTTTATAAAGGACGATAATTTTTTCGGGCAAGTGGGCATGATTTTTGGGCCAGTAGAGCATTATCTGTACCGTAATTGCCCCGACGGGCATGTGCCTCTGAGACCTTAGTGTCAGGAGCCAATTTTTTCATATTTTTCTCATCCCAGTGAGTATTCTGACTGCAGCATTTTTAATGAGCTGGATTCTTCCAGAAGTCATTTTCAGAAGTCCAGTAAAGAGGGCATTAGGGCGCGGTCACACCAAGCTATGGTTGCCAGCTGCTAAGCTCCATCAGGTTGTGCACGGCTGACTGTTTTTCTTTTGTAGCCAGCACAGAGTAGCTTCCAGCACCTTCTGTCCCAATCAGAATCAATCTTTGTCACATCACATTACAACTAAGTAACATGGGTGAAATTCTTGGTTGTGCAGGCTCATCATTGCAGTTAAAAGAGAACAAAACAAAGTGCATAGTACATGACAAATCTACATGATACAATATGTGTATGCATATAAAATAAATAAGTAGTAAGCAAGTAGAAAGTAGAAACTGTTCAAGAGTCTGGTGGTGCTGCTCTTGATGCTCATGTAACGTTTCCCCGGCCGTGGGCGCGGCAGTGGCTTGAACAGGCTATGGCTGGAGTGATGGCCAGTGATGCAACTGTCACTCATTTTCAGGACCCTCCCCGTATCCTGCACCGCCTTCTGTCTTGACGTTACCAGGCAACCATCGCTCCCTGTAGCCCGCAGACTAGCAAACGCTTTGTCTACCAGACAACCATCGTTCCCTGTAGCCTGCAGACTATCAAACGCTTTGTCTACCAGACAACCATCGTTCCCTGTAGCCTGCAGACTAGCAAACGCTTTGTCTACCAAACAACCATCGTTCCCTGTAGCCTGCAGACTATCAAACGCTTTGTCTACCAGACAACCATCGTTCCCGGTAGCCCGCAGACTAGCAAAAGCTTTGTCTGTAGCCTGGTTACTTTGTCCAACTTTATTAGGTGGCTGTACTGCTATCTTTATCAATTCATTTTTAATTCAAAGGAGCTTTATTGGCATGAGAAAACATACGTTTACATTGCCAAAGCAAGTGTCAAAATACAATAACTGTTGAAAATGGAGAAAGCACAGTTGGAGGGGGTACAGCATTTTGTTAATGGAGTTGCTGTCACATTGCATCGTTATATACTATACATGTCATACAGGGTATAAAGCTTTTTTGAAACAAATAGCAGCATTTCTGTCCTCACTTCTGTCTTCAGTCTACTGGAATGTTCATGATCCCAGAAATGGTGATTAGTATAAACTTGTATGATTCAAATGTCATCTATAGGCTTAGAAAAGGAGATTAAGCTTGTTTGCTAAAAGTTGCACTTTGAGCAATTAGCATAATATGTAGCCATACCATTAACATCCTGTGTAAGGCAAAAACATCCAAATTTAATCATGCTTTAATAGCAGTCTACTTGGTTAGGGTAAATGTGTGCAGGAGGTCAAGGTGCTGTTGTAATCCTTCTTTGGTAGTGGACGGTAACACCAGGTCATCTGCAACAGTAGGCATTCAACATTCATTGATGTATTTGTTAAAGACTGTTGGGCTGCATCCCTGTCTAGCTCCTCTGCTTTGGTGAAAGAACTCTGTGTGTTTTTCCCAATCCTAACAGCGCAGATGTGTTGTGAACATAGATGTTATAATGCCGTAGGTCCGCCCCCCCCCCCCATATCCGCTTTATAGCAGTTTGTACAGTAGACCCTCGTGCCAAATTGAGTTAAATGCTTTTTTGTCTACAAAACAGGAGAATATTTTACTTTAGTTTTTTTCATTTATTTGTTGTCGATTAGTGTGTTGAGAGTGAACATGTGGTCTGTTGTAATAGTTTTGTTGATTTGCTGTCAGGATGTTCTTTTGTGTGAGGAAATATTCTATGGTTGATAATCATGCAGAGCCTTTTCCGACATGGCTGTTTGCTTTTTTTTATTTATCAAACTATATCTCAGGTGTTAGTGTCTCTAATGGACATGGGAGATGCAACAGCAACAAATAAAAGAGAAAAGAAAAGTTTGGAATCATAAGCCTGTCCGAAATGGAAAACAAGAAGGGGATTACTGGTGACTTGCTTTGATGATGGGACGGTTCAGAGATTATATTTTAGAGTGATGCAGAACCAGTTCGACAAGGCGGGCAGCATCCCGAGCATTTATTTTCCCCAAATAGACATGGTGTAGGCCTGTAGAATGCATAAACTCCAGGTGTGTGCGACACACAGAAAGATGTACAAGACCATCAAACCACGCCATTCCCATTGAAAAGCATTGGCAGAATCCAACCTCATAGGTAGAATTAAACTTTGGTGTGATCGAGCCCTTACCGTACTTGAGGGCCATTATTGGTATGCTAGATTTAGCTGTGCTGTCCAGCATTGACATTACTGTTGATTACTGTGTACTGTGCATTTAATCGTATATCTAGTTTACGTCCGAGCATAGACATGGTAACGCCCCGCCTGCCTCTGATTGGCCTACCGACACTGCCCGTCTTGACTGTCCTCCGCTATGCTATGATAGTCTGATGCAAGGTTACTCCGTGGTGGTGGGAAAATAACTCAGTTTTTATTTTTGTAGAAGAGGAGAACTAATATTGTTTATGCCGTTTGCTTTCATTGAATAATTGATTGAACATGTATGCCGTAATATTATTTGATTTGGGACGGGGGGTGTGTTCTAATTCTAAATAAAGTGTTTGTGTTGATTATTGTGTAATGTATTGTATGTGTATTTGAAAAAGGTCTATTTCTCTGTCATTCTCTTGTATTATTTCCCACCACGGAGTAACTAAACCTCGCATCTTAGAGGACAGTCAAGACAAGCAGTGTCGGTAGGCCAATCAGAGGCAGGCGGGGCGTTACCATGTCTATGTTCGGAGGCAAACTAGATATACGCATGTACTGTACATAAAGTATACTGTACATGGAATAAAGTATACTACACAATAATCACCCTGCCTGCTGGAATGCTGGCCGATTAACCTGATGCTACATGAATCTGTTTCTCTGCAGCACTGCTAATATAATTGAGCAATTCAAATTGTTTTTCTCAACATATTAAACTTTCAATTTGAGTGTGTAAATGCATTCATCAGAATTCTTCTTCTCTTTTCTTTTAGCTCGTCAGAATAATTGGCCCCCACTGCCCTCGTTTTGCCCGGTGGGTCCGTGCTTTTACCAGGACATAACTATAGACATCAACCAGAACTTCCAGCGCACTGTCACCATCATGTACTACTTCTGGATGTGTGAGTTCCACAGTATATCAATCAATGCTTTATTTCAGAACCAGGGAGATGTCACAGAAGAGTACAATAGAGCGTCGCAGTCGCTCCAAAATATTGTGTTTGTTGTCATGATTTGTCACGAGTTGGCTTCGTACGGCCGTTAGTCTCATGAAATGCGTTAATGACCTGAAAATGTAAAAGGATTTCTCTTATTTCAATTGACTTTGTATTTTCCATTTCATTTGAATTATGGCAGCTTTATGCTTCCATATTTGTCTACATAACATGCTATCTAAATGCCACATTTTAGCTTTTGCATACACCTTGCAAGGTCGTCGAGGCTACGGGCTATGGTGGAGTCTGAGGAGGTGAGTTTTCAGACTACAATGCGACACACATCCAATGTGATTTGCGATCACGTGTCTTGAGTTTCAAATGCAAAATAGGCTAGTCCATTTACTCTGGGCATCTGTCTCCTGTCTGCTTCCTATACAGGTTATTTCATAATTCCACCAACCCAGGTCTTTTAACCACTTAAGCCTCATTTTATACACCTTCGTATGATGGAGCCATGAGGAAATCACCAGTCTACAAGCCCGACAGGTTGATGCGAGCCAGCTTATAGAAATCACTCATTATGACATGCCCAAAGGATGCCAGCTTGAAAGCGGTTGAAGCGCCATGGCTTCTTGGTTATTTTTGGAAAACTCACAGAAGGGCAGAACTGCTGCGTTCACATTTTGAATTGTTACTGTACTTTGGTCTGTTGATCAATTGGAAATAATTGCATGTTTTCTCTCCTTCAGTTCAGGTAAATACTTATATAGTTGGTGACATAACAAAATCTATGTAATTTAACGCTTACGCTTGTCTTGTTTCTCGTTCTTTTCTTCCTCTTTCCTGTCCTCCAGTTGGTGCATGTACTCTGCTCTTCAACCTCATCTCGTCTTTGTCTATGTTTTGCGTGGACCCATCTGGAGGTGTGGGACTGGGCCTAGCTATCCTGTGGGCCCTGCTATTCACTCCTTGTTCTTTCGTCTGTTGGTACAGGCCTGTGTACAAAGCTTTTAGGTGCGTAACCATTACTAGGCGGTGGTGGCTCAGGGGTAGAGTGACCGGATGGTAACCGCAAGGTTGCCATTTTGAACCCGGGCTCCCCCCAGAGTTGGTGTCAAAGTGTCCTTGAGCAAGACACTGAACCCCTAATTGCTCCTGATGTGCAGGTTGGTGCCTTGCATGGTTTCCTCCACCATCGGTGTGTGCGTGTGAATGGGTGAATGTAATGCACAATCTATGTAAAGTGCCTTGGATAAAGGCGCTATATAAATGCACCATTTACCATTTACTAGCTCCCAAATAGATGAGCTGGGTCTAAACATGGTTGTAGTGCTATGTAAGAATGGTAGCCTGTGGATATTTAATTTGATTAATTTAAAGAAAGAAATCTCTTTCTATTTCTCTTTTCCCAGGAGTGACAGCTCTTTCAACTTCTTCGCTTTCTTCTTTGTGTTCTTTGCCCAAGTGATCACGTATGTCATCATGACCATCGGAATTCCAGGATGGGGTTTCAGGTAACAACACAAGTGTAATTGTCGCATTATACTCTTTCAAACAGGTTTGACTTAACAAATTAAAATCATCGTGACCGAGATTGGTCTGTTACTAAAGATGTTTCTCTGTGTTTGATGGTATACATGTATGAATACCATGTATGCACCGAGTGCTCTGAGCTTGTAGATCTGCTTTTTTTCAATAGCTAAAGTATAACACAATGCTTAAAACACCAAAAAGGGTTCCCGCCCAGAATGGGTTAAGTAAAAATGTGTCAAACAAACTTATCTGTGGTGTGGTGCTATACCAAGGAATGCAATATGATGCCTTGAAATTTCTATAAATACCCGGGTAGAAATAAATAAAACATCTTAGGTGGTCATATTATGGTAGCAGCACTCATGTAAACACGTTTGTGTGAATGCGTTACTTTATTATGTAACCTCTGTTGAACACCAGCTGTGCAAGTATAACATAAAACATGCTGAGCAAATGCCATTCGTAATCTCATTGCACATCCCTGTGTGTGTGTGTGTGTGTGTGTGTGTGTGTGTGAGACTGTGTGTGACTGTGTGTGTGTGCCGAGACAGAAACGTACTGTGTCTTTGCTCAATACACTCTCCCCTTTGTGTAAGGAAGAGAGATTACGACCTCTTTTTTTTGTCAATTGTCAAGTTTTTTCGGTAGCCAGCCCATACATACACACGGCGGTGTGTATGTGTCCCTATATGGGGGGGAAAAAATCATCTTTAACTCCTACATCTCTCAGTAACTTTCTCTTCTCCTCAGTGGGTGGATAGTCAGCCTGGCTGCTCTTAAGACCAGTGTTCCCGTTGGTGTGATAATGATGCTAAACGCTGTCTGCTTCACCGCCCAGACTGCCATGGGGGTCGCCATGCTTAAGAAGGTAAACTCCGGATGAATGTCTCGTCTGTACAGTACTTGCAGAGTATAATGCCAAATGACTACTTAATATGACTACCGGTAGTTAATACCTTTTTATCTATAATATCTCTGTGCCTATAAATGGATGGGTTTGGATTATGTTACCATGGAAGCAACGTAGACACACATATATGTTAATGTATTATCCTAGTTAACACCTTAATTTCCCGGGGTTATTTAATCCATTAAATAAATGTGCCCAGCGATTTATTTCAGCGGAGCACTTTTACCGAAGGACCGGATGTTATCCCGGATGTGGCTGTAGCAGCTAGATGTAGCCAAAACACTCTTTAACTGCAATCGACAATAATGGGAGGTATGATTACATCTACCGCGACTAGCGACTGGACAGCGGGAGGCCGTCTAACACATGATCTTTCCTTAGAATTAGACGTGACGATTTAGATCGCGATTTATTAGCGTTTTAAGATTTTTGGTATTGTCGGCTAAACGGGGGGGAACATTTTCGATGACGTCCCACTGTTACGCAACAGGCGCTCCCAGCCTGTGGAGCGATGCAATCGGTTTTGATATAAATAACCTCCGTCTTTTCATCAATCTTCGTCCTGGGCGATGGGTGTTACTAATTGAAAGCATGGTGAACTTCGTCCTGGGCGATGGGTGTTACTAATTGAAAGCATGGTGAACTTCATCCTGGGCGATGGGTGTTACTAATTGAAAGCATGGTGAACTTCGTCCTGGGCGATGGGTGTTACTAATTGAAAGCATGGTGAACTTCATCCTGGGCGATGGGTGTTACTCATTTAAAGCATGGTGAACTTCGTCCTGGGCGATGGGTGTTACTGATTTAAAGCATGGTGAACTTCGTCCTGGGCGATGGGTGTTACTGATTTAAAGCATGGTGAACTTCATCCTGGGCGATGGGTGTTACTGATTTAAAGCATGGTGAACTTCGTCCTGGGCGATGGGTGTTACTCATTTAAAGCATGGTGAACTTCGTCCTGGGCGATGGGTGTTACTGATTTAAAGCATGGTGAACTTCGTCCTGGGCGATGGGTGTTACTCATATAAAGCATGGTGAACTTCATCCTGGGCGATGGGTGTTACTCATTTAAAGCATGGTGAACTTCGTCCTGGGCGATGGGTGTTACTCATATAAAGCATGGTGAACTTCATCCTGGGCGATGGGTGTTACTGATTTAAAGCATGGTGAACTTCGTCCTGGGCGATGGGTGTTACTCATATAAAGCATGGTGAACTTCATCCTGGGCGATGGGTGTTACTGATTTAAAGCATGGTGAACTTCGTCCTGGGCGATGGGTGTTACTCATATAAAGCATGGTGAACTTCATCCTGGGCGATGGGTGTTACTGATTTAAAGCATGGTGAACTTCGTCCTGGGCGATGGGTGTTACTCATTTAAAGCATGGTGAACTTCGTCCTGGGCGATGGGTGTTACTGATTTAAAGCATGGTGAACTTCGTCCTGGGCGATGGGTGTTACTCATTTAAAGCATGGTGAACTTCGTCCTGGGCGATGGGTGTTACTCATTTAAAGCATGGTGAACTTCGTCCTGGGCGATGGGTGTTACTCATTTAAAGCATGGTGAACTTCGTCCTGGGCGATGGGTGTTACTCATTTAAAGCATGGTGAACTTCATCCTGGGCGATCCGGTTGTTAACAGCAGGGTAAGTGATAGTTTTTGGTTAAAACAAAAACCTTTTTGTTACAAATTAGAAGACACTTTAGTGGAACAGTGGAATATCTATATAATGAAATTGTGCTTATATACACTATGGAGTGCCATGTCTACATAAAACGCTATCTAAGTTACGTAAGTTAACTTGAGCCTTTGCATACGCCTTTAACCCTGCAAGACCCAACGTTGCAAATATACAACAATTTATACTTAATATATTATATATATATATATATTTTTTTTTTTTTCTGTTCTTTTTTCACCTAAACGTCAACATCATTAATATTCATTGCAATGCCATTGGTCATGATATTTGCATATAAATACCCCCCACAGAGGCTGAAATTCACACAACTTCAAAATGTCTGCACAATTTTTAACCCATGACCTTTAACCCTGATTAATCTAAGTAAAATGCCTGTAATATATATATTTGTGATCATTAGAATGTCTAGAACATGTTTATTTTTTTTTACATAATTTCCTCTGCAAAGTCCTAGTAGTACAAGTAGTAGTAAGGTTGAAATGTCTTTTTTGCAAGTAGAAATATATCCGGGCCTTACAGGGATAAGGTCGTTGAGGCTTGTTAAAAGGTTGTTTACCATAGTGCTCATTGCTATAGACACAGAGTGTTTGTTCAGTAAGAGTGGCCCGGACGGTCCCTCCACCTCTTTCATAAACAGAAATACATTTTAACCCATTTAGGCCTGACGTCGAAATTAATTGTCTTTCTGAATTAAATTGTCTTTCTGAAATACCTGTGTTTCTACACGAGTGGTGCTTAATATTTCATGTCAAGGACCCCAAAGATTATATGTAAATTGGCCGCGACCCCCATCTGAAATATGTTGTTCCAGGGACCTCCCAGAAGCAAAGATTTGAGTTGAATACATGATTTCTCATGATTTCTCACAACTCCAGTTGGCTTTGTACGAGGCTTAAAAGGTCTTTAAATAAATACTTTTTGAAAAGTCTATGAGGAAAATGAACGGGGAATCATTTCCTGGGCCCTGGTAGGGGGCGGGACTGTGACGCCCTGTGTTGGATCTATGCTTAGACTGGCATATTCACAGATACCGATATCGGCCTAAAACGGCCGATACCGATACAGTATCAGGACATCTCTACTAAAGCTGGAGAGACGGGGAGACTCCTTATTAACACATATTTAATATAATGTTACATTTAATTTAACTAGACTGTGGCAGACAGGGTTCGATTCCCGCTCGGGATGCTGTGGGTGCTGGCGGCGTGCTTCCTCCTCCGCGTCATCAGTGCCCATACCCGAGGCGGGTTAGCGAAAGGGCCCTTCTGTGTTCATGTTCTCCCCGTGTCCCCTAGGGTAGGTACCCTCACAAAAAACATGCAGTAATCCTGGTCTCTAAACTGCCTCCCCCTGTCCAGCCGGAGCGCCTGATGGAGGGGAAAGGAACTGGTTGGAATAACGTGTTCCTTCCACGCGCTACGTCCAACCAGGGAAACTCCCCCGTCAGGTGTAAAGGAGCAACTTGGACACTCGGGCATGAAGGAAGCATGAGTACAAGTCTGTTGCTCTCCCCATGTCCCCCATATATGGGGACTAGGTTGGTGGAGAGTGTGTAGAGCCCAGGATCACATTAGATAATTGACACAGGGGTGAAAAATGGGTTAAAAATGAAATACTGTGATAATTACCCCTATAGTAGCCCTGGCCACAGAGCTGTCAACATATAATATGCGGTCCCAAGAATGCCCTCCATATCGGTTTCTAGGGTATCATCTTTGCGACCTGACAATGAGTGTGGTGTGATGATGAATTGGTTATTGGTTATGTGTATCAGGTATCGCCTCTCTCTCTCTGCACCCCACCCCACCACCATCCCCTGCAGGTCCATTCTCTATACAGGCAGACAGATGCCAGTTTCACGAAAGCCCAGGCAGAGTTCGCCAGCGGAGTGATGTCCAATCAGGCTGTGCGGCAGGCGTCCGCCAACGCAGCGCAGGCGGCATTCACTGGACCTCCTCGATAGGGAGGGGGAGGCGGGAGGCGGGGCGGCGACAGGTGCGTTGTTGGAAGGTGAGCTGGACGGTTGGAGCACGGTGCCCCCCCTCCCCCCAGGCGCTGAGATGGAATCCATTTGATTTCTCTCCCCTTCATGATTTGAATTTGAGGAGATGATGGTTCCTGCATGTTGGCGCTCAAGGGAATCTGCACTGCAGGATAAGGGGGTAGTAGGACAATGATGGGCTCATGTTAAAGTGTGAGAGTTGAAAAGGGTATCTTTGAAAAACCAAAAAGGTCCCGCACGCTGTCAGACACTTGTTTTGCTCTTTATTAGGCCGACGTTTCGGTCGATTTAGACCTTCATCAGGGCAGACAGGATTGTCTGTCCTGATGAAGGACAGACAATCTAAATTAATGTCCTGAGGATTGTGTGTGTGCGGGACCTTTTCTTTGTTTTTCAAAGATACCCTTTTTAATGTATGCTCTATTGCCCTTACGCACCTGTTGCTAGCCTTCTGAGGTGTGCAATGCATCGGCCTTTTGCTGAAAAAAAAGTGTGACAGTTGTACAGTGCAGGTCAGCGTGACTACGCCAGCCATGTAGGCATTGGGTAATTCCAAGGTTAATTCAATACGGTTAGGAAGCGAAGACCGTACGGTGGACTCCATGTTTCTCCCTGGGAGGAAAGGAACATGCACAATGGGCTATATGCAGCCAATACTTCCGCGTTCAGCTTCCTTGGTCTCAATTGCGCATGTTTCTTTCCTTCCAGGGAGCAACATGGAGTCCGTACGGTCTTCGCTTCCTAACCTTATTTAATTAACCTTGGGTAATTGTAACGGCAGGCACCAAGTCATGGGTGTTGTTGATATAATATATATTATGGAATGGAAAAGAGGTGCGGGAGGAGTTATGTACTTTATTGTTTGTGATGAAGATACCTTCTACTAAAAGTGTTAATGAATGAATGCAGGGAAAGGCTCTGTTTTACATACGGTAAATCAAGTATCTATATCTCTATGTACAGTATACAATATACTGTATATGTACTATATAGATATATACTGTATCGGCACATACTGTATCATACACACACACGCAGCCATAGTGGGTAGAGGGGGCATTTAGGAATGTCCCCCCACACACACACACACACACACCCACCTACCTAAGTGTCAAAAGTGTCCCTGAGCAAGACACTCAGCCCCATGGGTGCTGTATTAATGGCATCCGCTGCAGATGTACTGTAGCAAATATACTGCAGCAATAGCTAAATGCATTTATGTTATTACACACGCGCACACACACACACACACACACACACAAGTCAAGCGGTGTGCCAATTGTGTTTCTTCGGAGCATGTCTTGCCTGGGTCATTTCCTAAAGGGGAATGAGGACTTGCACATGCTTAAAACAAACTGGAATCAATGCCACTTAAATCATTTGATTCAGTACGGAGTGAGTATAGCTCAACTATCTGTTACCAATACTACCATTGTGTTGCTTCAGTGAAAACTAACCCAATTGTTTTGTTATTATGCCAAATGAGAATGCATATTTACCTTTATTGCCAAACTGTCCAACTGTATTTAAAAAAAATGAGAACTGTGTTTTGGTTGTGATGTTATTGTTCTGTTGGTGCTTGTTTGTGGTTGTTATGATTGTTGTTAAAACTCACTGTGTTGGTTTTAATAAAAAAAGAGATGTCATGCTTATCGTGTGTGTGTGTGCGCTCAACGGATTTAACATTGTTAAAATGGAGTTTGGAGTTAGGTCCGATTGATACTGGATTCATACTCTATTCTAAAAGCCGATTCACCGAAACAGCGGTAAAATAGGAGTATGAATCGGCCCTAAGAGTATGAATCGGCCCTTAGATTATTTTTATTGGAAGGGGACATGCCAGATAAAATTTATATCTAAATACTGAATCACTGACTGACTTAATCCTCTTTACCCCGTCGAGGGGCATAGGGCGTCCACCAGAGCTCTCCATCTCACTCTCTTCTGGGCCTGCGCTTTTGCTTCCTGCCAGCTCATTCCAATGTCCTTTAGGTCCTGGATAGTGGAACGTCTCCAGGTGTTTCTTGGCCTACCCTGTTTCCTCTTCCCCTGTGGATTGTAGTCCAGGGCCTGCCTTGTGATGTTTTCTGTGTCCTTTCTAAGGGTGTGGCCTATCCAGTTCCACTTTCTGCGTTTGATGGTACTATCTATACTGTCCTGTTTTGAGATCCTCCATAACTCCTCATTTGTGGTTTTGATGGGCCACCATAGTTTGAGGATGTAACGCAGGCATTTATTCACAAACACCTGTAGCTTGTTTATTAGGCCCTCGTTAGTCTTCCATGTTTCAGAGCCATAGAGCAGGACGGTCTTCACATTTGTGTTGAAGATCCGTAGCTTGGTGTTATTAGAGAGCTGTTTGGATATCCAGATTGGTCGCAAGATCCTAAATGCCATCTGTGCTTTGCTGATTCTTTGCTCTATGTCCCTGTCTGCTCCTCCATCCCTGCTGATGTTGCTCCCTAGATATGTAAAGTGTTCCAGATCTTCTATAATACTGAATCAAGCAACCTAAAAACTGTCCCGGGTGCTCACAAGTCTGAGTAAACCCAAACGTGTTTGTAACATAGTAGAGCTACACAATTATGTTTAAGGGTCAACAAAAAGTCCTAAGGACTTGTTTCCACTGTGGTTATGTTTTACTGTGTTGGTTTTGGTTGTAATATCGAAAGAACTACTACTACTATGATTTTGCATTTGTAAATAGTCTGCTCATAATGTGTGTGAAGTCTTATTCGAAATATAGGTACTCTGGTGCCCCCCAATGCACTTGAAGAAAATTGCATCCATGATGTCATGGCGACAACTTGTTTGATTTTGTGACTTCAGATTTAGTTAATTTGCATTAGTTTGTGGCCAAGTCTAATCCAAGTTAGGAAATAAGAGCCTGCAATGCCATTGACAGTTAAATCTAACTTTAGCCTACTTAAAATATCTTTGACTCTCACTCTTGTTATTTGAGTATTGGAAATGTGCTTAAAGCCAAATGTGTTGCAATAATGCAATTGCAAGCTAAATTGTGAGACGGCAGCTGCAGTTGTTTTTACTTATATATTCTTTCTTATTCGTGTAGATCTAGAACCGGTTTGTAATTTACACTTTCTGCAGTGCAGTCCAGTAGTTTTAATAAGGCCTACCTACATTACAAGTCAGACAGTCGACTACTGACCCTTCTCTGGCAAGCTCGAAGTTAACAACTAAAATACAGATATTACACCGGAATGCATATTGCAATTGAATTGTGTTACTCCAGATGACGCTGATTCGCACATTGATAATGACTTGGTCAAATGATTTGGTCAAAAGTCTTAAGACAGAGCTTTGTAGTTTGTACCCTAATTATCTTTATTATTATCTAAAAAAAAAACCCAAAAAAACACGACATTTATATGTCTACACTATATGCGCTCCGGTGCGGTATTTCCGAACGCGCCATACAGCGACCACACTGAGGGAGGGGTCACATTATTCGATAGGCTACCAGTGTCTGTGCAACATCTATGTCAGTGACAGTGCTATATATATATACACACACAGACAGACTATGAAGATGGCGGAAGCTCCAGCAACAACACAACACCGGTTTTTCTGTCACTGTTGTAAATGTGAAATTGAACCAAAATTCCCGGTGAGTTGTTTATACTGAGGGAGTGGTGCGTTTTTTACCAAACGTTGCTGGACTGGTCTTAAATGACTAAAACAACGTCCAGGCAAGGAGAGTTTGTGCGTCTCTCGAAAAGTAGGATATAGTCGATATACTGTAAAGTTTTCTTCTTTTATATTATGCTATTAATCTAATCTCTGCCATTTACTAAGCCTATACTAGAATAAAATACTTGTTTTATTATGTGGTTATGTGGTTTGATTGGCCTGGATGAATGACGTTCCGTGAAAATCTCTCATTTTAGAAGAATAAATAGCAGCAAGTTTCGTTTGCGTCGTTGCCATATTTAGAAGTAGGCTGTACTACTGTTGGCGAGCGTGCGTGTTACCGGTAGTCAAGTCAGACGCATGTGAGGAAACACAAGGGGGCGGGGGGCGTGTATGAGACCACCGTGACCATGCAGACAACGTCTAAAGATTGTTAAAGTAATGCACTAATATTTTATATTAGACATTAGAGTATGTATGACGTATGACACGGTGACGTCGGTGACACCTGCTCTGTGTGTGTGTGTGTGTGTGTGTGTGTGTGTGTCAGTGTGTGTGAGTCAGAGAGAGAGAGAGAGAGGTGCTGCTATGCAAGGTGTGTTTTTATTACATAATTTAGTTTTCATTTAGCCTACTGTCTGTCTGTATGTGTTAATTATCCTCAAGGACTTGATATGCCCCAGGTGTGAGTCTGGCTTCATTGAAGAGGTGACAGAAGACTCCAGGTAGCTATACAATTACAAACTTAAAGGGATATCATATTTCACTTAAAAAATAAAAAATAAACTTTTGGTCATTTTATCATATAGTCTCATGTGGATACTCCAGACAGTTTGTAAATTACTTGAGTCAATATTTAGATATGCCCTGCCCCCTCCCTGTAAACTGAGAGCATAGCAGTGGGCGTGGTTTTCTGGACCCACTGAAAAATCATTCATAGAGATTTACAAAAATATCAGTTATTTTAAGCCTATATAGAGCGTTGCAGTGGCCCAGGAAATTATTCCCTGTTAATTTTCCTCATAGACATTTCAAAAAGTATTTATTTAAAGACCTTTTGAGCCTCGTACAAAGCCAACTCGAGTTGTGACAAATCATGACAACAAACACAATTTTTTCGGGTCGAATAAATAATTAGAAAGAAGAAGAAAACGGCAGGTTACAACACTTTTTTTGTTGTTTTTCTTCTTTGTAATTATTTGTTCGGCCCAAAATGTTGTGTTTGTTTTCATGATTTGTCACGACAACAGTTGGCTTTGTCCGCAGCGTAAACGTCTTCAAATAAATACTTTTTGAAAAGCCTATGGAGAAAATGAATGGAGAATTCACTTCTGGTTCTCACGTCGTCATGAAAGGGGGTGGGACTGCGACGCTGCGCCTCTATAGAATCCAGCCATCCAGGATCCTGGTGAATCATGACCAAAACGCGCTATACAAACAATATTGACTATAGGGGTGTAACGATATAGTAACATAAACAAATAAATAGAAAAATCAATTTTAATTTCAAGAATCGAAGTATATCGAAATGAAAACAGCAACATTGACTATGTATCGTATCGTATAGTTTTGCAATAGAAATAATAATAATAATAATCATTTTGCTATGCAATCGATCGATTGTATCAATACTACAACTCAAAAATGATAAAGAGGGGTTTGATTATACTTAATTTAAAATAATGTTAATGTATTTTAAATAGTTACTGTATCGATTTCAAATCATTGAATTGTATCGGATCGCCATAATGAACCAATATCGTCCATGTATCGTATCGTCAACCATGTATCGTGATAGGTATCGTATCGCTGTTAAAATGTATCGTTACACCCCTAATATTTACTATTTATTAAATGTAGCCCCCTCACCTATTAGGACAAAATCAGTCACCTGAACCAAGGATGTGTGTTGTCAATCAATTTAATTTAAGATGATTAAAATAGAGTTTGAAGTTACAATGGGTATGTATAGGAAGTTGGCGGTGCAGCTAAAATGAATATCAAATATCTGAATCAAGCAACGTAAAAAGTGTCTGGGGTGTTCCCAGTGTTCACATACAGTAAGTCTGAGTAGACGATAAAATGACCAAAAGTGTTTTTGAAAGTGCAATATCCCTTTAATTTATTAGTCTTTATGTTGCTCATATCTATTCTATTTTACACGATTACTATGCTTATATTTACACATTTAATTTCCAGTCTCCTGGAGGACAATAGAACAGCACCCAGCGATGAACCAAGCACACTTTTCTCGGAGGTATAAAAACGTACATCCCTTTTTGCTTCCAAATGTGTTCAATCTGATCTGGTTTAACCATTTATTTTAAACCCTCTAATCTTAGTAAAAAACAGAGTTAAGTTCATTGTAGACTGCTGTCTTTTCAGAAATAGGGTGAGAAAACCCAGAAAAGTAAAAAAGAAATGCATCACATTCCGTGCTCAGCCAATCACATCATCACAAAAGGAATTCCGGCCAATCACTTTTGGCGTCTTGCACTTGGCTCTCACTTTTATCTACAATATGTACTTTGCTCAGCCAATCAAATCATCGCTATGGGGTGATTAGCCAATCACAAGCCAATGTTTGTGTTCACACAAACACGGAAAGCTGGGCTTTAATAAAACTCAGCATTCTGCAAGGACCTTTACTGTACTTTACAGCAGTCTGCAAGGACCTTTACTGTACTTTACAGCAGTCTGCAAGGACCTTTACTGTACTTTACATCTACACCAACTCTCTTAGCCAGTCTGCAAGGCCCCAGTGTTGTTTTTGGCATTTATTTAGTTTCAGTCACATTTTAGTCACCTGTCTAGTTTTAGTTGACTAAATATAAGATTTTAGTCGACTAAATCTACAGTTGATTCAGTCGACTAAATTGTATTTTGGCGGGCCTTGATGCTGTCGTAATGACGGTAATGTCGCTGAAAATAGTCGATCTAGATCTGCTATTATCAGCATGCAACCAAGTGTAAAATGACTTATAGTGGATCTCTTGTCCACTAGTCCCTTCCTAAACATTTTGTCTAGTTTTTATTTATTGACGAAATTGTCAGTATATTTAGTCTTACTTTTAGTCTTCGTCAGTGAAAAAAGGTAGTCGACGAACATTTTTCGTCTTAGTTTTAGTCGACAAAATCAACCTTTACTGTACTTTACATCTACACCAAATCTCTTAGCCAAAATAGCAGATCTATCAGTGTTGTGAGCTTGCAGATCAGCTTTTTTTGTGGCAAATGTTACCCCCAGAATAAGGGATGCTTGGGTGGTTAAAAAGTGGTTGAATTAATATAGTAATTTTATTTAATTTAGTAATTTTCTCTTAATTCAAGCTATGGCAGCTGCTGTTCATGGAGCGTTCTGCACTGCTGTCGGATCCCCCTTCCTCTGACTCCGACTCAGACGCCCCCAACCACGATGTGACGTCCGCCAGTGACCTGGACGAGGTTTGTTTATTGTTTATTTTAGATCCCCATTAATTAACTGCCTCAGTAGCCTCGAAAACCCAGACATTTTTATTTCCAGGGAGAAAAAACAAAGTCTGGGAGCGAGACCACTTCAATTCGGCATACAGTAGCGCAAACGTCGATCACTCTCTGCTCATTTCAGATTTCTGACACACTCCTCTCTCTCTGGGTCTGGGCACACCTAAGATTCCATGCGCGGACAGAAGAAGCTGTCTTTTGCGTAATTTCCGGGTTTTTAACAGCTGGTGGATGGAAATGAAGCTCCACCCATGTGTCAGATTGCAGCGTCGGCCAGATTCCCGGAAAAGCTTGCCCCAGCGGCATTCTGCCGCATGTGTGGAGCTTAATTTCCATCCACCAACTGTCTAAAAACCCGGAAATATCGCAAAAGACAGCTTCCTTTGGCCGCGCATGGAAGTTCAAGTGTGCCCAGGCAGTCTGTAGCTCAGCTCTAATTAATTAGTCTCATGTCGCGCAGCTGCATCTAGATTCGGGAGCTGCCTATGCCATAGAAAGCATAGGTGGACCCCAGGCTACTGCCTCAGCAGAGACTATTCTTCCTGGGGTCAAATTACAAAATGTATCAACACAAGAAATAGCAAAACATTTTGAATTATCTTAAATTGCGATGTTATGTATTAAAAATATAAATTGCATACAAAATTAATATAATATACCATGATAACCAGAAACACACAAAAATGAATTTAGACAAAAAGGAAGAAAAAAAAAAGATCAAGAGAAAATAAATGACCAGACATAACTCATTACAAATATAGTTAAAACCGACACACATTAGACACAATCTATAACACAATCTCTTTCCTCAACACATCTCTTCTCAGGAGGTAGAGCCTCAGCCCAGCAGTCCTTCTGAAACCTCCTCCTCCTCCTCCTCGGGACCAATGGAAACCAGAGAGACGGAATCTCCCTCTCGCCAGCCTGGCCAAGAGAGGAGGAGGTCGTCCCTATCCGACCAAACGCCCGCGGTGGAGGGGTGAGTGGAGAGGGGTAACCCACATAACCCATTAACCCATTTACTACATTTAGACCTGAGGACCATTCTACAAATGCCGTCTAAATGGTGACAGTTTCCTGAAAAAACCTATGTTTCTATGTCAGTGATGCTCAACCTTTTTCATGTCAAGGAAAATATGTCATTCCAGGGACACCCCCAGAAGCAAAGATTTGAGTTAAAAACGGCTATTGGCTCTGAAAGAATATATATTCAAAGATTTGCACTACATTTTCACGATTCTTCAAAAATAGCAGACCTACAAGCTTGTAGTGCCGCGCTACATGCTTGTAGTTAGTGGCACCTCGACAGAGTGCATTTCTAGTTACATTTAAATTTAGGTTGATAAAATTAAAATTACATTTTAATGTAATCTTACATGTGACTTCATTTTGTGAGGGGCGCTATAGTCCCTCCTATATTCAGTTATTAGTGTAGATTTTCGTCTTACACAAAATTCCCATTGACAATGAATGGAGAATTGTACGCCATAGTGTCTGAGCAAATCGACATGATGATGTACGATGATAAGAGCGCCCCTCACTTCACTTGATGGAGCTTTTGCACGATTATGAATCTCACCCACTTCTTCTTTACACCTGCAATCCCGTGATGACACAATAAAGTTATTATTATTATTAAATTATTCAAGATACTCTGCTACAGTATCTTGACATATTTTTAATTTAAATTTTTGGCTTATAATAGCATACCTAGGTTGAAAGTGTTCCTAAAATGTGCATCTTCTAAATGGGAGACATCTCTGATTTCTTGTCTTTTCCGTCTTAAAGGATCGTACAGCAGTTCTTGGCCGGACTGTTTGCCAACAATGGAAACCAGAGCTCAGGACCAGCTTCTCTGTAAATGGAAAACACTTTTATATTTCCCCACTAACCTTTTAAACACATTTAGACCTGAGGACGATTCTAAAAAGACAGTTTTCTGGAAAACCCATTTTTCTATGTCAGTCGTTCTCAACCTTTTTCACGTCAAGGACCCCCAGAATTATCTGTATTTGGCTGCGTACCCACATCTGAAAATATGAAAATAAGGACCCCCCCCCCCCAGAAGCTAATATTTGAGTTAAAAATATTCACTGTGATATAATTCAAAGATTTGCGCCACAGTTTTCCCGATCTACAAGCTCGTAGCTTGCAGATCCCGTACAGAACGGGTTAAATTGCATTATTTCCTTTTTCATGACAAAACATGACATTCTAGACATCATTCTCCCTCTCTTGCTGTCTCTTATTCTACCTCCGTCCGTCAGATCCAACATGCTACAGTTGCACTCCAGCCCAGGGGACTATGCGTGGGGTCAGGGGGGTCTCGATGCTGTGATCACAGAGGTCAGTGAGGCCGGCCGGCTCTTTTTCTGTCTCTTTTCTTTACTCCCTCCGCGGTTGTACAGAATCACATTACAGTTTAATTTCAACTTGTCTTGTCCTTTTCCTCATGCCTTTACACCAGCAAATAAAACCATAAGCTCCTCTCTTGTTTCGCTCTCTCCGTCCGTCCGTCCGTCTGTCTCAGCATTCTCTTGAGATGTTTTTTGGCCTCGCCGCAAACTGTTATCCTATAGTTGCTATTCAGTTGCTCTCTCTCTCTCTCTCTCTCTCTCTTTCTTTCTTTCTTCTTTCTTTCTTTCTTTCTTTCTTTCTTTCTTTCTTTCTTTCTTTCTTTCTTTCCTTCTTTCTTTCTTTCTTTCTTTCTTTCTGTTTCTGTAAAAGGCTATGTTCCCGTTGTCTTAAAATAGCCGATGCCTTAGTGCCCCCCTCTGTGTGTACATTTCTTTGTAGTATATGATCTATTTGTAAAACACAGAGAAATGTCTGAATCCATTCCATTCTGCCAGAGTGTAGTGTAGTGAGGACATACAGTATGAGTCATAGAAATTACACTGTCAGAAAGTCAGAAATGTTTCTTGGGTAAGTTGCTTGTATTGGTTCTTGTCCATATTTATAGCACTTAAATATGCTAGTCCTTAGAGGGATTGTTTTCCTTCTCTCTTCTAAACGGTGTTATTGGGAGATTAAATCTTCACTCTTCAGTTCAACAGATTTCAAAATACAGTAACTGAACTTTTCCCTGTATTTAACCACTTAAGCAGAATGTATGTATTCATAAGAATGGGCCCTCTTTCAGAATGTGGACCACACATAAGTAGTGTATAAAATATAGGGAAATGTTTGAAATGTCTTTTGAACAATGTCACCTATAATGACATGCTGCTAGTTCATTTGGTTAATTGTAGTTAATTTTAACTGCCTCCACTCTCCTACAGTTGTTGGGTCAGCTAGAGAGCACAGGGCCACCCCCTGCTGAGAAGGAGATGATCTCATCTCTGCCAACAGTCAGTGTCTCTCAGGAACAAACAGGTGTGGACATATAACCACTCTACTGTACATGTGTACACGCACGCACACACACACACACACACACACACACACACACACACACACACACACACACACACACACACACACACACACACACACGCACACACACACACACACACACACACACACACACACACTCAGTGGGAGACATGACTCCAGGAACACCTCAGTCAGAGAAGTCACTTCAGTAACTAACAAAAGTTTACATCCCTATAACGCTACCCAAAAAATGTCACCACATTTTTGTTCCAAATTTGAAGAAATTCCTTACAGGCGCGTGCCTGAGATATTGCTTTCAGGTTTTGGGACATATAGTCCGGCAGCTGACAGGCTTCTTTTGTTTAAAGAGGGACATTTGGTATACAGTCTTTTTTATTGGCCTAAAATATTGTCTATATACATACATTCATGAATCCACTTGCTGAGTGGCTGAACGTATTGGGCAATCTTTTTATAGGGGTTTCTTCTCACACACACACACACACACACACACACACACACACACACACACACACATACAAGGCACACACACACATTAAACAAAGAACTGTCATCCTTTTTCTCTCCTCCCCAGACTGCCGACTGGAGTGTCCAGTGTGCAGAGAGGAGTATTCACTGGGGGAATCAGTCAGACAGCTTCCCTGCCATCACTACTTCCACAGTGATTGTATAGTGCCTTGGCTTGAACTGGTAAGGAAGGATGAGAAGTGGCTGTGGTCATTGTCCCGAGGGTTTCAACATAAGATACTCCGTTGGTTTCTGTCATGTGGGTTTAGACAGTCTGTCGCCAAACCCACACGCTGGGAGGGCCTGCAGGGAAAACAGTAGCCGTTTTGTTACTGTGTAATAATAATGTTGTAATAATTGCTTCATGATGAGTCCTAGATCAGTGGTTGCCAACGCCGGTCCTTGTGAACTCTACCACTGCTATTTTTACATTCTACCAAGAATCTGCTTGCATTGACATCCTTCTCTTCGTTCGCAATCTTCGTTCCTACTCTCACCTCTGGTCATGACTCATGAAGTGTTCCTACTCTCGCCTATGGTCATGAAGTGTTCCTACTCTCGCCTATGGTCATGAAGTGTTCCTACTCTCGCCTACGGTCATGAAGTGTTCCTACTCTCGCCTATGGTCATGAAGTGTTCCTACTCTCACCTATGGTCATGAAGTGTTCCTACTCTCGCCTATGGTCATGAAGTGTTCCTACTCTCGCCTATGGTCATGAAGTGTTCCTACTCTCACCTATGGTCATGAAGTGTTCCTACTCTCACCTATGGTCATGAAGTGTTCCTACTCTCACCTATGGTCATGAAGTGTTCCTACTCTCACCTATGGTCATGAAGTGTTCCTACTCTCACCTATGGTCATGAAGTGTGGGTCATGACCGAAAGAATAAGGTCACGAATACAAGCGGACAAAGTGAGTTTTCTCCGGCGGGTGGCTGGCATCTATCTCCCTTAGAGATAGGGTGAGAAGTTCGGTCACACGAGAGAGAGACTCGGAGTAGAGTCGCTGCTTCTTCGCCTGGAAAGGACCCAGCTTAGGTGGCATCTGGTTAGGATGCCTCTCGGGCATCTCCCTAGGGAGGTCCTCGAGGCACGTCCCACTGGGAGGAGACCCCGGGGGGGGGCAGACCAATTAAGGCGCAGTTGGAGGAAACACATCGACTCACTGGCCTCGGAACGTCTCGGAATCCCCCCAGTAGGAAGTCACTAATGTTGCTCTGGAGAGGGAAGTCTGGAGCTTTCTGGTGGAGCTGTTGCCCCCGCGACCCGACTACAGATAAGCGGTTGAAGATGGATGGACGGACGGACGGACGTACGTCCTTCTCACCAATGCATGCATTGCTCACTCCCCAACCTCTAACATTGAGGTTGACGACTTGGACAACATCGAGCCAGTGTTGTTTTCGTCGACTAAAAAAAACTAAGACGAAAAATGTTCGTTGACTGCCTTTTTTCACTGACGAAAACGAAATGGAAACGACATGAAAACTAAGCTATGATGACTAAAACTAGACTAAAATGTTAGGACTTATACTGGACGAGAGATCCAGTATAAGTCATTTTACACTTGGTTGCATGCTGAAAATAGACGATCTACAAGCCCACAACGTGTCGCGCTGCGACACATTGTGAACTTGTAGATCGTCTATTTTCAGCAAGTGAAGAAAACGATCGTTACGACACCATCAAGGCACCGCCAAAATACATTTCGTTTGACTAAATCGACTGTAGATTTAGTCGAATAAAATCTTATGATATTTGAGTCGACTAAAACTATACTAACTATAAAACATTCCAGGTGACTAAAATGTGACTAAAACTAAATGGAAACTATTCAAGAGACTATGACTAAAACTAAAATAGAAATTTGCTGCCAAAAACAACAGAGCAACAAAGAGCCAACTCTTTGAACATAAATGCAGCAAATGTACAATCAATCAAGATCAAGATGGACAAGTTGAGAGATTATCATCTCTCTCTGAGTCATACACGAGGGGGACCTGAGTCTAACTTATAATGTGATGGACCTGGACTTGTTGCAGAATAGTTATCTGTGTTTTCCGTAAGGACGGGACGGTGGAGAAATCGACACAATCCAGGAGACTAATGTTATACGGAAGTAACTGGTGAAATTCACGGGAAGTCTGTGATTCTCACACAAGTTTGGCTATTTATAGATGAGGAGTATGTTTTGCTCATTCCTTTTAGCACCCAGAAAAATAAACTCAGTCACATGCGTGGTGTCATTAAACAAACACAATAGAACAAATATATAACCAACCTATACTGTAGAATGTATCTGTACATGCTGTACCTTCTACAGTAGATAATGTAGATATACATAGAACCTCTAACCTAGAGGTCTTCCTTATGTCGGTTAATTATTATGTTATTTTATTTATTCATTTATGTGTTAATTTGGTTAAAGTTTTCCCTGATTTCATGAACCGTTCAAGTGATTTGAACTATATTGAACTTAAAACTACTCCTCATTTGAACGTGGCCAGATGGAGGACCTATATGGGGCCCCCGCCCGGACCACACTTTGGAATCCACTGCCATAGAATAATGATCTGCTGTAACTTAAGCTTGATAAGCCTTATTTATTTGTACATGATCCTAATTGTGCATTTCCTCACCAGCACGACACCTGTCCCGTTTGCCGCAAAAGTCTGGACGGCGTGGACAACAGTCTCCCTCCCACGTCGGAGCCACCGCTGCCCCCCTCCATCAGGACGGGGCGACAGGAGAGGCAAGCACTCTGAGAAACGGGGGAGGGGGGACGATATTCTACCTCCCTCCAACGTTTACCACTGCTCCAGATTTCACATGCTTTGTCTTTGTCATCACATCAAAAAGTGATTGTTTGTTGATATGAAGAAAAATATAGACGATCCGGGTTACTCAAAGTAAAGAAAAAGAGGAGGAAAGCCTTTATTAAATTAAGCCATTCTGTACACGGGAACCCCTTTTGGTGTTTTAAAGCATTAGGTTATGCTTTAGCTATTGAAAGATAGCAGATCTACAAGCTCATAGCACGGCACAGAGTGCCGCGGTACGAGCTTGTAGGTCTGCTATTTTTGAAAGAATCGAGAAAATGTGCAAATCTTTGAAAATATATGCTTTCAGAGCAAACGTTTTTAACTCAAATATTTGCTCCTGGGCGGGGGGGTCCCTGGAGCAACATATTTTCAGATGAGGGAATACAGGTTTTCAAATACAGATAATTCTGGGGTGTCTTGACATGAAATATTGAGCACCACTGATGATTTAGAAGTTTTTTTTTTTCTTTTCGGCGTCAGGTTTCGACCTAACCGGGTCTTCATCAGGGCAAGAATGATTGTTTGTTGAGGTGACATATTTACACGCCCTGCTAAAACGTAACTCACAGCTTTCACCTTCAGAACCACTCAGTTAATTTATTTCCACCAAAGACCTTGGCGTGGCGTGTTGTAGTCCAGTGAGCTGTAAGCATGCAGCACCCTGCTGCCTTTCTTTTGTCTTACACACCAAATGGTCTCCGCTTTTTACTGACAACGATGTTGCGGAAGTGATGCTTCCGTGTCGCTGATGCTGGCTCTATCCCTGTGATGTTGTTTTCTGAATGACTGACTCAGGAGTCATGAACTAATATCAGCCCTATGGCTGATATCAAGCTTGGCTTGAATTTCAAAGCAATGCCTCTGTTGAAGTGCCAGGTTCGATTTTAACCCATTTTTGGGGCGGGAACCAACCCCCTTTTGGTGTTTTAAGCATTGTTTACTTTAGCCATTGAAAAATAGCAGATCTACAAGCTCGTAGCAGTGCACCGAGTGCCGTGCTACGAGCTTGTAGGTCTGCTATTTTTGAAATATCGTGAAAATGTGGAGCAAATCTTTGAATATATATTCTTTCACAGCCAAAGTTTTTAACTCAAATCTTTGCTTCTGGGGTGTCCCTGGAACAACATACTTTCAGATGGGGGTCGGCGGCCTTTATATATAATCTTGGGGGTCCTTAACATGAAAATGTTTGAGAACGACTGACATAGAAACATAGGGGTTTTTCAGAAAACTGTCAGGATTTAGATTTAGCATTTGTAGAATCGTTCCCAGGTCTAAATGGGTTCAAATAAACTCTTCCTACCATTCTCTTTACTTTAACCAAATTATGTTTTCTCTGTTTCAAAGTTTTATTAAAAAGACAAACCCTGTGAACTGCATCCATCTTTTACTTTTACATAACACAATTCCAATTTCACGAGTTATATGAGACGTCATCCACGGTTTAAAATATAGTGGCACACTACATCTAAATACATTCTAGCACACATTTTTAAAACAAATAGTAGTTTAGGTCCGGCTTAAATCTGACTATGATAACTGATTAATATATCCTATTCTATCCTATCAGCTTCGTAATGGCACACCAGTAGTGCAATTGGTTCCAAACTTGCACAGATGCGTGCCCTGGGAAATCCAATAGGCTGGGCAAAAGTGTGATTTTGCCCAGTAGAGGGCTACAGCCATAGCATTCTGCGTAGGCGCCACATATGCATGCGTCGTGTGCAGTGCAGGACTCTCACATAAGCATTTCAATGCTGTGTGTTGACTACAAATAAGGCAACAAGACAAGTGGACAGGAGAAGCCCCCCCCCCCCCCCCCCCCCCAAGCTTGGTGCCCTGTGCTGCAGCACCTAAAGCATTCACATTAAGCCGGGCCGGCCCTACAGGTCGGATTGGCGGTGCGACTTGGTGTGAGGGCCACGGCCCCAACCTACAGATTAATGACTCAATATGCTGGGGTGAGCATTCTGCGAAATGAGCAGATCTACAAGATCCGTTGTGAGCCTCAGGTATTTTCTCTGCAAAGATTTAGTGTAGACAGAGGGGAAAAAAAGAGGTGAACTGGTATAGACCCCTGGTGGACTGAAGGAAGTAGAATAAAATAGAACGGCGCACATCCTTCGATCTTGGGGCTGAGACAAACTGTTAAACTAACAGATATCATGAAGAAAGGCAAAGGCTCGCAACTCACTTTTGTAAAGTATTTATTGTGAATAAATACTTGGAGCATTACAAAAGTGAGTTGCGAGACTTTGCCTTTCTTCAGGACTCAATGAAGTAGACATATATAGGGTTTAAGTAGGGAATATTTCTATATCTATACTTTGCATTTTTGTCAACTCTGCATTTAGGTGTGGCTGTGGGTGTGGGTACGTGCTAGAGATACTGCTGGGAATCAAGAGGTCGCTCACCCCGTCCATTGTGCTGAAGTGTCCCTGAGCTTAAGACACTTAACCCCTAGTCTCTCTATCTCTCTCTCTCTGAGAGAGAAAGAGAGAGAGACCAGACAGACAGACAGACAGACTGTTGACTCGGGTCAATTAATCAAAGGAAAAGAGGACGCTATTTTTCCTTTATTTATTTCCCAGATACAAAATAAAGGGATTTAAGATCATTAAACCTGGGCTGTTTATGTCTGGGTCCAATGCATTTCTGCCTACTTCCAGGTCCAGGACTTGTCCCAGTTGGTTGTCCCCGTTCTCAATAGAAGTCTATGTAGGAGAGCCGCCATTGGACTGAAGCCCCATTGATTGATTTTTAAACATTTGTTTGAATTTTCTTATATAGTCTAGTAGCCAGCCCATAGAGCCCCATTGTGAACCCGGACATGTTGAGTACACCAAGGTTTTATGTTAGAAATGTTTAGTATGGGTCCCCAACATGTAGAAAGTTTCTACATGCTGGGGACCCATACTAAACATTTCTAACATAAAACGTTGGTGTACTCAACATGTCCCGGTTCACTTTTTGGCTACTAGGCTAATAGGCTATACTTATATGAATTAAATAATGAAATAAGCAATAAACATAAACAATAAACTACATCATGCCAAGTTTGGCCAATCACATCCAGATATCAAGAATTGCGACATTTTCCATGATGCCCATTATTTTAATATACCACAAGATATGCAGCAATTATCATTGTGAATGATATACGGTAGGCTAGTTATAGGATGAATTGAACAAGGTGGACCCTCTTGTAGTGTATAGTGCTTTATTGGGTCGTCCATTCACAGATAACAGGCTTTTGTATTGAGTTGTACTTGAAATGTATAAATTCGGCACAATCAATCAATACCGCCCTCAAGACCCTTTTCACTGTCTTTTAATGTTTTTTAGCTTCTAGTGATTATTTCTTTTTTCTATTAAAGTTGTTTTTATTTGTGCTGTTCTCTGTAAAGACCCCCCATGTAAAGTGTCTTTGGGTACTCAGAAAAGTGCTATATAAGTTTGAGATATTATTATTATTATTAATCAATCAATCAATATTGTTAGGCCTAACCATTAAATAATTTAACCCCAAAATATTTACAACCCCAAAAGAATAACGATATAGAATAGAATATATAGTCATATAGCTTTTTTGGGTTGGCTTGTATATAGTCCCTCGCTCCACCCCCCCCCCCACCACCACCACCTTTTCAATCATCCATTCATTCCTAGAAAGAGAGGGGGGGGGGGGGGGTGTAGAGGTCTAGACTTGTCGCTGTTGCTGAGGGTAAACATTGCCACAGTGGGCAGCATCCGGAACGCTTCCCCCTCACAAGGTCGTCAATTATGTATTCAGAGACGGTGTGAAAGTTGAGTCCTCCCTTATCACTAATGTAACTAACTGGCTAACTGCACTGATGCTGCGGGCGCGCACAGCCGCACGCACGCACACACACACACACACACACACACACACACACACACACACACACACACACACACTAACACACTTGCTATTATGAAATAGAATATAATGTTAATGATGCAATAGAGTGATTTTGTCATACAAGGAGAGAGTAGGCACCACTATACCCTAGTTCAGTCAGTGAGTGTGTGCGTGTGTGTAGTGACCACGGTGCCGCGTGCGTACGACCGACATCTGCCCTCCTCCTCTCTCTCCCTCCCTCCCTGGATGCCAGGCTCTCTCTCGCTCTCTCCCTCCATGCCTGCCTGCCTCTCTCTCCCTCCCTCCCTCCCTCTCTCTCTCCCTCCCTCCTTGGCTGCCAGGCTCTCTCTCCCCCCTCCCTCCCAGCCTGCCTCTCTCTCCCTCCCCTCCTGTAGTGACAGTATGATCCGGGGCTGTGCAGACATGGAGGAGGCCCGAGTAACGAGCCAGGCCCCATTCTGACACATCCACGCTCGGCTAACGGGAGAGCACCGCACCGGACCCTCTTCTCGGAACTATTCCCGGACTACCCGAACATTCTCCGTAAGGAAATACAAATGTGGTTTTATCCAGCATGGGGGGACGAGATCAGGGAGAGAGGAGAGGACCAAATAAGAGGGAGATCCATTTCGGGTTCTCTCTGTTGATTCAACGCAGCCGCCATTTTGTTGACAGTTCGTGTGTGTGTGTATGTGTGTATGTATGTGTGTTTTTTTTATACACACGCTGCTTTGCATCTGTTATTTTTTATTTTAACAGAAACGTCAATAGCGTTATAATCACCATCACTAATTCCCACACGTCGCTTTGATCTCTAGGTCTGTGTTGAGGTTTTGGTTTATTTTAGAAGTAACGTCTTTGTGATTGTAGCCTCTGATCGCTAATATGTGACTGCTAAAACAATATCGCGTCCCTGTTTTATTTATATAACGGCTCATTTTATAACGTTGGTTGTAAGTGGATTTATTGATACGCGAAAAATAACGACGTGTTGTTTTTGTAAACCTGAAAAATTTTCCCAGTTTAAAAAAATAACGTTGGGGAAAAAAATGTGCCGCGCGGCGTTCGTATATACGACGAAGTATAAACGGAACGTTAGCCGTTCGTTAGCTGTACTGCTACAGTAATGTATATACTGTAAACTGCTATGTTTTATAGCCTAAATGTTTCCTATGCTGATATATAGATAAATATATCTGATCCGAGAATAGTTCCATCTGAGATAAACGTGGCTACATAACATGATACATTGGTGGCGAGTTGTATAGTCATTGATGATACGATGTGGCTACAATGTGTCTTTTATAATGGATGGGACCCGATGGTAGTAGCGGTTACAAAATAAACATCAACTTGGATACATTTACTGTTAGTTTCTCTTCTCAATAAACTGTAATTATTACATTTCTAGGGACAACGTGTATAGAGGAATGCCACGGATAGTGTTGTTGTTGTTGACGCTTCGTATTTGCGCCCATCCAAAAAAACTTTGTTTTCTGCAGGGATTTAAAAAATAAACTAAAATTAATCAATAATAAAGCTATTTGTGGCTTCCCCCCCGTCTCCGGTTCGGAGGTTAAGGTGTTTTAGTTCATTACCTTGTTATAACCCACCGAGTTTAATTTATTTAATTCCGTAATAACGCTCCACTTGCACACGTAAAGATGTCCTATAAAGTGCATACATAATGGACATTATGGGTGATCATAGTGATAATGGTAGGCTTGGTGAACATCTGAGTTGAACATTCATTCACATATCTGATTTATTTTCCTCCCACCTTTTACTTTCCCCCTTTTTTTGGTTGGCACATCAGCACTTGGAATATAAAAGCATGTGTCCACCATGTTGATACGCACGGAGGAAGGATACAAAGTCAAATAATGATGTGAGCACCGTTTCTGGGGGGAAAATACCAAGGTGAGTAAATAATATTGATACAACTTATAATAATGTTAATTAATGCATTTCTTCTGACCGATTCTTGTGAATTATTTCTGCTCCAATAGCCCATAGGCTACAACACCAGTTAGGTGATTCACACAACCCATTGATCGCATTTTGACAGCTTCCACATCCTATATCTACTGAGGTGATTGTTCTTAAACACATTGATTGTATTATTATTATTATTGTTATTATTATTATTATTATTATTATTATTAGTAGTAGTAGTATTACTACATGCATTCAGTATAGCCTATATCCCAAATCTCGCTTTTTTTTTTACTCGTAGGGGATTTCGATAATAATAGCTCTTGTCTAATCATCAGTGTGATATGGCTACACTGTATATACATTAGTAATGCCAGAGTAAGCACGTCGGTATAATTAACAACACTTTATAGTAAAGGAGTTTTATAATCTCTCCTGACGGGCAAGGTGTGTGACTGTTGATTGTGGTGTTGTAAGATCCGAAAGTAGATTGTATGCCTTCAACCGCAAACACCACCTGTCTGTCTGTCTGTCAGTGAATGATTTAGGTACTAGGTAGGTACTAGTCTAGTACAGTAGGCAAGCTTTATGCTGCTGTCAAGAAAAGAAAACTAACGTATTTCCCGTTAATCAAACATTTAGGTCTACAATGATTTTGAAACGAGATCTCTCACTGTTTTTAGGTTAATTCAGCGATTGTTGAGCCAATTTATAAGATTCCTCCTAAATCAGGACATGCGGTACAGTCACTGTCGTCCACAATGGATGCTCTGATTGATTGACTGACACCTGTCATTCTAGCTTTGTGAGAGAAACCTGCACCATTGTGTTCGGAAGCTATGTGGATATAGCAGCATGATTATTATGCATGCTAACAGGAGTGAAGGAATTTGGTGCCCCCCCCCCCACACACACACACAGTCCATGCTCATGAGGAAGAGTATGTGAGTGAGTGGGCGAGGATGGGTATATACGTAGTGCGATGAAATGAAATCAGTTTCAGTAGGTTTTGAAGCCTGCCAGCCCCTCATATGAATACCGTGGGGGGTGGGGTCGATATATACACTGACTCACTCCGCTCTAGCCAAGGGGAAACCAGCAGTTATGAACAACATGTGCCAAACTAAGGAGGGGAGTGAAAGTCAGGAGGGAGTTTTAAGGGGAGGAGAAAAATGGAAAGGGAGGGGGGGGGGGGGGGGGGGGGGGGTCGCGGGAAGTTGTTTACTACGTTCCAGGCAGCCTCGGTTCCACCGTTTCGACATAAAGTCATCGTTTTGTTTTAGTCCGCCCTTCTTTTAAAAGAACACATTTAGTTTTCCTATTTTTTAGTTTTCTTGTGGCATTTCCCCCCGGTCTTAATAATAGTCCCATTTTCCAGGTTACAATTGTGCCTATAGTGGCTGACAGCTGTTGAGCTATATGAAGTCAACTTGCTGTGAGTGATTCATTGTCTGTCCTGATGAAGGTCTAAGAAGCGACCGAAACGTCGACCTAATAAAGAGCAACATCTTGGCACGTGTCTTGACAGTGTCAGCGGGACTTTTTCTTAGTTTTTTCAAAGATACCCTTTTTTAATAAATGTTCTATTGCCCTACGCACCTGTCACTAGCCTTCTGAGGTGTGCATTGGCCTTGGTATCGGGTACGGTCGCCCCTAAACCATCTCGCCCCTCGATTCCTCCGCCGACCTCACGCCGGCCGCTCGGTCTGACGGTTCTTGTATTCTTTATTTTGTTTTACTGAGAATAAGGTTAGAAATAAGTTAAGGGAGAGGCATAGTTTTACTGGGGTTAAGTTTAGTTATAGGGTTAGGTTTAGACATATAGTTTTACTGAGGTTAAGGTTAGGAATAAGGTTATAGGTTTAACCGTTTTAAGCATAATTTACTTAGGTTACTTTAGGAATACCAGGCCGCACAGTTCTGCCGGCTGTACGCCCGGGGCGAGTTGTTTGGAATTCTTGGCCTCTTGTGTAGGATAATAAACGTGCAGCGTTGCATTTAGGAGTTGTAAAACGTCTAATGTATAATAATGACTCGTTAACGACTATGACTGTACACATCCTTTCCAAAGCCAAAAAGTAACCCGATGCCAAGAAGATGCTCTCATGTGAGGGTTTATCAACAACATCCTCTTAACTATCGCTTTCGGAACGGAAAGAGATACAAGCTCTGCATCAGATCATTTACAGGAGAACAAGTGCCTCTAATTGGTTTGACTTGGCCCTGCTAGACGTATGGAGTGTGAGAGAGAAAGAGGTTCTGACTCACAGCGAGGCTCTGCTGTAACCTGGTGTCACTGGGCTCTTATAGCACAGCTTAGTTGCTCTACCAGAGCCATCTAATAGAAGAGTTACAATATTGAGGGGGCAGAAACCGAGCACTCGAGCGATGTTTGTTCATGCAGCCTGAACTGAGACAAGCTGGAGTTGGGAAATACATTGTTTTCAATGAGGGTGGCGCAAATAGTTGCTATATACCGTAATTGCATGTGTGCAACACATTAACTGCAACACATTAACTGTTTTAAAGTATTGTACAGTAACAACTAAAGTCTCTTTTAATGTTTATGTTGTACTATTACTACAAAACAATCTAAAATAAAGGGATTTAAGATGGGCTGTTGCCTGAGTCCAATGCATTTCTGTCTACTTCCGCTCCAGGACTTGTCCCAGTTAAGTTGGTTGTCCCCATTCTCAATAGAAGTCTACGCAGGAGAGCCGCCATTGGACTGAAGTGAACGCAGTTTGCGTAACTCTGTCTATCTAAGGCTCTGGTTGCTACTACAGAAGCTTTTGTATGTTTGGTCCCACGCTGTCGTTAGACCAGCAGAGGCAGCCTCTACTATCTAGGGCAGTAGTTCCCAAACCTTTTCAATGTCAAGGATCCCCAAATTGACACTAATTAGCCCGCGGACGGTGGACCTCCCATTTGAAAATAAATGCCAATCCCCCATAAGAGAAGATTTTTATGGCTCTAGCAGTGATTCTCAACCCGTTTAATTTCAAGGACCCCCCGTTTGACATGCATTAGGCTACAGACCCCCCATTTAATGTAATTTCTATTTCTGGGACCCCCAATTTATAGTGTAAAATCAATGATAATTTAACTCTGAGAGTGTACAAATGGAACCAAATGGACCTGTTAGCGTCCATTTAGTTCAATTTGTACACTCTCAGAGTTACAGACCCATAAGGTTCCATTTGGTTCCAAACTATAATTTAGCTGGGTACCCCTTAGAACTCCCTCAAGGACCCTTGGGGTCCCCGGACCCCACTTTGGGAACCGCTGATCCAGGGCTGCACAATTATGGCTAAAATTATGGTCCTATTCATTTTTTATTCATATCTAATTATAATTATTAATCAGTTATTTCTGGCGGTAAGTTTTAGTGTAAAAAAAAAAATCACACATGTGTGAAGTGAGGGGCGCTCTTATCATCATACGTCATCATACATCATCCAATTCCGGCCAGTCACATCCCATGTCCAGCTTTTAACACAATCAGCAGCAGCGCCGGGATTTCTTTCAAAAAAGCAGCTTGTGGTGCCGGGAAGATGGCTTTTACTCTGTACGCCCCCCCTTCCGGTCCGGACAAAAACCGGGAGACATATTTTTGCTTGCTTTACCTCCCTAAGATTACGATAAAGTCGCTGATGATCGCTCGCTTCATATTTTGAACGAGAGACATGTTGAAGTCAGAATTGAAGAGCTTAGTATATGCATCTGGTCTAATTTCATATCAATGAAAATGCACTCGCGTCCAAGCAACCCGTCGGTTGGATTAGTTATGACGTTCCCATACGTCGTACACTGCGTACAGCATGAATGGGTTAAAGGACCACTTCACCTCTTTTCAACCTATCTTCATATAATAGGTCCTCACTAATCATGATAAAATGGCACGATTCTTTTCTACTCGGTCTGTGTCTCATAGGAGGGCTGTGGGCAGTTCAGAAACCGTCCTACAGTGACATCATTAGGCAGATTCTTTTTAAAACAAGATTTCTTTACAAAAATGTTTAGATTTTCATTATGGCAACGATGGCTTCCATTTTCGCATTGCAACTTTTCAGGACTAGAAATCCTGCAGTTTCTATTAGCTTGTATTCCCCATCGATGATGTCACTGGAGACGGTTTCTGAACTGCCCACAGCCCTCCTATGAGACACAGACTGAGAAATCGTGCCATTTTATCATGAAATCGTGAAAATGTGGAGCAAATCTTTGAATATATATTCTTTCAGAGCGAATGTTTTTAACTCATATCTTTGCTACTTATGGCGACATATTTTGAGATGGGGTCGCGGCCAAATACATATAATTTTGGGGGTCTTTGACATGAAAAAGTTTGAGAACCACAGATTTTTTTTTAATAGAATTTGTCCAGTCTAAATGGGTTAACATTTCCATAATGTTTTTGTTGCTTGTCGTGCTTATCGTTGTCATATCGTTGGTCAAGCAGCCAAAATTGCAGATCTACAATTGCAGATATACAAGCTCACAACGTGTCGCGCTGCGACCCGTTGAGAGCTTGTATCAGCTATTGTCGTGGCGCAACCCAGCACTCTTTAGCTAGTGGAGATGTGGTGTGTAACAAATTTGTTCAACGCAAAATGCTGTGTTCCAAGTTCAGGAGACTTCGGGAAAAATCCGGCATGGCATGGCAAGGAAAGGAGTGGCATTAGTAGTATTTCTTTCACCATGTAGTAAACGCTGCATTCGTGGTCTGGAGAGGGCAGTTGTTTTACAGATGGAGTGAAAGGGCAGGGGCTGAAGCCCTGTTTGATGTGTGCACGTCCCTGGTTAGTCTGATGATGGAGAAATTAGTTGACCCTTGTGTACTTACTGGTGAGGAGATGATAAGGTCAATGGTGCAACATTTCTCATATAAGGTGTTTGGAATTAATTGCAATGTTTGACTTGACCTGACATAATTGTGAAACTTAAAGCTGCTATAAGCAATAATATGTCAACATTTCAATTACCTTTTTATTTATTTGGTATTGACAGCCAGCAATGGGTAGAACGCTCCCAAAAAATGTAGTGTCTGTGACACATCTAGGGGCCGCAATCTGCATTCAAAGATGTTCCTAGAAGCTTTGTCATTGGTCGAAAAAGACCCGGTCGCAATGATTAACCAATCAGGAAGCAGACAGGCAAATCGACCAATGACAAAGCTTCTAGGAAAATATTTTAATGCAGATTGTGGCCCCTAGATGTGTCACATAGACTAAATTATTTTTGGGAGTATTCTACCCATTGCTGGCTGTCTGAATACCAAAAATAAATAAAAAGGTCATTAGAATTTTGACATATTATTGCTTATAGCAGCTTTAACATCATGTTTTAATTATAATTTTTCATTTAATTTGTGCAGTGCAGCCAATATCCCAGCAGCACCTATCAAAGAACGGGGAGAACATTTGTCACTCAGCAAGAGAAAGCATAGGGTTGAGAGACTAGAGAGAGAAGGGAGGAGGAGGAGGAGGAGGAGGAGGAGGAGGAGGAGGAGGAGGAGGAGGAGGAGGAGAAAGCATAGGGTTGAGAGACTAGAGAGAGAAGGGAGGAGGAGGGGGAGGAGAAAGCATAGGGTTGAGAGACTAGAGAGAGAAGGGAGGAGGAGGAGGAGGAGGAGGAGGAGAAAGCATAGGGTTGAGAGACTAGAGAGTGAAGGGAGGAGGAGGAGGAGAAAGCATAGGGTTGAGAGACTAGAGAGAGAAGGGAGGAGGAGGAGAAAGCATAGGGTTGAGAGACTAGAGAGAGAAGGGAGGAGGAGGGGGAGGAGGAGGAGGAGGAGGAGGGGGAGGAGGAGGGGGTGAAATGTGTTTTCGATTAAAGAAAGGAACACAGCAACTTTTAGTTTGTCTCCCTCTCCTCGCTGCTTTCCAAGTCCGGCGATCAGGGGAGGAAAAGGATAGAAATGAAGGCTTAAAGAAAGGGTTGAAAGAACAGAGAGATTGATGGAGTGTCTGCGAGAAGAGGGAGGTGTGATTTGAGCAGGAATGTGTAGCAGAAGGAGGGTGGGGGGGGGGGTCTAGAGAGTTTTGAAGTGAAATGGAGTGAGTAATTGAAGTAAACATAGAAAAGTGGGCGTGGAACCCCGAGCTGGACTAGAATTGGGCAGCAGTTACTGTGTGGTTCCACAGACGGTCTCTCTCTACTACCGTCTCCCGTAATCGCAATCCAAAACAAACAGTTTTTCTAAAGCCTCAGCACATTGCCCGATTCCTTCACTCTCTGCTCCTTTAGCTGCTTTGCCATGCAATAACTTGTATGCCTTTCCAGAGAGGTTCCATTAAGTGGCTCCTTTTTAGTGCTTTGCGCTAATGTAGGGCACATGGAAACCGCCGGCAGGTTCACTCCCTATCACTCACTCTCGGTCAGTCGGTGCGGTGGTGGTCACTGAGGAGAAGAAGGCTGAGAAAAGGCCGGCCCCGGATCCTCTGTCTGTCCCAGAGGACCTCCCGATGTTGCTGAGGTCACAGTTCTCTGAATCGCCTCCAAATGACTTCACCCGCACAGAAAGCACCTGCTCGGGGGCGAAGCCGCATTGAATCACTCTGCGGCCGCGGGGAGGGAGCTGTGGACGGTTTCTTTGAATCGGGGCTGTTCTCTCTAAGGAACACAATTAAGAAGAACCGTGCTTGCACTTGGCTGCTGCCACACACTAGCCAGTGACTGGTTTGGCTGATATGTACGGACTTAGAGATGCATTTCGAGAGCAGCAGCAAATGAGGGTCCCTACTGGGGGTTGGCTCATTTGGTTGCTTGTATCACGAGAAACCACCCAGGAAGCCAGTGTGTGTACTATGTATAACTCATCCTCATCTCGTCCTAGGCTAGGATTAGTAGCTCTCCAGCGGATACGATACAATTCAATGTGGGAACAAAAGGTGTTTTGTTACTATATCATATTGAAAGCCACATTTTCAGCAGGAATATTCCCAGGGCCAATCAGACTGATAGAAGCGTTAGCGCTGACTGTACTCACTGAGCTTAATTTACAGGAACCCCCTCACCCTGGTATTACCTCCTATATCCAGTGCCACTGTTGATTTCGTCGACTTAAGACGAAAAATGTTCGTCGACTACCTTTCCCACTGATGGAAACTAAATGAAAACTAAGCTGTGACAACTAAAAAAAAGACTTAATGTACTGACAATTTCGTCAACAAAAAAAAAAGAAATCGTGCTAAAATAAAAAAAATGTTAGGAAGGGACTAGTGGACAAGAGATCCAGTATAAGTCATTTTACACTTGGTTGCATGCTGAAAATAGCCGATCTACAAGCTCACAACACGTTGTGAGCTGATAGATTGTCCATTTTCAGCAAGTCATCAGTCATTGCGACGGCATCAAGGCCTGCCAAAACACACTTTAGCCGACTAAATCGCCTGTAGATGTAGTCGACTAAAATCCCATGACATTTAGTCGACTAAAACTAGACTAACACTAAAACATTCCAGGTGACTGAAATGTGACTAAAACTAAATGAAAACTATTCAAGAGACTATCAAAATGATGCTGCCAAAAACAACACTGATCCAGTGGGCTGTAGTTTCACGCCCTATAGCTGTACATGGAATCAAACCCTTGCCCATGCCAGTATTGTAGTGCTTTTGGCATGCATGATACCAGCTTAACTTGCCTTACTTTTTTGGTCTTCCATTAGGCCAAAGTACCGGTTAGTACCTGGCTGTATGTGGTAGTAGTACCGGTTAGTAGTACCTGGCTGTATGTGGTAGTAGTACCGGTTAGTAGTACCTGGCTGTATGTGGTAGTAGTACCGGTTAGTACCTGGCTGTATGTGGTAGTAGTACCGGTTAGTACCTGGCTGTATGTGGTAGTAGTACCGGTTAGTACCTGGCTGTATGTGGTAGTAACATTGTTTAGTTTAGTTAGTACCTGGCTGTATGTGGTAGAAACATTGTTTAGTTTAGTTAGTACCTGGCTGTATTATGTGGTAGTAACATTGTTTAGTTTAGTTAGTACCTGGCTGTATGTGGTAGAAACATTGTTTAGTTTAGTTAGTACCTGGCTGTATGTGGTGTTAGTACCGGTTAGTACCTGGCTGTATGTGGTAGTAACATTGTTTAGTTTAGTTAGTACCTGGCTGTATGTGGTAGAAACATTGTTTAGTTTAGTTAGTACCTGGCTGTATGTGGTAGTAACATTGTTTAGTTGGTTAGTACCTGGCTGTATGTGGTAGTAACATTGTTTAGTTTAGTTAGTACCTGGCTGTATGTGGTAGTAACATTGTTTAGTTGGTTAGTACCTGGCTGTATGTGGTAGTAACATTGTTTAGTTTAGTTAGTACCTGGCTGTATGTGGTAGTAACATTGTTTAGTTGGTTAGTACCTGGCTGTATGTGGTAGAAACATTGTTTAGTTTAGTTAGTACCTGGCTGTATGTGGTCGTAACATTGTTTACTTTAGTTAGTACCTGGCTGTATGTGGTAGTAACATTGTTTAGTTTAGTTAGTACCTGGCTGTATGTGGTAGTAACATTGTTTAGTTTTTCTTTTCCAATTGAGCTGTGCTGGAATGGGTGTGAAGTGAGTCCTTAGGGGCATGGCAGCACCATTTTCCTTTTTTAAGGTAGACACATCCCAGCTGAGTAAATAGGCCACAGATTGCTACTGCCTTTGTGAGGACAAACGCATCATAAAAAGTCACCCAGACAGGCTCTAAGGACAGTTTTCTAACCAAATAGAAAAACACTTTGTTGTCTGCCTGTTCTCCTCTAGCATTCATTACGGGACGTGCACTGTACGGTGTCAACACTACCTCAGCTGTCATTGACCGTTTGCAGACTGCGGCCATATTGCCATCAGGGTTTGGAAGCACTCGTTTTCAGTAAAGCAACGTCCTGCTGCCTCCTACATTCCTTAATGTTAACGAAGTCCACACCCACAACACCAGAGGGAGTGCAACAAACCATGTACAACCCAGATTCGGCACAAACAAGGGACTAAATTATTTTCGCTCCTATGCCACCAAAATGTGGAACGCCCTACTAACAGTCATTAAGACATGCAAATCCCTTGACTCCTTCAAAACCGCTCTCAAAGGGCACCTATGGACGGCTGCAATTCGACCCCTTTTCCCCCCTCACTGTATATGTTTCTTTTTCACTTTTACCTCCTTTATGATGAATTCCTGTTCTTTGGCTATATAGAAGTGTCTATTTGTACGTCTCTAAATGTTTTGATGAATTGATCAAGGTGGACCCTCTTGTAAACAAGTATAATGCTTTATTGGGTCGTCCACTCACTCACAGTTAACAGTCTTTGTATTGAGTTGTGCTAGAAATGTGCTAGAAACTGTAATTCTGCAAACTGTTAATAAATATTTCAATCAATCAATCAATCAATGTGCAAATTCAAAACAGGTGGTACTCAGGGCCGTCGAGTGATGTCTAACGAGCACGTCCAAACTGCAACACTTGGATAAAGAATCACCTGCAAAGGACAGAAAGTAGCTCTACAGTGGATTTTTATAAAACAAACACTTTGATAGAAAGTGATAAGAATAATTCAAGCTCTTCGTACAGCTGAAATGTTTGACGTTGTGTAATACAATCGGATATGACTTTTCTGTTGTGGATGAATGAACTGTCAATGGAAAATTGCATCTTGTTAGCACCTTGCCATTAACTTATATGGTAAGTAGGCCGCGGTCTGCATATGGTCCATTGTGTGACGTTCCCTGATCAGGTGACTAATTTGGAATTCCTCCCCCCCCCCTTTCTTATCTACCTTCCCCCCCCCCCCCCCCCCCCCTCAACAGCTGAAGGGCGGAGAAAGAGATCCGGACAGCCAGAGAAGGGAGGACAGACAACGCCAGTCGAAGATTGCTTTTCACTTCCCCCACTTACCCCCCTCCCTTTCCCCCCCTTCTCCCCCCCTTCCCCTTGTCCCATCTCCTTCAGGCCCACCGGCCTTTCCCCTTAGCAACAAACAACAACCGACTCTTACCTGCAATCGCACCCAATCGCCCCCCCCCCCCCTCCCTCCCTCCCTCCCTCCCCTAGTCGCCCCGACCTCCCCCTAGATCTCTGATGGATCAGAAGGTTCAGGGGGGAACCGCCACGCCACCCCCTCCTCTCCCCGCCTCGACTCCCCCGGGGGAGCGAGACAAGGAGGGAGGGGGCGGGAAGAAGGAGGAGGAGGACGAGAAGAAGAAGAGAGAGAAGGAGAGAGAGGGCGGTGCGCCCGCCGCCGACTCCTCCGGACCCGCGGGAGGAGGAGGAGGAGGAGGAGGAGAGGGTGGTGGCGGGGGACCGGGAGGTGACCAGTCCCACTTCTCCATCAAGGAGAGCAGCCTGTCGGAGGGCAATGTGAAGCTGAAGATCGGCCTGCAGGCCAAGCGCATGAAGAAACCCCCCAAGATCCTGGAGAACTACGTATGTCGGCCGGCGTTCCGCGCCACCGTGAGGCACACGTCTCGTGGAGGAGGTGGCGGCGGCGGTGGAGGTGGCAGCGGCGCTGCCAGTCGAGGGAACCGGGGAGGTGTCGCAGCGGCGGACAGGCAGCAAGGCGCCGGCGGTCCCACCCCGAGCCCCTCCGTGCAGGGCAGGGAGAGGGAGCAGCAGAGCCCCTCCAGACCGACCCCACCCTCCTCTACCTCCTCATCCTCCACCACGGGATCCACGCCGACACCACCAGCCATCGCTGCACCTTCTTCTTCGGCTGCCGTCACCTCCTCCTCCACCTCTACGACCGCCTCACCATCCCCGGTGAACGGGGGTGCAACGTCTAAAAGGGTAAGGACTCGGAGGAGGGAACGACTCGGATTCAGACGAGTGTTATTCCTGTCCTAAAATGTATTTTTGGCGGGCCTTGATGCCGTCGTAACGATTGATTTTACTCTTGCTGATAATAGTCGATCTACAAGCTCACAGCTTGTGAGCTTGTAGATCGGATATTTTCAGCATGCAACCAAGTGTAAAATGACTAATGGAGATACTGGATCTCTTGTCCACTGGTCCCTTCCTAACATTTTAGTCTAGTTTTATATAAGGAGGAGGGAACAAAGTGTTATTCCTGTCTAGCACGCTAAAAGCTGAGCGGAGGAGATTGCTATCCAAGGCATTGTGATTGCACAAGATGCTGTCTGGCTGCATGCCCTGCTTTTTTTCCTTTTTTTTTTTAAAGGAAGAAAGAAAGCAGACTGCTCGTTACTAACAGGCATGCTCACAACATTTTCTATTCTGTTTTGATCCAACTACAACCCTTAACTTCACACATTTGTTATGTGTAGGCCTACTCAATAACATGTAACCTTGCATTTAAGGGACATTTTAATATGGATCCAGTATGGAAATTCTTGGCCAATACCGATGTTTAAAAGAACAAGACAGTTCAACAATCACCAGACAGTGGCCTTGGTTAGAGTGTCTGCCCTGAAACTGGGAGGTCGGGGTTCGATCCCCGGCCGGGTCATACCAAAGACCGTAAAAATGGGACCCAATGCCTCCCTGCTTGGCACTCAGCATCAATGGGTTGGATTGGTGGGTCAGTCCCTGCTTGGCACTCAGCATCAATGGGTTGGATTGGTGGGTCAGTCCCTGCTTGGCACTCAGCATCAATGGGTTGGATTGGTGGGTCAGTCCCTGCTTGGCATCAATGGGTTGGATTGGTGGGTCAGTCCCTGCTTGGCATCAATGGGTTGGATTGGGGGGGGGGGGGTCAACTAATCAAATTATTCCAGAGCGCGGCACGACTGCAGCTCACCGCTCCAAGAGATGATATCCAAAGAATATCAGACCTACAAACTCGCATTGCAACGCAATATTCGCTTTATTACATGAACATTTTTGAATTTAACTAACTATTTGACAATATGCCAGGTGGACAGTCGAAGGAAGCAAGTTATGATTTTGTGAAACAAGTTTTTTTCACAACATTTTGGACTACTACCAGTGTTTTTGGCAGCAAATTTTGATTTTAGTTTCAGTCGTTTCTTGAATAGTTGTTATTTAGTTTTAGTTACCTGGAATGTTTTAGTGTTAGTCTAGTTTTAGTCGACTAAATGTCATAAGATTTTAGTTTACTAAATCTACATTCTACAGTTGATTTAGTCGACTATACAATGTATTTTGTCGGCGTCGTAAAGGTTTATTTCACACTTCCGATCAACAAGCTCACAACGCGCTTGTAGATCGGATATATTCAGCATGCAACAAAGTGTAAAATGACTAATGAGATAACGGATCTCTTGTCCACTAGAACATTTTAGTCTAGTTTTTATTTGTTTGATGAAATTGTCAGTATATTTAGTCATCGTAGCTTAGTTTTCATTTGGTTTTCATTTGGTTTCCATTTGGTTTCCGTCAGTGAAAAGATGAAATCCACGAAACCCGGATTGGGAATTAAACACCTTTTTATAAAACCCTCACAAACAGTCAGTCTGTCATAATGGTCAACACAGCTTAGTGCTTAGTTAATGACCACATTATTGCAATGGATAAAGCGTCTATTGCATGAATCGTTCCTTTGATTGTCTTTGTGCTCGCCACTTACACTTGGGCTTGTCCCCATCCATCAGTCACCACCCCCCCCCCTCCTCCCTTCCCCCTGTCTCATTTCATCTCTCCTCTGTCTCTGCATGATGGTACCAACACCCCCTCCCACCAACCCCCACACCCCCCTGTGTGACCCCCCTCTCTCTCTCTCTCTCTCCCAGTCCCTTGTCCCCAGTCTGACCCTGATAAGTGTTATTGAGTTGAGAGGAGCTGAACCCGGCCTCGGGCATGACCAGGGAAGCACCACCACGGTTAGACCAGACTAGATAGAGTTGGTACTGATAGAGTTGATACGTTGGTCTGGCCGTTAGAGCCTGACCCATACGTTGGTCTGGCCGTTAGAGCCTGACCCATACGTTGGTCTGGCCGTTAGAGCCTGACCCATACGTTGGTCTGACCGTTAGAGCCTGACCCATACGTTGGTCTGACCGTTAGAGCCTGACCCATACGTTGGTCTGGCCGTTAGAGCCTGACCCATACGTTGGTCTGACCGTTAGAGCCTGACCCATACGTTGGTCTGACCGTTAGAGCCTGACCCATACGTTGGTCTGACCGTTAGAGCCTGACCCATACGTTGGTCTGGCCGTTAGAGCCTGACCCATACGTTGGTCTGGCCGTTAGAGCCTGACCCATACGTTGGTCTGACCGTTAGAGCCTGACCCATACGTTGGTCTGACCGTTAGAGCCTGACCCATACGTTGGTCTGGCCGTTACTGTGGGCCCATATTTCACTTTTTTCAGTATCAGCATTAAAAAAAAAATATATATATATATATATATATATATATTTAACCACCCAATTCTAACAAATATATATATATATATATTTGTTAGAATTAGGTGGTTAAATAATATAAACGTCATATATATATATATATTAGGGCATTAACATAATAATCGAATAGTCGACTAGTCGACTAGCAAAACACTATTGGACACTTAATTGACATCCGATTGATTATTCGCTAATTCATATTTATTATGATTTTTATGATTTTTTTCCTTTTCTGCAGCAGACATGCAGGCATGCAGCTGTGAGCTCGGTTGTTTTGTTGGTAATTCGCCAACTTCAGTACTAATCCATTCCTGGCTGATTGTTTTCATATCATATACAAGCCTATTATACGTGGGTTTTGCCGTCACCCTCACTCGTGTAGGTGCGGTGGGCGGCGGATCGGCGATGGCACTATAGCAGCATTCAAGACAGTTTTTCTTTGAGAAAAGCATAATGCGATATGCCTCATAGGCTCATACGCTCAATGGGGACAACTACAGTGTGTAAATACTTTTACTATTGGTGAGTTTATTACTGTAGTTTGTTCAACAAGTTAGATTGGAGACGTGTCGTCGTGTCGTCCGGTACAGTAAAGTATAGCAGGAGTTCCTCCTCACTCTGCCCAATATTAGTTTGGTGACAGTCAAACTACAGTAGCTCTTGCCGTGATTTAATGTTTCTTCATGCTTATCCAACAAAAAAACAAACCGCTATGCCGCACGATCATAGTTATAATAGTCACGAGGAAGTTAAGTAGTTGATCATCTTCATAGCCTGGCAGCCTTGAGCCTGCTAGCTAGCAAACCTAGTATGTAATCATAACCTCCTCCTAGCTTGTAGCTCCTTCTAAAAACCAAAGGAACTGTGGTTGTAACTTGTTGTTGAACATTTAGGGTTGTATGAAAAACATCGCATGGTTCATTCCTCCTCCTCCCCGCTCCAGTCTCCACTCTCCAAACATTGTGAACAACGTAACATGCTATGCTGCTCCGTAGAACAGTCTTGCGCATCAAAAATAGCAGATTTACAAGCTCACAACGCGCCCATCCGTGAGTCATTGTGGACTTGCAACTTTGACTTGAAACAGCTGAGCTAATTTCGGCCAATCAGAGCGGCATTCAGCGTACTCTAGTAAGAGAGTGGCGACACACGCGTTGACTCCCACTGTAACAATGGAATGCGGAAGTGCTCATTCTATCTCAATGGGATAGTTCCAATGTTTGGAACTATAGCTTTGCGGTGAGATCAAAGTGTGTCGCCACTCTCTTACTATTCCTCGCTGGCTGTTTCAGAACACGATGTTTTAATGCTTGATTGGATGGAATAAATATCATATATTTTATATATATATTTCTTTTCATTTTCATTTTTTTTTTTCTTTTCAAGAATTATAATTGCTAAGTCGCTAGTCTAGGTCAGTGTTTCTCACAGTGGGTGCCTTCAGGGGTGTCTACGTGAAGACTTTGATAATATTTGGAATTAATCAAAATGTCACTTCAGTTTAGAGACGGTTTTAGACCCTCTCTACTTCTAGGACTCCAAAAGCGCTTTCCCACAATCTCACATCAGACTCAAAAGTCTGGCATCGGTCGGGCTCAAATTTGGATTTTTCTTCATGTCTAAAATGTACTTGCTGATTGATAAAATATATACTTTTAAACCCATTCAGGACGGGAACCCCTTTTGGTGTTTCAAGCATTATGTTATACTTTAGCTATTGAAAAATAGAAGATCTACAAGCTCATAGTGCGGCACAGAGTGCCGTGCTATGAGCACAGAGTGCCACGCTGCGAGCTTGTAGGTCTGCTATTTTATTGTTAAGATGTCAACATATAATGACTACTACAGAGCACATGTCCTCTTTAAACTCTGAGAAATAATAATAATAATTATAAACATGATGATCTCTGGTTAGAGATCACAGCCTGTGCGATTATTTTTTAATTAACAGTTTAGTCAGTAATTATGATGTGTTGGACTTTAATGGAGATTAATGGTTTTAATTTCTTTCTCTTTCTTTCTTAAATCTTTTTTACAGGGTCCACCAAAGATAGCTTGCAAGCCAGATATGAAGTCCGACACAAAAGCGGCCTCTACGACATCCGAGAGACCCCTCAATCTTCACCGGCCTTCGTCGGACAGCAAACAAACGCACACCTCCGGGAAGAAGACGCCCACTCCCACTCCGCAAACCCACCCGCCGACGCCCTCGCCTTCCGCAACGAAAGAGCCCACCTCGGAAGGAGGGGTCGTCGTCAAGCCTTCTCATCACACCTACAACGCCGAGGGTCAGCGCGTCGAGAAGGTGGGGGCTCCTCCCAGCTGGGGAGCGCCCACCGTCACTGAGAAACTGGCTCAGCTCATAGCCACCTGCCCGCCCTCCAAGACGCCCAAGGCAGGCAAACTACCCAAGAACGCGGCCCACTCCCCTACGCTCCCCAGCTCGGGCTTCATGGCCCCCACCGCCAAGCAGCGCGACCGGGCCATGGCCAACAGGAACACGTACTCCAGGGTGGTCCACCTGGCCCCGCCGCCTCCCGTGTCGCGGCCCCCCGGCCGGCCCTACGGCTCGCGCAGCAACAAAGACAGTGTTATGGACAAGTCGTCCCTCACCCCGCCGAGGAAAGAGGACACGGACGGGGGGAAGTTCGGCGGCGGCAACGTGAACGCCGGTAGCAACAGCAGCAGTCGCAGCAACAGCCCCGCCCTCTCGTACGGCAACAACCGGCTGACCAACATTTCAAAGGACAACAACGGCAACAACGACGGCGGCGGCAACAGCAGCAGCGCCAGGTCACAGTCGCGTCTCGCTCACTGCTCGCCCCACGCGACGTCTTCGCCCTCTCGCCTCTCTTCGTCTTCCTCCTCCTCCTCCTCGTCCTCCTCTTCGGCCGGCGTCAACGCAGCGGCCGAGCAGAGGGCAGGGAGCATCGCACTGAGCCGCCAGGCCTCCCCCGTCCCTTTGCAAGGACACCACGTACGAGAGAGTCCTGGGCTGGCGGAGGAGGGCGGGGAGAGGGAACGAGAGCAGGAGAGAGACGGCCCCAGAGACTTAATAACCAAATGCCCTCTTCCGTCAGGAGCCATGAAGCCGGAGGGGAAGGACAAGGGGCTCGGTAATCAGTCACTCCGAGTGGTGGAGAGGGGGAAAAGTTCCAGCCCCGGTAAACGTAGTCCAAACCGGGACTGCGGCGGCCGACCCGGTCGGACCATCAGTCCCCCCGAGACCACCATTCAAAGAGCAGCTTCTTCGCCGCCGGACCCTGCCGACCGAGAGGGCTCCCCGGCGCCGCTCAGAGGCGACGACTCCCCTGACTCGTCGCCGGACTCCCCCGCGGAGCAGGACAGCAAGCCCCTGAAGAAACGCCGAGGCAGGAAACCCCGTTGGACGCGCGTGGTGAACCGGGGCCAGACGCAGCGGGCGGCGCAGGGCGGTCCCGGCGTCGACCACCAGTGCAGCAAAACCACCATGCCTTTATCGTCGAGCCTGCAGGAAACATCCCTGCCTATAAAAAGACCCGTGGGCCGGCCCCCGAACCCAAACAAGATCAGACCAAACCCCGTGGCGCAACAGATGCCCATGTCGCAGATCTTCACGCAGCAGCAGCAGCTGCAGCAGATGCCGAGGAAAAGGGGACGGCCCAAGTCGAAAATGCCCCGGCTGGACGCGCCGACGCGCAGGCGCCCTCCCAACAAGCTCGTCCCTTCCTCCAAGGTCTTCTCGTCGCTCATGAAGTCCAAAGAGGAGCAGGACCCTCCCGTCCTTCACCCGGAGGTGGACTTCAACCCTCCCAAACCCATGCCCAGGAAACGAGGGCGCCCCAAGCGCCTTCCCCCCACCCTGCCGCAAGAGGGCCAAGCCCCGCCCACCCTGGCGCCGGAGGCCGGGGACGAGAAGCGGTACCGCGCCAAAGGAAACGGACAGCTCATCATGAGAACCATCATAGGCAAGATAAACAAGATGAAGAGCGTGAAACGCAAACGGATCCTCTGTCAGATCCTGTCGAGTCCTGGTCCGGAGAACAACGCGCCCAGGGTTCCCAGCAGCGCCGCCGCGGTGGCGGCGACCACCGTGGCGGCCACGACGCAGTCCCTGTCGAACCTCGCCGCCTCTTTCGGGGGCAAGCTGGGCCCGCAGATCAACGTCAGCAAAAAGGGCACCATATACATGGGGAAGAGGAGAGGCCGCAAGCCCAAGTCGGCGAGCGGCATGACGTCGACGGCTCAGACGCCGCCCTCGGAGCCCTTCCTGTCCCCCAACAACACCACGTCTCCTCTCCACCACCACCACCAGTCCCAGCAGCACCATCACCACCAGGAGGTCTTCCCCTCGCCCTCCCTCTCCCAGTCCAGCGGCGGCCACAGCCCCATCAGCGACGCCAGCTTCGTGGAGCCCGGCTCGGTGCACTTTCCGGGCCACCACTCCCATTACCACCACCCTCACTCCCACCACGGCCACCACTCCTTCCCCTTCCCTCCCCCCACCTTCTCCGCCCCTAACCCTCGCACGTTGGCCCCGCTCGGCTCCACGGCGTCCTCTTTGGCCAGCGCGGCGGCCTCGTCCCAGAAGAAGTCCTGCCGCGGCTACCACCACCACCACCATTACCGGCAGCACTACCACCACTACCGTAAGCTCTCCCCTCCCCGGCCGCTGCACCCCACCTCCCCCGCCCCGCTCAGCGAACTGAAGGAGGCCACGCCGTCGCCGGTGAGCGAGTCGCACAGCGAGGAGACGGTGCCCAGCGACAGCGGCATCGGCACGGACAACAACAGCACCTCGGACCGAGGAGAGAAGGCCGGGGGCGCGGGCGGTCTGGGCGGCGTGGGCCTGCCGCCGGGGATAGGCGGCGGGTTGCTCATGCCCGGGGTCATGGGGTCGACCGTGGGACCCGGAGGAGCGGGGCTCAACTCCAGAGGCAGGCGACGCCACTCGTCCTCGGCGCTGCTGCTGGAGCACCCCTCCCCGTCGCCGTCGCCCCTCGGCGCGAGGTCGTCGCCGGACCCCCGCGGCGGCCGGCCTCACCCGGCGGCCCCCGCGTCCTCCCTGGGGATAGGAGGACACAAGGAGAAGCACAAGCACAAGTGCAAGCGGCGCAGCGGCCACGGCTGCCCCGGCTACGACAAGCTGAAGAGGCAGAAGAGGAAGAGGAAGAAGAAGTACCTCCAGCTGCGCTCCCGCCGCCAGGACCCCGACTTCCTGGCTGAGCTGGACCAGATCGTGGCGAGGCTGAGCGAGGTCCGGATAGCGCATCGCGGCGCCGCGGGGGGCCACCGGCTGGGCGGCGGCATGGGGATAGCGGGCCCCGGCGGCCGGGGGATGCCGGGGGCGGGCGGCAGGGTGCCGGGAGGCGGCGTCGGAGGCGCGGGGGGCCCGCCCCCACATCACTATCTGCACAGAGACCTACTGCCCACCATCTTCAGGATCAACTTCAGCGGCTACTACTCGCCCCACCCGGCGTACCCGTGCGACTCCCTGCACTACGTCCGCAAGCCGGACATGAAGAAGAAGCGCGGGCGGCCTCCCAAGCTGCGGGAGTCCATGTCCGAGGTTCCCTTCGTGCCCGGGCTGGGCTTCCCGCTGTCCAGCGGCGGGTTCTACCACCCGTCGTACGGCGTTCCTTACTCGTCGGGTCCGCTGGGGCTGAGCTACTACCGGGGTTACCCTCCGCCCGGCGCCCTGTACCCGCACCACCCGCACCACCAGTCGCCCCACGCCGTCGCCCCGGCCCACCACTCCCACCACTCCCCCACGTTCCCGCCACCGCCTCCGCCCTCCTACATGCACCACCACCACCCCTCCACGCACCTCCTGCTCAACCCCTCCAAGTTCCACAAGAAGAAACACAAGCTGCTCCGGCAGGAGTACCTGGGAGGAGGAGGAGGAGGAGGAGGAGCAGGCCGCTCGGCGCCCGGCGTCCTCTATCCCCCCATGTCCTCCGAGCTGTCCTTCGGCTGGCACCACAAACACAAACACAGACACAAACACAGGGAGCGCTGCGCCGAGGAGGACGGGGTGGATCCGGGACGAGGAGGAGGAGGAGGAGGAGGAAACGGAGCAGCAGGGAGTCGGAATACTGGAGCAGGAATACCCGACGGCGGCGGAGTGCCAGAGAGGAGGGCAGAGAGGGCCGGCGGCGGCGGGGCCGCCGTGGGCATGGCGGAGTCCTTACAGCGCTGCCGCTTCGGTCGAGACCCCGCCAGTAGTACCACCGGGGTGGTCTCCAAGCAGCCGGGAGGAGGAGGAGGAGCCGCCGGCGGCTCGGCCAACTCCCCGTCGTCGTCGTCGTCGTCGTCCGCCGAGCGGTACAAACAGCGCAAGGAGAGCTCCATGTCGTCGTCGTGTCTGGGGCCCTCTCGCCTCGCCATGGGCAGCGGCGGCACGCCGAGGGGACACCACCACCCGCTGGAGTCCTGGTTCAGGATGGGCGCCTCAGAGGCGGAGTACACCAAGCTCTCCTCCAGGAACCAGGCGTCCTCCGGAGGAGGAGGAGGAGGAGGAGGAGGACAGGGGCCGTTCTCGGACGGGCAGGCGGAGGAAGACGCGGCGGGCTGCTCGGACAGCGAGGACGAGGAGCCCCTCCTCGCGCCCACGGCGGAGGACATCATGGAACAACACGGCGGAGGACCCCTGCAGCAGGACCCCACTCCTAACCACACCAACCTGTTTGCCTCCGCCCTCACCTCCCGCACCTCCCTGAGGGGGAGCAAGGGCAGGAAGCCGGCCGGAGGAGGAGGAGGAGCCGCCGAGAGCGCTTCGTCCAGTTTCTCCCGCAGCATGGACCGGACGCTGAGAAAGGACCGCTCCACGTCAGCAGAGAGGAGAGAGACGGGTGAGTCAGCCATTCTGTTGTGGGGGGCTCGAATTACAAGGAGAGTCTGCATGAATAACCCATTCTGGACGGGGCAACCCCTTTTTGGTGTTATACTTTTAGCTATTGAAAAATAGCAGATCTACAAGCTCATAGGGCTTGTAGGTCTGCTATTCAAGCTTGTAGGTCTGCTATTTTTGAAAAACCTGTGAAAATCTTTGAATATATATTCTTTCACAGCGAACGTTTTAACTCAAATCTTTGCTTCTGGGGGGGAGGTCCCTGGAACAACATATGTTCCGATGGGGGGTCCGCAGCCAAATAAATATAATTCTGGGGGTCCTTCACATGAAATAGTTTGAGCACCACTTACATAGAAACATAGGGTTTTCCAGAAAACCGTCAGGATTTAGAAGACATTTGTAGAATGGGTTTAGGTCTAAATGGGATAGACAGCTACACCAAGAGCATCCATTTATGCGTGACTTACAGGCCACAGCAGTGGTTCGCATTGTTCAGGGAAGGAGAAATAAGCTATAGAGGGCTTCTGTCTTATCTGTAGTAACAAATAACAAGCATTGTTGGCAGTCAGAGAGGACCACTTGTATTAATTTGTTCTTGAAAAATCCCTTTCAAAGAATGAAATCCCCCTGTGATTCATGTTAGCCCTGTGGCTTTGGAATTTGATAGGCCCACTCTGCGACGGAAAAAACATCTCTCGACCTAAATTAAATGTGACATTGTGTTGAAGGTTACCGAATTCAATTGTGCACCAAATTCATTTTTCCTAAAAATAGTTACCCCGTTTTTTTTTTATTGCCTGAAGAACTCTTGTGGTTGGATTTGATTGGATGATGTGTCCGATGTAGCTTTTACGGCCCTGGCACAGGCACGGTTTGGAACTGGCGCAGCGTGTGTGTGTGTGTGTGTGTGTGTGTGTGTGTGTGTGTGTGGCGCCATTAGTGGCTGCAGTGATTCAAGGACTTTAAATTTGGGCAATGACCCTTGCAGAAACCGCCATATGGCCCGGGCTAGTGAGCCATCTATCCTTGCTTGATCTCTGCTGTTGTTCACTGATGCCATGTATCCATTGAAAACCACTTTAGACCTCCCAGAGATGGTGAAGTACTTCTGACTCTTGACTCTGGAGTCTATCTAATGGATACATTTTCTCCCGTGTATCTCCTCTATTCCCTCCACTGTTCTTTTGTCTATTTTAAGAATAAAGTAAAATTGGGAATGGACTGCATGGATTGCAATGTCCGCTGTGTGTCAGAAAGACACACGGACATTGCACGCACGTGCGTGACGTGCGTGCAATGTCCTGTGCTGAGATATTCAATAGCTCCTCACCAGCGATCCAAGGCCTTGGCAGGAAAGCCCACATAATGACTTTAACTGTATGCTCTGCCAGTGTAGTTGTCACAGCGTTATGCTGAAGCAGCCACATTATAATAGATGCTACATCTTGTGTTCTCGTGTTGCCGCGATGCGATGCTTGGCACGGGAGTATTTTGTTATATATGGGCTATATTTGGCAGACGATGTCATCGTTAAGACTCGCAGTGAAGAAAATCTTCGTCTGATCCTGTGTCCCCCCACCCTACCCACGTTTTGCAGCTGTATTCGGGCTAATATCACCCAAATACATAAGATGGAGCGTATGGGTAATGCTAAGTACATCCTGACAGTTTTCTGAAAAACCCATGTTTCTATATCAGTGGTTCTTAATATTTCATGTCAAGGACACCCAAAATTATATGTATTTGGCCGCCGACCCCCATCTGAAATGTGTTGTTCCAGGGGAACGGTTCCCGTCCTGAATTGCAGTAGCGTGTCATTAGCTAGTGTTTGTGGGTGTGTGTGACGATGATGATGAGGAGAAGGATGAGGAAGGCTCTCATAAAGGCCATATAAATAGCGTGTACCCATGTCTGCTTAATCCTGGATTAGAGGCTGTGGACATGGTGTCACCCAACGGTCAGGCTGGACTGTTAAGGTAGTGTAGGGCGGACTGACTGAGAATTAATAAGGTAGTATAGGGGGGACTGACAGAATGAATAAGGTAGTATAGGGGGGACTGACTGAGAATGAATAAGGTGGTGTAGGGGGACTGACAGAATGAATAAGGTAGTGTAGGGGGGACTGACTGAGAATGAATAAGGTAGTGTAGGGGGGACTGACTGAGAATGAATAAGGTAGTGTAGGGGGGACTGACTGAGAATGAATAAGGTAGTGTAGGGGGACTGACAGAATGAATAAGGTAGTGTAGGGGGACTGACTGAGTGAATAAGGTAGTGTAGGGGGACTGACTGAGAATGAATAAGGTTGTGTAGGGGGACTGACTGAATGAATAAGGTAGTGTAGGGGGACTGACTGAGTGAATAAGGTAGTGTAGGGGGACTGACTGAGAATGAATAAGGTCGTGTAGGGGGGACTGACATAATGAATAAGGTAGTGTAGGGGGACTGACTGAATGAATAAGGTGGTGTAGGGGGACTGACAGAATGAATAAGGTAGTGTAGGGGGACTGACTGAATGAATAAGGTAGTGTAGGGGGACTGAGTGAGAATGAATAAGGTAGTGTAGGGGGGACTGACATAATGAATAAGGTAGTGTAGGGGGACTGACAGAATGAATAAGGTAGTGTAGGGGGACTGACAGCATGAATAAGGTAGTGTAGGGGGGACTGGCAGAATGAATAAGGTAGTGTAGGGGGACTGAGTGAGAATGAATAAGGTAGTGTAGGGGGACTGACAGAATGAATAAGGTAGTGTAGGGGGACTGACAGAATGAATAAGGTAGTGTAGGGGGACTGACAGAATGAATAAGGTAGTGTAGGGGGGACTGACATAATGAATAAGGTAGTGTAGGGGGACTGACAGAATGAATAAGGTAGTGTAGGGGGACTGACAGAATGAATAAGGTAGTGTAGGGGGGACTGACAGAATGAATAAGGTAGTGTAGGGGGGACTGGCAGAATGAATAAGGTAGTGTAGGGGGACTGACTGAGAATGAATAAGGAGAAGACAAAGTCAAATGAGAAATAAATAGGAATGCACGATTAATCGGTAGCATAATCGGAATGGGCCACATCGGCCATAAAAATGCCATATCGGTATCGGAACGGTCTAAAAATAATACAGATTATTACTTGCGCAAGCAGAGCGCGCAAGTAATAATTTCGCTTGGTCTCTTCAAAGTGACAGCCAAGTTTTTTTCAACCACATTACGTCATCACATACGTATACACACCATGTACTCTGGTCCCAGTTCTCAACGATGACGTAATGTGGTATCTGGTCCCAGCAAACCAGGCACAGACTTACGGTTGAAAAAAACTTGGCTGTCACTTTTTGGAACCAAGTAACCACAGTATACTGCTAATCAAATTACAACTACATACTCTGTATGTAGTTGTAATGTGATTTGTAATTTGTAAATCTGTGCCTGGTCTGCTGGGACCAGACTACACAGATGACCATATCTCTTACGTCATCACTGAGAGCTAGTCATACATATACACACCATGTACTCTGGTCCCAGCTCTCAACGATGACGTAATGTGGTATCTGGTCCCAGCAAACCAGGCACAGACTTACGGTTGAAAAAAACTTTGCTGTCACTTTTTGGAACCAAGTAACCACAGTATACTGCTAATCAAATTACAACTACATACTCTGTATGTAGTTGTAATGTGATTTGTAATTTGTAAATCTGTGCCTGGTCTGCTGGGACCAGACTACACAGATGACCATATCTCTTACGTCATCACTGAGAGCTAGTCATACATATACACACACCATGTACTCTGGTCCAAGCTCTCAACGATGACTTAATGTGGTATCTGGTGGGACCAGATACCAGTACTTGCGCGCTCTGCTTGCGCACTAGTAGGCCATTTATGGCCTACTAGTGTGCAACAAGCAAGTATGCACTCGGCAGAGTGCAGTTCTAGTTTAATCTGTTTTCACCAGCAAAAATGATTTTAAATGAAAAATGTAAAGAATCATCAATGAGTTCAATATAAATCAAAAGCGTCTAGTACCTCTAGTCTAGAACAAAAGCCACATTTTTCTACATTTTTTCTTAATTTGTGTATGGTACTCATCTCATTCAGTAGTCATTCAGTTGTGAAAACAGACACTTGGAAAAGAGTATAGGCTATTTATTGATTGAATACTTTTATTAACAGGCTTTGGGCCAAGCCCCTATACTAGGGCCTAGGCTTGTTTCCATTGTGGTCCTCTGTATAATATCAGAATCGGTCAGAATCGGTATCGGCAGATGCAAATAATCGTAGATCGGATATCGGTCATAATTTCATAATCGTGCACCCCTAGAAAGAAGTCCTATAGTGTAATTAAGGCAGTGTTTCTCTGGGCATTTCCATGCCAAATTGATATGATGCTAGGCCACAGACGGTTCATTTGAAAACATTTTGTGCCAGTGTCGGTGACCCCCCATAAGTACAGAATTGTACAAGAATTTTCTTCACCAATGTGTTTGTAAACATACTAAAATATTCAACCACCCTAGGGGAACTTTTGACAGTTTTAGCTAAATCTAAAATACAATTTTGCTGCCAAAAACAAAAGTGTTGAGAACCACTGATGTAAGGTCAAAAGGTCAAAGGAGAATATGATAGACGGAAGCAGGGATTCTGCAGAAGTATAGAGGAAAGATGAGGAGGGGCAAAGACAACACATGAATATTTAATAGGAGAGAAAGAAAGAGGAGAGAATGGAAGTAAATAGTTTGGAGAATGGAGCAGCGCAGAGTCTGTCTGTGTTGTGTGTGTTTTTTTTTGCGAACAGCTGCACTGCACTGTTGTGTGTCGACAAAGTATATACATCAGGCTTAAGAGGAAGGAATGGATTAGAAATACGAATGAAAACAGTAGGTTATGTTATGAACACAGGTCATTAAACGGTGGGCAGTTCTTTTAATAGTGTGCGCATGAATTGTATTCACCGACACAGTCATTCACACACCGAGTTAACTCTATCTCTACCGCTAGCTGTTAGCATAAACCCCAGTTCCCAGTGTCGGCATACGTGTTCACTTGAAATAGTCGGAGTTTGTCCCCCCCCTCCCCCTACACACACTCTAGTATCATTGGAACACGCACACACTCTTTACCTCTCATCAGAAACTTTTACATGGAGGCAGCGTCACGGTACAAAGGCACAAATTAAATCCGAAATGTGGATGGCAGAAAATCCACCAAGGACAGCGATCCTAGAATCCGATTTATGGAGGCTTGAAAATCCTCCTTTCAACTGCTTTGCACTGTGAATATATTTGCAATCTCATAGTTGGAACGGTGGGGTGTTGCTATAGGAACCGGACCAATGTTAAAAGCTTCCGTAGGACTAAACCATTATATAGACGGAGTATACGTTGGGGTACGTATATATATATAAGGACCTGGGATATGACGCCACATAGCATCGACGTACATATATACGGACTTGGGGGAAAAAAGAGTTAAGGGTGATGGAGATTGGAGAATTATGTGAGTGAAAAACAGTGAGTGAAAGAGGTGTAGAAATAGAGTAAATGAGGGACCTGTCACGATACCAGAGTGCCTGAACCCAAAATGCAGAGCTACAAGCAAAGTAGTTTCAAAAATTGTTTATTTCAAGCAGAAGGCAGCTTAGCTTACAAACAAAAAGTAGACAAGCAAGCAGAAACTCAGGGAAGCCCAAAAAGGCCAAACATTACAAAAGTACAACTCAAAATCCAAAAGGCAAAACAAAGTCCAAAACTAAAACAAAGCACTAGGCAAAACACAAGTCCAGAAAAGGGCAAACCTTATAGAAAATGAGAACGAGGATTTCCAGGAACAGGAGAACAGGAACACCAAGAATGAGCACCGGACAATGAGTTTATGTACTGACAGTTTGTGTGTGCAATGAGTCCAGTATTTATAGGCAGCAGGATAATGGCAAAGGGTTCACAGGTGTGTAATGGGAAGCACTGTGCAGGGCTGATGAGAGTTGGGGACAGGTGTGCAGTGTGAGGGAATGGAATGAGGGAGTGGCCAGGAAGGAGAAATGGTCTGTGGAGTGACAGACCATAACAGGACCTACGGGAATTAACCTGAAATCTCCAACAAAGTGACACCCACCACAGACTTAACATAATGATCATACATGATGCCTTGTTGTTATGCAACTTAGTGGAGTTAGGCCTCAATTACACCTATACATCTAGCATACAACAATGTTGCATGGTAGATAAGCAAGTTGTAAGTGTAAATGCATTTCCAATGGAAGTCACATGGTTTGATAAAACATTTCTGTTTGATGCGGGGGAGAACTAACCTGACGCTGCCAGATCCAAGAAGCTTGCTACACAAATTTGTTTCACAGCTTATTGGGATCTGGGATCGCGGAAGCAAATTCGATGACGGGGCTGTTCCTTTTTTTCAAGATACTTGGTAGATGATTGGATGGGACCGTCTGTCTATCACCGTGTGGGCGTGCAAACACAACCAATCATATTGACATGTCTATATAGCTTCACATCCGGTTTCGCACATATCCCGCCCTTAGCTCACGCTGATTGGTTCGGTACGGAACGGATTGGCGTTAGCTGAACTCCCTGAGAAATCCCAGATGGAAGCTGTGTTGGGGAACATGCCCAATACCGCCCCCATCTGGCAGCGTCAGGTTAGGGGAGAACACAGCCATCAAACAAAAATGGCCATGACACTTACATCTTGCTTACATCTTGCATGCAACATTGTTGTATAGGTGTAATTGAGGCCTTAGGCTTCACTCACAGTCTCACACCTGCACAACAGATTGTTGTATAGCTGATGCATGAGACTTGTTGACTGATGCAAGCTCGCAATTAATTTCCAATGGGAGTCACTTGGTTTGACACAGCATTTGTGTTGTATGAGGGGGAGGGGGGCAGTCGAAACACAGACAAAAGCCGTACAACAAAAATGTTGTGTCAAACCATGTGACTTCCATTGGAAATGCATTGAGAGCTTGCATCAGTAAACAAGTCTCATACATCTAGCATGCATCAATGTTGTATGCTAGATCGAAAGGTGTGAGTCAGGCCTTAGAGTTAAATCATTCTAAACAACAGAAAATGTGTATAGAAAAAAAGTGATTGTAATTCTGTGATCTGATGATAATGTCTGCATTGTCAATAAACAGATCTTTATAAAGTTGCTCCCCAGACAGTTTAATCTCTGCCATTTCCTATGATACTCTACCTCCACCTTTTGATGTCATTCTCACAGCTGTAAATTCTTACTCAAATCCTCAGTGGTGCAATATTTTATTGTAGCACATAATGGATAGGATGGTAAAATACACTTTGTCACTTGGACGGTTTGCCAACTTGGAGACCCGGGTGATCAGTGTTGATTTCGTCGACTAATACTGAGACGAAAAATGTTCGTCGACAACCTTTTTTTCACGGACGAAAACTACATAAAAAACAAATAAAAACTAAGCCATGATGACTAAAACTATGACTAAATCTACTGTGAATTTTGTCAACAAATATAAACTAGACTAAAATGTTAGGAAGGGACTAGTGGACAAGAGATCCAGTATAAGTAATTTTACACTTTGTGCATGCTGAAAATAGTCGATCTACAAGCTCACAACGCGTCGCGCTGCGACAACCGCGACAGCTATTTTCATCAATGCCCGCCAAAATATATTTTTGTTGACTAAATCAACTCTAGATTTAGTCGACTAAAATCTCTCTATTTAGTCGACTAAAACTAGACTAACACCAAAACATTCCAGGTGACTAAAATGTGACTAAATCTAAATGAAAACTATTCAAGAGACTATAATAAAATGTGCTGCCAAAAACAACACTGCGGGTGACAGTTGTTTGTGACATCAGACAACAGCTGAGCTTGAGGTACTGTAGTAGCATTTGAAAATTAAGTCACTCCACTAATCGATTAATCTAATTGACATCTAGCCAGACGATGGTCTGAGAGTGATACTGATATAATAAATCCTACTTTATCTGATGTAAATCCCTCCTTATCTTATCTCACTCCGAGCAGGTTGAAACAGATCACTCGAGGATGATTTACTCCTCTTGGCGGTTTATAACGTACTGATTTAATCAATATTGCACGAGGGGGGGTGGTTGAACGTCATTAACTTCTGCGTTGCTTTCGGAACTCGCCCTGCAGGCTCGTTCCTGCAGCATCGCAGGCGTGCATTAATGCCCACCCCCTTGAGTGTAATATTGCAATTATACAACAGTTACTCTTAAAACTAAGAGAATCGCTGAAAAAACATTTTCTTTTTAATGACAGATGTAATCACTACGACCACAAATGTCCCAAGAAACTAGCTAGCCTAGCCATCGAGTTTGCTGCGCTCTGGGAGAACAGAGCAGCTGAATTCTTGTTTTGATTAGGTGTGGAGTGGTGCTCGTTTGAACACCGGCTAGAAGATTGTTTCAACCAATCAGATTACTTCCTCGACACGACCTGCTGTATAAATGATGTTAACCGCTGTTCTCTCCGTCCGTCTTCATCTCTCCGTACAACACAGTGACCCCGGCGGGCGTTCAGACGCGAGGCATCACCCTCTCCACTCCCGAGGGAGGCCCAGAGGGCACCAACCTGCACCACCACCGACACCACCACCACCACCACCACCAGGCCCCTGCACTGTTCCACCCCCACCACATCTCCACCTCCTCCTCCACCTGCCTCACCCCCGGCGACCAGAACAACTGCTGCCTGGAGGCCTCCTCCCCGCTCCACCAACACTCCCACCGAGGCGGCACGCAGCAGCAGCCCCCTAAACACAGCCTGCACCACGTCAACAAGATCCTCCGCGCCAAGAAGCTGCAAAGGCAGGCGCGGACGGGGAACAACGTGGTGAAGAAGAGGGGGCCGGGGCGCCCCAGGAAGCATCCCTTGCCCTCGCCGCCTCCCTCGCCTCCACCTCCTCCGCTCCCCGCTGCCGCCGTCGCTGCTGCTGAAGTGGCCCTGCAGGCCAGACACCGGGACCGAGGGGGAGGAGGTGGAGGAGGAGGAGGTTTGGGCGGGGGCAGAGGGTGGGAGGGGGGGGACACGGTGACGGATGCCATCGAGTCTGTGGTGCAGGGCCAGCGCACCAACGTGCAGAAGAGGAAGCACTGGGAGGGAGACGAGGAGGAGGACGAGGAGGAGGACGAGGAGGATGACGGGGAGGCCGAGGAGACGGAGGAGCAGCTGGTGGACAGAGAGGAGACCCCCCTGGGCGGTCTGGCTCCGGTGAGGTCCAGGGAGGAGACCCCCCTGGGCGGTCTGACGGCGCCGGTGAGGTCCAGGGAGGAGACCCCCCTGGGCGGTCTGACGCCGGCGGTGAGGTCCAGGGCGTCTGGGGGCCCAGGGAGAGTCTGGATCACGCCGGACGAGCTGCAACAGTTCAGAGGGTGAGTCTTAAAAACCCATTTATAGGCCTGACTTCTAAAAAATAAATATCTTTTAAATCCTGACAGTTTTCTGAAATACCCTATGTTTCTGTATCAGTGGTGCTCATATATTTCATGTCAAGGACCCCAAAAATGATATGTAATTGGCCACTGACCCCCCCCATCTGAAAATATGTTGTACATAGATCTACAAGCTCATAGCGCGGCACTCTGTGCCGCGCTATGAGCTTGTAGATCTGCTGTAAAAAGTGTCAATAGCTCTCTTGAAATGGGTAATGTTCAAGCTACATACAGTACCATTAACCAAGCTAGCACGCCCACTTTGAATTGACCTATAGCTAACTAAGGCTCTCCCCAAACTGCTATGGTCCAATCACAGCTAAGCATAACATGGGTTAGACAAACCTCTCCACCAATAGTTTTCCTATATGATAAAACATTGTTTTAAAAAAGAAATGCCACGCACATATTTTTCCAGTGCGTACGGCAGGCTTTGTTGACAGATTTGGAAGAGATTTTGAAGGTCTGGTTCCAAAAATGAACCAGTATTTAATGTGTAAAATCCATGATATTTACATTGGAATGAATGAGCAAGGCTGGAAAGTGTCTAAGTGGTAGAGGGCGGGGCTTTGCTAAAGGTGAATTCACTGTTATGTGAGTCTCTCGACCTGTCAGTCTGCCTTATACCATAGCGTTGCTAAGGCGATTTCACACATCCAACCACAAACGTGTGTGTGGACTTTGCTGATAGAATAAGGGGGGAAGAACCGAGTGTAAAAATGAGCTGAAAGGGGGTTTTCAGTGTGACAGGTATAGTGACAGTGGGACTCTGTTTGAGCAAAAGCCGTCACAGCAAAGCGCTAATCTTAGAACTCAGTGTGATTGTATAAATAGGCAGTGGTGGAAAAAAGTACTCAATTGTTTTACTTAAGTAAAAGTACCAATACTGCAATTTAGAACTACTTCGTTACAAGTAAAAGTATGGAATTGAAAAGTACAAAAGTATAACAAAAATAGCAGATCTACAAGCTCACAATGCGAAATGTATAAGGTTGAAGTGGTTAATGTATGTTTTCTAATCTCCAAAGTAGTAACTAAAGTTTTCAAATAATTGCAGTGAAGTAAAAGTACTAGAAATTGGAAATACTCAAGTAAAGTACAAATACCTCAAAATTGTACTTAAGTAAAAGTACTTAGTTACTTTCCACCACTGTAAATAGGTTCATTTATCAAAGCAGAAACCTAGTCAACGGTTCTAATTATAGCTCGCTGGAAGGCAAGCCAGACGGCCACTCCTCCTCTCCGGAACGCCCCCCAGGCGCCGTCTCCAGGGAACAAGCTCCGCCCCCCACGACCATAACCGGCCAACGGGAGAAGAGACCGGCCAGACCTCCAAAGAAGAAGTTCCAGAAGGCGGGGCTTTACTCTGACGTGTACAAGACTGAAGAGTGAGTTTATAAAATAAAATACAAATATAAAAAGAAATGTTTACAATTCTTTTTTCTTTTATTTTTTTCGTCTTTACAAAAACAATTGGTACTATTTAACTACTCTTCGACGTTTGAGACTTTATCCCACATTGGATACAATTTTTGCATGATTGTATGTAATAGCAGAGCTCACAACGCGTCACAGTGCGACGCGTTGTGAGCTTGTAGATGACTACAATCTACAGTTGACTAAAACTAGACTAACACTAAAAACATTCCAGGTGACTAAAATATGACTAAAACTAAATGAGGTTTCATTCCAAAGACTACGGTGTACATATGACTAAACTAAAATAGAAACTTGCTGCCAAAAACAACACGTGCTCTGTTTGTTTCTCGTCCTACATGGCTGCAGTCCCCGCAGTCAGCTGCTGCAGCTAAAGAAGGAGAAGCTGGAGTACATACCTGGAGAACACGATTACGGGCTCTTCCCTGCTCCCATCCATGTCGGTGAGTCTTCATTCATTAATTTATGTATTGTAGGTTTATATATACCTGTAGCTGCATTAACAATATGACCATAATCTGCAGGGATGTGTGTGATCAGATCAGGAACATTAGAGTTTAGTTTTTAACCCATTTAGACCTGAGAACTGATTCTACAAATGTCTTCTAAATGTTTCTATGTCAGTGGTTCTCTAACATTTTCATGTCAAAGGACCTCCAGAAATTATATGTAATTGGGCGCCGACCCCCATCTGAAAATATGTTGTTTCAGGGACCGCCCGCCCCCCAGAAGCAACAATTTCAGTTAAAAACGTTCACTGATTTGCGCCACATTTTCGAGATTAAAAAAAAATAGCAGACCTACAAGCTCGTAGCGGCACTCGCTATAAGCTTGTAGATCTGCTGTTTTTCAATAGCTAAAGTTTTAAATAATACTTAAAACACCAAAAGGGGTTCCCGCCCAGAATGGGTTTTAACAGCAAGTGATCAGCCAACAATCGTATAATTGTAATTTTAAAAATTACAATTACAAAAATCTCCAAAGCCAATTTTATGCTAAATCGAAAAATAACTCTTAGATGGAGAGTTTGTCTTGGCGATGGAGGAGGAGGAAGAAAGCTCTGTTGTGTCCCCCAAGCATTCCTTTCTCACGCACCCCAATTATGTGGCATCCTGTCCCCCCCGACTCTGCTCTTTCCAGGGAAGTACCTGAGACAGAAGCGCATTGATTTCCAGTTGCCTTATGACATCCTGTGGCTGTGGAAACATGACCAGGTAGGTGATCAGTCTTCTTGTCCACTCCTTTTTTTTACGTGTTATTACTGTTTTTTCCACTCACTTGTGTGTGGGGTAAAAAGGAGGGGTCGTGTGAGGGCTATACAGACTCTACATTTGTCTCTTTCTCTTAAACTGTTCTCTGTGCTGACTGCACTGTGTGTGTGTGTGTGTGTGTGTGTGTGTGTGTGTGTGTGTGTGTGTGTGTGTGTGTGTGTGTGTGTGTGTGTGTGTGTGTGTGTGTGTGTGTGTGTGTGTGTGTGTGTGTGTGTGTGTGTGTGTGTGTGTGTGTGTGTGTGTGTGTGTGTGTGTGTGTGTGTGTGTGTGTGTGTGTGTGTGTGTGTGTGTGTGTGTGTGTGTGTGTGTGCGCGTGTTTTCAGCTTTACAAGAGGCCTGATGTCCCCCTGTATAAAAAGATCCGATCAAGTGAGTAGCCAGTAGGGCATTAAGCAACTAGTCGACTAGTAAATCCACTAGTCGACCTTGTTGGTACTGTTGACTAGTTGGAGGGGGGGGGGTCGGGGGTCTTCCCGATTTTGTAGGCCTCAAGAGCAGGTAGATTATAGTTATATTCAACAATGTACACAGTTTTTAAATGTACACATCTTTATCTAAAAAAAATATGTTTTTTTTTTAAATTTATTTAATTTAATAGGTAGTTAATCAACTAGTCGACTAGTAAACTAGGCAACTAGTCAACTAGTAAAAATTACTAGAAGTGAATGCCCTAGTAGCCAGTATTGCTCTCGTGTGTTCCACTCAGGGGCCATTAGCATTAGTTTTCAAAACTCTCCAGTTACGTTTGGCTCATCAATCAAATATGATTTGTGGGATGGAAAAATATTAGGGTCATTGTAATCTCAGTGCCCTTGAGCAAGTACAGTAACCTTAGAGCTGTAGCTGATCCTTGGGCACTGTTCATTGGCTGCAAATAGTTCTAGGATGGGTTAACCACTTAAGCCAGGGATGGGCAACTTTGACAATGGAGAGGGCCACTATATTTACCACACTCACTCCCATTGCATATTACTGCAAGCTCAAAACCTGTCGCAGTGTGACGCGTTTGAGCTTGTAGATCAGCTATATTTTCTATACTTTAATTGAAATCCTGAATAATCTTTTGCTATTTTTAATTGGAATCCTGAAAGTATATATACCGGTATATATATTTTTCAAATGCATTTATTTACAGTTATGTTAACTTTATGAACTAAATACAAATTGGACATAAAATATTTATTTGCCCACACTAGATCCAGTTAGACAAGAATTGACTTAACAAGAATGCTTTTATTGTTGAGGTGGTTGTAATTTTCTGTTAAAACCTATGGGACACTGGAATGTCTCTCACACCTGTTTTAATGGCTTAAATGAGCATTCAGTGATTTGGGTGATTTGGAAAACCACCCGGTGCTTCACGTAAAAATACATTAATTAAAACTAATTTGAAAACATTTTGAAGTCCCATTGGATGAGAGAATCAGTTGAATGCCTTAACAGTAAATGTGTTCTAAAAGCACATTGTCCACCTCTCTCTCTCTCTCTCTCTCTCTCTCTCTCTCTCTCGCAGATGTGTATGTGGACGTGAAGCCTCTTTCTGGTTATGAAACCACTACTTGTAACTGCAGACTTACTGAAGAACAGACTGACAAAGGCTGCCTCGATGACTGCCTTAACAGGTACATGCACGCACACACACTAACACTAACACACACACTAACACAATAACGCACATATGCACACACACAAATGCACACTCACATTCACCTGCACATCCACAAACACTCAACAAATTGAGTTGCTTTCCCCATGAGTGCTGGAAAATTAAGCAGCACTCTGGGGAACTGTCTTAACTTTATCATTATTCCTATGTTTTGTGTGTGTGTGTGTGTGTGTGTGTGTGTGCACGTGCGTGTGCGTGCATGCTTCCTTTTGTTAAAGGCGAATGTGAATGATGGCAGAATAGAGCAGATCATTCTTCAGAGCGGCCTCGCATTGCACTTCGACACTTTAACGTCATCCTGTCTTCATTCCGTGGTCCCCAGGATGAGCTTCGCAGAGTGCTCTCCCAGCACCTGCCCCTGCAGGGAGCAGTGTGACAACCAGCACATCCAGAGACACGACTGGGTCCAGTGTCTGGAGCGCTTCCGCGCCGAGGGGAAGGGCTGGGGCATCCGCACCAAGGAGTCGCTCCGCTCGGGGCAGTTCATCATCGAGTACCTGGGAGAGGTGGTCAGCGAGCACGAGTTCAGGTGAGACCGCCTGCACGGTGACGATGGTTTTAAATGTTTAAATCCTATATATTTCATTAACCGGTCCCCCAGGGTCTATACTTAGGCATTATTACACGAGTGGGGGTGGTTTAACGTCGTTAATGCACGCCTGTGATGCTGCAGGAACGAGCCTGCAGGGCGAGTTCCGAAAGCAACGCAGAAGTGAAGTACTTCAGTGATGCTTGCGGAACTCGACTTCGTCTCGTTCCTCACTGTCGTGGCAATAATCACGTTAAACCACACCCTCTCGTGTAATATTGCTTAATTATGACATAAGGGCTCATGTGTTCAAGGTGAATATATTGGGCATTAGTCATGTGGGTTGTGTATGTAACATTACAGTCTCCAAGTATGATAGATACTGATTGTTTTAATAAGCAACATAGATAATTCAGTCTATTCTATTTTTCAATGTAGTAATGGGAAACTAATTGACTAATTCATCTTTGTCTATTGTTTTTCCTGAGTGCATAAATCTGATTTAATGACATAAAACGTTGAGAGACATTGTTCAAGGAAATGTAGAGAGGAAATGGCAGACAATGTGTTAACACCCTGAGCACACAGGACGGAGTTCTCCACCCTATCAATTAGTAACGCCCAGCGCTCAAGACGGAGATTGATCAAAAATACGGAGATTATTGATATCAACACCGATCGCATCGCTCCACAGGCTGTTGCGCAACACTCAATGTTATTTTCCGGTGGGACGTCATCGAAAATGAGAGTCCGATCGAGGCCAGATCACTTAACATCATAACATAACTAGTCTGATCTGGCCCAGAATAAGCAATATTATTTCAACTGGTGAAGACCTCCTGGAAATGACGTGAAGATCATCCTCATTTGGGCTGTGATCTGGCCTAGTCCTGAACGTCCTCAATGTCACACGATGGTCATCGTGACGTCATTTGGCTTCCTGGGAAAGGTCTTTCTATCTGGCTCTCTTTATCAATGTATTTTCCTTCCCTTACATGATCTCTCTCTCTCTCTCTCTCTCTCTCTCTCTCTCTCTCTATCTCTCTCTCTCTCTCTCTGTATGTCTCCCTGTTCTCTCTCTCTCTGTATGTCTCCCTGTTCTCCTCCCATCAGGAGCCGAATGATGGAGCAGTACTTTGCCCATAGTGGGCAGTACTGTCTGAATCTGGACAGTGGCATGGTCATCGACAGCTACCGCATGGGCAACGAGGCGCGCTTCATCAACCACAGCTGTGAGCCCAACTGTGAAATGCAAAAGTGGTGGGTGTTACTCTTTGTTCTGCTTCCTCCACTACAGCCTCCTTTTTCCCCAGGCCTGAGAGCTTCACGCCATATGTTGTTTTGGACAGATAAACAAAATGTTGAGTCCCCTCATTAAACCCCAATTGAGTAGAAATTGTAAATCATTCTGTGGCGTTTGTTTTTGTTTTAAACTGAAGGGGGGGGGGGGGGTTCTTCTTACTGCATCAGAATACCTGTTGATCACAGAAACAAATACTAAAGGGCTCCATTTTCGTCACCGCTAAACCCCTTATCCCTAAACTTTTTTTTTAAAACTATTTTGCTAAACATTTTTGAATGGTTAAAATGGCCAGTCTACAAGCTCACAATGTATCAATGTAGATTGGCTAGTTGAACTATTCAAAAATGAAAAACTTTTTTCAAAATAGTAAAAAAAAAAGCCGGTGACGAAAATGGAGCCCTATATACCAGTGAAATTCACATCCTTTAATTTGTTGAATGAAAGTTAGACCAAAAGCATCATCCCATGTAGGAGATCTCTACTGTTTGGTCAACGTGTGACAAATAACATCTGATCCATGTCTAAATCAACCCGTAACATCATGCACGCTACACTGCCATCTCAAAAGACTTGGCTTCTTGTGCGCGTTTCTGTGCGTTAACGGGCCACTTCACCCCTTTTGCACCCAGATCTTATTTTAGTGATGTTTGGGAGACAAGAAACACAAGAAACACGTTTTTATGTGGGTAATGTGTGTTTTTAGAATTTTTTGTATTTCAAAGTGTCCATGTGCTCCCATGATGTCATGGACACTGGGCTCATTTCCTTCCTACAATTCCCATAATGCTTTGGTTCACTGCTCCTCCTTGTGGATAGGGGGGAGGGCTGTCTTATACTGAGACAACGGGTGAGTTCGGAAATGCACCCTGAACGCACTGGTGTGCTCTCTTGTCGTTCGTTTATTCAGTGCGTTGTCGTTGGAAAATCCAGTGCGCTGCGCACCGGGTGTGCCGAGTGCCCGCACTGAGCGACCCTACCCTGAAGCTGGGGTTGTCCAGTGTGAATGCGTCACAGCTGTGGTCGTTCGTAAATAAGGCACACTGAACGCACTCTGTGACGTCACCGCCCACTGGACACTAGGGCATTCACTTCTAGTCATTTTTACTAGTTGCCTAGTTGTTAAACTACTAAAAAAAATTACATTTAAAAACTTTGTACATTGGTGACTATAACTATAATGTACCTAATCGTGAGGATTTATTTTCCTTTCTTATCAACTAGTCAACTAGTACCAACAAGGTCGACTAGTGGATTTACTAGTCGACTAGTTGAATTGTCGACTAGTTGCTTAATGCCCTAATGGACACTTTGAAATACTGAAATATCTAAAAACACATATTACCCACATACAAAACCCCAGGAAAGTGTTTCTTGTCTCTCAAACATCATTAAAATAAGATCTGGTTGCAAAAGGGGTGAAGTGGCCCGTTAACGCTGCAGGTGTGACAAATGATCATAAATGAGCGCATTAACCTCCTCTCGTCATGTTTGCGGTCACGATGTGATCCAATCACCTTGGCTCCTTTCAGCCAGCGGACAAAGGTTTTAACGTCCACACAGTACAGGATAAACCAATTGAATGGTTTCTGGGCAGGGTCAGGATTCTAGCCATTGGCCAGGTTAAAAATCCTTCTTCAAAACAGAGACCCAGTTAACCCATTTTAGGTGGGAACCCCTTTCTGTGTTTTTAAGCATTATGTTATACTTTAGCAGATCTACAAGCTCATAGTGCGGCACCAAGTTCCGCACCACGAGCTTGTAGGTCTGCTATTTTTGTATTATTTTTTGTGAAAATGCGGCACAAATCTTTGAATATATATTCTTTCAGAGCAAACGTTTTTAACTCAAATCTTTGCTTCTGGGAGGGTCCCTGGAACTACATATTTTCATTTGGACGGTGGCCAAATACATATAATTCTGGGGGTCCTTGACATGAAATAGTTTGAGAACCACTGACACAGAAACATAGGGTTTTTCAGAAAACTGTTTTAGAAGACATTTGTAGAATCTGTTATCAGGTCGACATGGGTTAAGTAGGCGTCTCCACTGCCATGCAACAACAACAACAGCATCAACAACAAGACCTGCTTTGCTATTGTTTAGCCTTTGTGTAGGTGGACGGTTTGTCCGTTGTAGCTAGCACTGATGTTGCTAGCGTTTAACCCCCGAGGGGCTGAACACAGACAGCTAACGACCACAGAGACCAGTATACTCTGCCCTGCAGCATGTGCCAGCCTGCAATGTAGGACACGTGTGTGTGTGTGTGTGTGTGTGTGTGTCTCCACGCACCAAGTGGATGTAAGTGTGTGTTAAGTCTGTGTGCGCGCAAATGTTTTGTTTGTATGTGTGTGGGTGTGGGACAGATTGTGTGTAGCACACGTGTCAGACAACAGCCTGCTTTTCTGTTTATGATGATTGCCTGTGTGTGTGTGTGTGTGTGTGTGTGTGTGTGTGTGTGTGTGTGTGTGTGTGTGCGTGTGCGTGACATGCATGTGCCGGTGCGTGCGTGTGTGTGCGCGCACGTGCGTACACCAGAATGTGTTGCCCGAAATAAAATCCTGTACAAGGATGGAGGATTTTTGGGGCACAAAGCATGGCGAGTCATTCATCTTTGTCATAGAAGAGCGATTGCATGAAGCAAGGCCTCAGATACAGCTGTAGAGCGCTAGATGAGGTGCTGAAGCAGCACTTTGCACCTATAGAAGGAAATAAATTATATAAAAGACACCCGGGCAAATAGAATAATGTTCTTCTCTTCTGGGCAGAGGAGGGAGTGCTGCTTAAGTCTAACGGGAAGAGCAATGTGGTGACAGACTGACTGATGAAATCCTGCTGAACAAACGCCAAGGAAAACATGCAGCCCGGCCTCTTTATCCAATATGTTAAATCATGGCTGTAATCGTGGAATAAACAAACACCGGGAATGGAGATATATTAATGTATTGTATTGTTTTGTAGAAAAAAAACAAGCTACAGTAGTTAACCACTTAAGCCCTATGGATGGATGGTTGGATGGATGGATGATTTATTTTGACATTGAACACAATTATGTACAACGAAATTATCTTGATAGCATCGATCCAAAAAGAGCCATAGAACGCAATGCATAGATGTTGGTATAACAGCATGGGTACTAATAAATAAAAAAAGGATAAAATGTCAGGTCTGGGTAGGTGGGGTGTACTTACTGTACTATCACTTGGATTTAGAGTTCATTTTTGCACGAATTTGGCCCAGACCGACCCACCACAACCAGCACGCAGATAGACCGACCCACCACAACCAGCACGCAGATAGCAGAAACTCTACCGCCCGCTCCGTCGAGGCACACACAAACAAACAAGCCCTAATACCACCACTTTTACAGAACAGCATAAATGATACAAATCAACATACAACTACACAACTCTTTCCTCTCACAAGAATGATGATGGCAAAAGGATTCAAGATAGAAGAATTTGTCACTCACTTTGCCTGCCTGTCTATTCCTTTATGTTTTCTGTTCTTGTTAATGGTTTCTCCCTCTCTATCTCATCTCTACAGTATCTCTCTTATCTCGTCTCTTTCGTTCTCTCTATCTCCGTCTCGCTCTCTGCATCTTTCTGTGGCTCGGGCTCGGTGTTGTTTTTGGCAGCAAATTTCTATTTTAGTTTTAGTCATAGTCTTTGGAATAAAACTTTTAGTCACATTTTAGTCATCATGAATGTTTTAGTGTTAGTCTAGTTTTAGACTAAATCTACAGTTGATTTAGTCGAACAAAATGTGTTTTGGCGGGCCTTGATGCCGTCGTAATGACTTTTTTTTCCAATTGTTGGAAATAGCCGATCTACAAGCCCACACTGTGATCTTGTAGATTTTCTGCATGCAACCAAGTGTAAAATGACTTATACTGCATCTCTTGTCCACTAGTCCCTGCCTAACATTTTAGTCTAGTTTTTATTTGTTGACAAAATCGTATATTTAGTCATAGTTTTAGTCAAAACTGCTTAAGTTGGGCCGTGCGTCTCTGATGACTTATGTGTGTCTGTGGTCTGTCTGTCTGTCTGTCTGTCTGTCTGTCTGTCTGTCTGTCTGTCTGTCTGTCTGTGTGTCTGTGTGTCTGTGTGTCTGTCTCCAGGTCCGTGAACGGTGTGTATAGAATCGGTCTGTTTGCCCTGAAGGACATGAACAGCAGCACTGAGCTCACCTACGACTACAACTTCCATTCCTTCAACACAGAGGAACAGGTGAGGCTGTACTCTCAGATAACACACACACACACACACACACACACACACACTGTGGGCCAGTAACCAGGATCTTCAGATTACTCTAATCTGATTCTTTTCAAACAATCCTGGTTAACTTCAAGCTTGCCATTATTTTTTTTACCTGAATAAAATTTTGACGTAACACTTCCAGATACACTTACTCTTCCTGTTCTGTTCTTTGACTATATAGAAGTGTCTATTTGTACGTCTCTAAAGGTTTTGATGAATTGAACAAGGTGGACCCTCTTGTAAACAAGTGTAATGCTTAATTGAGTTGTCCACTCACAGTTAAGTCTTTGTATTGAGTTTGTGCTTGAAATGTACTGTAATTCTGCAAACTGTTAAAGATGGAGAGCCACGATTTTTTCCACCCTAAAACATGATCATCAGGTATTTTTATAATATAAGGAGGAAGAACCTTTTCCAAAAAGTGTACAGTATTTGTTAAAATCATGCTTATATGTGGACACGCCCACCAGTTCATTAAGTATGCCTGGTTTGCCTTGTGGGTGGTGATGGGTGGTGATCCACCTGAACTGAAGCCGCACCCACAGCTGTAGTTGTATGATAAAGGAGGAGTGGTTAGGGGAGGGGCTGATATTGTCATGTCACAATATTACTGTTTATTTCATTGGCCCGTTTGACTGTCAAGGGTTCAGCCTCCAGGAATACACCATTGCACAAAAAAAACGACTCCAGGGTGTCTAATGAAGTACTGTCACCTCATAGACACAGAAAAATACGAATATTGTGGCACTCCATCTTTAATAAATATTTCTACTATATACAGCAAGTGTGTCAGTGCGGCTCAGAAGGCTGTCGAGGAATCATTGGCGGGAAGAGCCAGCGAATCAACGGCCTGCCGGGCAAACCGGGCGGGACTCGGCGACTCGGCCGTCTGAAGGAGAAGCGCAAGTCCAAACACCAGCTCAAAAAACGAGTGAGTGACCAGTGTTGTTTTAGTCTATTTTAGTTTATGGTCATAGTCTTTGGAATGAAACTTCATTTAGTTTTAGTCACATTTTAGTCACCCGGAATTTTTCAGTTTTAGTCGACTAAATATCTTGAGATTTTAGTCGACTAAAATGTATTTTGTCGGGCCTTGATGCCGTCGTAATGGCAGATTTTACACTTGCTGAAAATAGCTGATCTACAAGCTCACAACTCGCTGCGACGCGCTGTGAGCTTGTATATCAGCTTTTTTCAGCATGCAGTGTAAAATGACTTATGGATCTCTTGTCCATGAGTGCCTTCCTAACATTTTAGTGTAGTTTTTATTTATTGACGAAATTGTCAATATATTTAGTCTTAGTTTTAGTCATTGTAGCTTAGTTTTCATTTAGTTTCCATTTAGTTTTTGTCAGTGAAAAAAGGTAGTCGACGAACATTTTTCGTCTTAGTTTTAGTCGACGAAAACAACACTGTGAGCGACACAGAACCACTGCCAGAGTAAGATAGTGTTGGAAACTTGGAAAGGAGCCAGCTTAGGTGGTTCGGGGCATCTGGTTAGGATGCCTCTCGGGCGTCTCCCTAGGGAGGTCCTCGAGGCACGTCCCACTGGGAGGAGACCCCCGGGGCAGACCAATTAAGGCGCAGTTGGAGGAAACACATCGACTCACTGGCCTTGGAACACCTCGGGATCCCCCCAGGAGGAAGTCACTAATGTTGCTCTGGAAGAGAGGGAAAGTCTGGAGCTGTTGCCCCCGCGACCCGACTAGGGATAAGCGGTTGAAGATGGAAGGATGGATGGATGGAATTACTGGTCAGAAAATAGCTTTAACAGTTTGAAGGGAAAAAACACTCGCAGATTGAACAGAGAGAAAACTGAAACCATGATATTTTGTTGAAGTTAACACATGGAAACCCACTTGTAAGTTGTTAGTCATCCTTGTCCGCTTGAAAAATAAATCAGTTGCTCTATTCCAAAATAGCGACCAATCAGTCACTAATGACCCTCATTTGTTGAAAGGCAGACTGTGGTTTTTGTCAGTGACCGACTGGTTTAGAAAAATGAGCCAAGTCCTTTTTTGGCTTTGTTGAAACTCAGGTGCATTGTGTAAGTAGGGCATCCGTGTTCCTTTGTCTCGGAGGAACTCTTATTGGGGCACAAGGGTTTCTAAAAATGTGACACGAAGAACTTAAAGGGCCATGCTGCTTAATTTTAGCTTTGAAATATGATATTGTAGTTAAGGACGGAGGACATCAGCGTGTACAGCCACCAGTCCGTGATGTTATACTGTATGTGCGTGCGCACGTGCGCGCGCGAGTGTGTGTGTAGGCCTATATATAACCAGTAAGCTGAGATCATTCTAAACATTACTGTGGAACCTTTGGTATTGTCTTGAAAAAAATCAGACACGTCTGAAGTGAGTGGTACTGTACTGTACTGTACTGTACTGTACTGTACTGTACTGTACAAGCCCTCCCCCCTGGCCTGTCTGTGTCTGTGTGTTAGGCTGTGCAACAGTGACACTTGGTGGTGAACAAACGCTATTTTCATGCTCGGACACAGCCAGGGACAGACACAAGGACAAACCCAGGGATAGACCCATGGACACAGGGACAGACCCAGGGACACAAGGACAAACCCAGGGATAGACCCAGGGACAGACCCAGGGACAGACCCAGGGACACAGGGACAGACCCAGGGACAGTGACACAGGGACAGACCCAGGGACACAGGGACAAACCCAGGGACAGACCCAGGGACACAGGGACAGACCCAGGGACACAGGGACAGGGACAGACCCAGGGACACAGGGACAGACCCAGGGACACAGGGACAGGGACAGACCCAGGAACCCAGGGACAAACCCAGGGACAGACCCAGGGACACAGGGACAGACACAGCTCGTAGCGCGGCACCGAGGTCTGCTATTTTTTTTTAATCGTGAAAATTTTGTGCAAATCTCTGAATATATATTCTTTCAGAGTGAACGTTTTTAACTCAAATCTTTTCTTCTGGAGGGTTCCTGGAACAACATATTTTCAGATGGGGGTCGGCGGCAAAATACATATAATTCTGGCGCTCCTTGACATAGAAAAGGATGAGCACCACTGACATAGAAACATTGTTTTTTCTGAAAGCTGTCAGAATTTAGAAGGCATTTGTAGAATCGTCTTCAGGTCTAAATGGCTTAACGTTACTTTTATTTTTATTTTATTTCATTGTAGTTACCAACTGTTTTCTGTTGGTGCTGCCTGTGATGGAAAGAACTGATCTTCAAGCCAGTCTTGTTTTTAGCAGCAAATTTAGATTTTAGTTTTAGTCATTAGTCTCTTGAATAGTTTTCATTTAGTTTTAGTCTAATTTTAGTCACCTGGAATGTCTTAGTGTTAGTCTAGTTTTAGTCGACTAAATGTCATAAGATTTTAACAAAATGTATTTTGGCGGTGCCTTGATGCCGTCGTAATGACTGTTTTTTTTCACGCTGCGACGCGTTATGAGCTTGTAGATCGTCTATTTTCAGCATGCAACCAATTGTAAAATTACTTATACTGGATCTCTTGTCCACTAGTCCCTTCCTAACATTTTAGCCTAGTTTATATTTGTTGACGAAATTGTCAGTATATTTACTATTTTAGTTTGAGTCATCACAGCTTAGTTTTCATGTACTTTCCATGTAGTTTTCGTCAGTGGAAAAAGGTAGTCGACGAACATTTTTCGTCTTAGTTTTAATTCGACGAAAACAACACTGCTTCAAGCTAACAACGGGTCACACTGTGACCAATCTGGGAACCCATCGGCAAAAGAAAAAGAAAAACAGCACCCTCTGCTGTCTCCTTTGAAGAATCTGTTCTTGAGAGATTACACTGTGATAGACAGACACGTCAGCTTGGAGATCAGTTCTTAATGTCGGCACACAACAGTGAGTGTGAGTTTAATAAATGAGGCAGAATGGTGTACAAACTGACCCTGTGAACTGATGATGTCTCTCTAACACTGTGTCTGTCTCTCCCTCTAGGAAGAAGAGTCAAGTGACAGCAGCAAGTTTTACCCTCACCTCATGAAACCCATGTCTAACAGAGAAAGGTAGCACGCGCACACACACACACACACACACACACACACACGCATGCACGCACGCACTTCACCCTTTTTGCAAAGAAATACATGTTAATGTATTTCTCTGATGTCATCGACACTGGGCTCACTTCCTTTCTGGATGTAGTCCAGGAAGTACGTAAGTGAGCCCAGTGTCGATGACATCAGAGACACTGGGCTCACTGCTACAATCTAAAATATCTAAAACCACATATTACACACATAAAGATCCCCAGGAAAGTGTTCTAAAGCTTCTAAACGTCATTAACATATTATATTTCTTTGCAGAAAGGGTGAAGTGTCCCTTTAAGGCTGTCATTTTAGTCGACTAAATCAACTGTAGATTTACCGGTAGTTGACTAAAATCTGATGATATTTAGTCGACTAAAATTAGACTAACATTAAAACATTTCAGGTGACTAAAATGTGACTGAAACTAAATGAAAACTATTTAAGAGACTATATGAAAGTAAAAAACTAAAATCAAAATTTGCTGCCAAAAACAACACTGATTGTAACCCAATCCACTGAAACCTAACCAATCCACTGGTGAAACCTAACCCTAAATTGTAATTAACTATATATATATATCTATCTAATAATTCTAACAATGTCTGAATGTCTGAATGTCACTGACAGCGCGTTATCTCATCATTAACTGCACGAATCACTCCCACTTTTCACACAGGCATGGACCATAATTATATGGAGGTCTTAACGGAGCCCTTTTTCCCATTTGACACATTAATGATTAATAATGAATTTATTAGTGAATTAACCTCGCACAATCACACGCCTCCGTCCCTTAGCGACACCTGCATCACAGGCCACCGTTCTCACCGTTACCCCACTGGCATGCTTCCTCTAGCTACCGCCGCAACACAACAAAATGTGCCCTATACAATTTGGCGCCGCTGACTGTGTGTGTGTGTGTGTTGCATCCTTTGGTCGTCTTCTCCTGCTAAACTACACGGTTTGCACACATATCACCATGCACAGCAGCGACAGCTAGCCTGTCCACACATGGACCACTACTTTGCATTCATATTCATGTCATATTTACAGTACTACGGCCTTCACAGTGACCGGGATATTTCCAACCCCCTCAGGCCAGGAGGCGGTGTGTGTGTGTGTGTGTGTGTGTGTGTGCGCGCGCGCGGACAGTCAGCAACACCTTAAATTTCTACTTCTACTAAAGAAAGAGGCAGCGATGGAGCCATAAGTCCATATCCATACATTCGGGGACATAAATTGCGCAAAATGCTTTTAAACATGATGCCAGCAGGCTGCTACATCCTCCTAGCTGTTGTGTGCTAAGCTACATTGTCAACACGGCACTGACCAGGGTTGCCACATTGACTGAGAGGGAAACAAGCAACCAGGTCTATGAAAATGTTAACAGGCCAGATAAAGTCAGAAAATCCCAAACTAAATCTAGAATAAGCAACAATATTGCTGACTGTCAAACATCATTGTCCAATGTTGTTTTAGAGCAGTGGTTCTCAAACATTTTCATGTCATGGACCACTAATATTCTATATATATATATATATATATATATATATATTTACTATATATATATTTTCTGTTCATATATTCAGAACGGGTAAGGACTACACTAGTATATATAATTTTTATTTTATTTTTTTATCCTCAATTTGGACAGAAAAATGTCTGCGTAAGTAAAAATGTTGTCTGGTCTGTAATATCCTTCAAATGACATTATGTCCCCACGTGGATAGTAATACAAGCAGTAACACACACACACACACACACACACACACACACACACACACACACACACACACACACACACACACACACACCACTAGACAGGAAGTATAGTTGGAAGTGTTACGGAGACTTGAAACCAAATGCTTTGGCTCCGTTTTCTACAACAGCATTAGCCAAGTATAGTCTGCAAGCTGAGTAGAACTCTGTAAAAAAACATTGTCTCACTAGAGAAGTTTTACATGGAAATTGTAGAAAAAACACCATTGCCCAAACGGTTTCTGTCTCATGTTGCAGTACCTACCTTGTATGTGGAAAGGTTTTGATTGATTGATTGATTGATTGAATACATGTTTGATTGAAGACATGGTTGGTTGATTGAGTGATTGATTGCAGTCTGAATTGTACGTAGTACACATGTACAGTAGTTCACATGCTCGCACAGACAGACTGCATCACCTCACGCACAGGCACGTGCAGAGAGTGTTAGAGAGGCAGGGGCTGAAATCCCGTTAAGAGGGCACTTTTGGACACAAATAGCTGATCTACAGCGCGACACGTTGAGACCTTGTAGATCAGCTATTTTCGGGGCACAAACCCAGCACTCTTTAGCTAGTGGAGATGCAGTGTGTAACGACATGGATTTAGAAACAAATTAGTTCAACGCAAAATGCTGCGTTCCAAGTTCAGGAGACTTCGGGGGAAAAAAAACAATTCTCCTCAATGCTGCCTTCTGGCATGGCATGGAAAGGAGAGGAGTGGAGGGGCATTTTGCATTTCTTTCACCATGGCAGTTGTTTTACAGACGGGTAAAAGGGCAGCGGCTCAAGCCCCCTTTGATGTCGATGTGTGCACGTCCCTGCTTACACATTCATATATGTACAGTACATCCATATGAATGAATGAATGCAGTGATTTAACGGAGTCCTCCTGGGTTGTCTTGGGGCCCGTCAGGAACTTTGTGCTGAAGCATCGAGTGTTCCTCCTGAGGAACTGGGAGAAGATGAGAGAGAAGCAGGAGCTGCTGAAGAGGGAAGGGGAGCGAGAGAGGGACGCCAGCAGCCTGTCCGTCTACACCCGCTGGGGGGCAGGGGTCATCCGAGACGACGGCAACATCAAATCAGGTGTGTGTGAGCGTCAGGTGTGTTGATTTCGTCGACTAAGACTTTAGACGAAAAATGTCCGTCGAAAACCACATGGAAACTAAATGCAAACTAAGCTATGACGACTAAAACTAAGACTAAATATACTGACAATTTCGTCAACAAATACAAACTAGGCTAAAATGTTAGGAAGGGACTAGTGGACAGGAGCCACATTATTTTGGGGATGTCCCCAAATTATAAAAAAATGGAAAATGGAAATGAAGAGTTTACATATAGTACACATTGTACATGCATACACCTTCACTAATGATTATATCTGGTTTCAGTATTTATTTATGGTGTATTGTCTCTATTATTAAGGTTATTGTAGCAGTCAATTCATATTGGAGTCGGGAGGGGGCGGGGCAGGGGTCCCAAGACATTGCCAAAGCATTTCCGCGGGTCCCCGGCCAAAAACGTTGAGAACCCCTGCCCTAATGGACCTATAGCTAAGACCTGGCCTCTCCCACTTACACACTTTCCGGCCGGGCTCATTCATTCCTATGTAAATATCATGGATTTTACACATTAAATACTGGTTCACTTTTTTTAACCAGACCTTCAAAATCCGTCAACAAGGCCTGCCATATGCACTGAAAAAATATGTGTGTGGCATTTCTTTTTTAAAACAGTGTTTTATCATATAGGAAAACTATTGGGGGACAGGTTTGTAACCCATGTTATGCTTTGCTGTGATTGGACCATAGCAGTTTGGGGAGGGGCTTAGCTATAGGTCAATTGCTCCTGATGTGCTGGTTGGTTGGCCTTGCATTGGTTTCCTCCGCCATCGGTGTGTGTGAATGGGTGAATGTAATGCACAATCTATGTAAAGTGCCTTGGATAAAGAGACGCTATTATAAATCCACCATTTATTTCCAGATGTGTTCCTGACTCAGTTCTCGGCACTGCAGACCTCCAGGTCGGTGCGCACGCGGCGTCTGGCCGCCGCCGAGGAGAACACGGAGGTGACTCGCACGGCTCGCCTGGCTCACATCTTCAAGGAGATCTGCGACATGATCACCAGCTACAAGGGTCAGTTCACACACCGAGCGATGAATGATCACCAGTTACAGAGGGTCAGTTCACACACCGAGCGATGAATGAAGCCAGTGGCGTGCACATATAGACACTAGGAGGTGCTAGAGGCACCCCCTGCCCTTTTCCCTCTAAACATTTTTTTTCCCATTTTTTTTGTACACTGTACACTGTGTACAGTGTGTGGACCATGATGACATTGACCAATTCTTGATAAAACAGCTTCTAATATATTATTTAGGCCCCAAAATCTATAAATCTCACACTATTAAGGCAACCGTCCGGTTCCACACGCTGCACAAGGTGCCCCTTTTTTCACTTGAGCACCTGCCCATCTAAATGTCTGTCACTGAACGAATCCCTCCATTATTGCTATACCTGAAAAATATGTTTTTCTTTTTAAGTGTCCCTAGAGGACTTTTCTCTGCAGGAAATGTGAATGCGGTTTACGGCTATTCCTGTTGTCATGATGTGGTCTCAGAGCATGTGGTGCTTGGTTGGTTGGTTGTGAACGCTGCCCTCTGTAGGTTTCAGGAAGTGCCAGTCATTTCTCTAATGTGTTTAAGCTGTAGTCATATTACCTCCATGGTATTTCTGCTGCTGCTCATGTAACTTGACTTTGAGCTGCGTGCGTCTCAGTGAAAGGCATGTAGGGCCGAATGTAAACACGCGTAGCAGCCGTTTACATAAACACTGGACGGGCGGTATATATATCGGGGTGCGGCTGACAGCCCATGAAACCTCAGAGGGCAAAGATTCCTCTTTTAACTTTTAACGAGTATACATTTGTTACTTTGAACACACCTAAAATTAACCTGACATTTTATACTGTTTAGTTTAGTTTAAAAATAATGCTATTTTCTTTTCTTTTTTTTCACCCATTCAAAACGGGAACCCCCTTTTGGTGTTTTTAAAGCATTATGTTATACTTTAGCTATTGGAAAATAGCAGATCTACAAGCTCATAGCGCTGCACAGAGTGCCGCGATACGAGCTTGTAGATCTGCTATTTTTTTTTAATGTGGCGCAAATCTTTTAAAATATATTCCTTCAGAGTCGAATGTTTTTTATTTTAACTAAAATCTTTGCTTCTGGGGGGGGTCCCTGGGGAAAACATATTTTCAGATGAGGGTCGGCGGCCAATTACATATATTTTTGCGGATCCTTCACAAGAAAATGTTTGAGAACCACTGACATGGAAACAGGAGGTTTTTCAGAAAACTGTCAAGATTTAGAAGCCATTTGTAGAATCGTCCTCAGGTCTAATTGGGTTAATGAGTACATTCGTTTGAACACACCTAAAATTAACCTGACATGTTATACTGTTTAGTTTAGTTTAAAATAATGCTATTCTTTTTTTAAGCATAAACAGGCTGTTGTTTTATATCAGATAGTTTTATAGGAATTGTTAAAATATAGGCTATATATTTAAATACAGTATAATACAATATTGGTTTTCGATTAGATATGCAAGTCCTCGTTTTTTTATTTTGTCTGCACTAATGCAATTAACTATGTTTCTTTTCAATTCTACAACAGATTTCCGTCCCTCTGTTTTCTCATTGAGCGGTTAAAGCTAGACTTAAACGTTCCATTACAACTCCTAAATTCCTTTCCTACTCTGACCTCCAAACCTCACTGGTTCGTCAGTCAGCATTTCTCTTTCCGTCTCTGCGCTGTGTAACGATGCACTGTGATATAAAAATAATGACATTGTGTTGACAGGAAATTCATTCTTTCTCTCTGACCACACAGACTCAGCTGGGCAGACACTGGCCGCTCCGCTGGTGAACCTCCCGTCTAGGAAGAGGTAAGAATGTCTATCAAACCCACGTACTGGTCAAGCAATGAACGATACTTCTGACTTCTGACAGAATGTTAAAGTTGAGCAGTACCAGAGCCTTATAGATATGGACAGAGTTACGCAAACTGCGTTCACTTCATGGGACTTCAGTCTAATGGCGGCTCTCCTACGTAGACTTCTATTGAGAATGGGGACAACCAACTGGGACAAGTCCTGGACCGGAAGTAGGCAGAAATGCATTGGGACTCAGGCAACAGCCCATCTTTAATGATCTTAAATACCTTTATTTTAGATCGTTTCTTTTTTTTGTAACGGTACAACATAAACATAAAAGAGACTTTAGTTGTTACTGTACAATACTTTAAAACAGTTGTCATTTTGCACACATGCTTAAAAATAGCTCTTATTTGCGCCGCCCTCGTTGAAAACAATGTATTTCCAACTCCAGCTTGTCTCAGTTCAGGCTGCATGAACAGCGCTCGAGCGCTCGGTTTCTTCCCCCTCAATATCGCAACTCTTCTATTAGATGGCTCTGAGCAGCACCAACCAGCAGACAAACACAGTTAGAAACCTATGTGTGTGTGTGTGTGTCATCAGGAACAGTCAGTACTATGAGAAAGTGTCTGATCCTCTGGACCTCAGCACCATCGAGAAGCAGATCCTCACCGGACACTACAAGACGGTGGAGGCCTTCGACACCGACATGCTCAAAGTGTTCCGCAACGCAGAGGTGGGTTGGTTTTCCACCACACGTCGTGCACGCTCCGACACACACACACACACACACACGCACGCACGCACGCACGCACGCACGCACGCACGCACGCACACATAAGACACAGCAACAGCTATAGGGCTCCATTTTCATCACTGCTTATCCCTAAACTTCTTTGCCTTTTTAAAATGTTTTACTATTTTGCAAAACATTTTTCAATAGTTAAAATGGCCAGTCTACAAGCTCACAACGTGTCAATTGGGCTAGTTGAACTATTCAAAAATGTTTTTCAAAATAGTAAAAGAAATTAAAAAGGCAAAGAAGTTTAGGGATAAGGGGTTTAGCGGTGACGAAAATGGAGCCCACAGTGTCATACTGTTTCTCTACACACAGACCCTTTGATTTACAAGTGTATTGAGTCCATGGCTTAGTTTTAACAAGTGCCACTTGAAAAACCTCTCTGGGGCACTTGGTCTTAAGGTCATAATGGGTGACAGGTCTTAAGTGGACCTTTAAATTAGGACAACTTCCTTTTGTTAATAATTAAAACAATTATAAAAGAAAGAAACATATTTGTACTGGGTTGAGATGTCTGGATAGCTTCATTGAAGAGGTGTGAAACCCTAGGCTGATTTCGTAGGTTGTTGTTATTGTCTGGTATCTGGTTACAGGGACCCCAATAAGAGAAGATTTTTACGGCTCTAGCAGTGATTCTCAACCTGTATAATTCCATGGACCCCCCAGTTTTAGTCTAATTAATCTATGGATCCGCATTTACCGTAATAGCTCTGGGACCCCCGATTTTTATTGTAAAATCAATGGTAACTCTGAGAGCGTACACGGGTCCATTTGGTTCCATTTGTACGCTCTCAGAGTTACAGACCCATAAGGGTCCATTTGCTTCCAAACTATAATTTAGCTGCAGGGGAACCCCTGGAACTCCCTCAAGGACCCCTGGGGTTCCCCGGACCCCACTTTGGGAACCACTGCTTCATAGGATTGTGTATTTGTTATATATATATTTTTTTTTAAACATAATTTTTCAATATATTCAAATATTATGCTAGCTAACATTAGCACACTAGCGGTCTAAATAATGTGAAAAGACACCAAACCAGAGTAGTGCCACTGCCTTCTTGTTTAGAGGCGTACGCTGTGTGGACCGTCAAGGGATGGGCGGTGCTATCCAATTAAGCGCTGTCCAATTAAAATCTCCTGGGCGTGGCCGCCGTTGCTAAAAGCTGTAGGAAAAAAGAATGACGCATGATACGTGAATACAAGAAAAAATATGCTTATTAGTTCATGGCCCTTGGCTTTAACCCATTCTGGGCGGGAACCCCTTTTCTTATACTTTAGCTATTGGAAAATAGCAGATCTACAAGCTCATAGCCGTGCTATGCGCTTGTACAGTAGGTCTGCTATTTTTTGAAAAATCGTGAAAATGTGGTGCAAATCTTTGAATATATATCCTTTCAGCAAACGTTTTTAACTCGTATCTTTGCTTCTGGAGGGGTGTTCTTTTTTTTTAGATGGTGGCCAAATACATATATTTCTGGGGGTCCTTCACATGAAAGTGTTTGAGAACCACTGACATAGAAACATAGGGTTTTTGCAGAAAACTGACAGGATTTAGAACACATTTGTAGAATCGTCCTCAGGTCTGGTCATATCCCAGTGGACTTAGTGGGAAGCTCACCTCAAAGGCTTTAGTGACAGAATGATGAACACATAGTTTTAATGCTGGGGGTTTGTCTAGGATGGTGAGTATATGGTATGTTGTTGCACTGTGAGGTTCTTTTGTTCCTTAACCACCTGTCAATATTTATAGTTTAATGTGTCCGCCTGCAGCTGTGCCACTGAGACAAATTAAATTTCAAACCGAGGTCTCCACCACTGAACGGAATCAACAGCTGGTTCTTATACAAGATGATTGCAGCTGTGAAAGCAAAAGCAGAATATATTTAGTTACTATTATAGTTACAATTGTGCTCAAGAGCTGTGAGTAAAACGACTCTAAAATAGTCACACGCTGAGTTCACATGCTTTCAGGACACACATAACTCTCCTAACCTTTTAATGACGTCCTACCATGTTTTATTTTGAGCTTTCACTTCTAGTGATTTTTGCTAGTTGACTAGTGTCCTAGTTTACTAGTCGACTAGTTTAACTATGCCTACCTATTATGTTTAAATAATAGTTGTACATTTAAAAACTGTGCATTGGTGACATTCTTATCAACTAGTACCAACAAGGTCAACTAGTGGATTTACTAGTCGACTAGTTTAAGTGTCGACTAGTTGCTTAAAGCCCTATTTTGGGCACGTCATTATATTTTTTTCAATTGAGAGAATTGAGTAAATGGCGGTTTCAGAGGTTCACAAAGCTATTCTTGCTTGACGCTGTGCTACGTATAAAATATAGCGAGTGGTTAACACAATGTAAAAATGACTTTAATTTGTTTTCAGAAATACTACGGCAGGAAGTCCTCCGTGGGCAGGGACGTGTGTCGGCTACGGAAGGCGTACTACAGCGCCCGGCACGAGGCCGCCGTCCAGATCGACGAGATCGTGGGCGAGACCGCCAGCGAGGCCGACAGCTCTGATTCGCTGGAGCGTGACCACGCCCACCATCACCATCATCACGGCGGGGGAGGGCCCGGGTCCCACGACAAAGACGACGACGTCATCCGTTGCATTTGTGGAATGTACAAGGACGAGGGACTCATGATCCAGTGTGAAAAGTGCATGGTGAGGATTGTCTTTCTAATGATCAATACTGAACAGTCCACTGGCCTCTGTGTTTGCTCTTTGTTGAGACGAGGGAGACAGACAGTGCTGAGGAGACAGATTGTGTGAAAGCTGAGAGGGGGTTAGCGTAAGAGAGACAGAGAGTAGGAAATCTGAGAGGGAGACAATGTAGGAGAGACAGACTGTAGGAAAGCTGAGAGGGAGACAATGTAGGAGAGACAGAGAGTAGGAAAGCTCTCTCTCTCTCTCTCTCTCGCTCTCTCTCCACACACGCACACACAGGAACATACAGGGCGAAATAGAGCGAGATCAGGAGGCAGGTAAAATCTTTATTTTCATTAGATAATTCTCTGTCTCTCTGTGTCTCGCAGAGAGACAGATTATTATTATTAATTATTATTATTAATTAATTATTATTATTATCAACATTATTCACTCGGTGCTGCGCTATGAGCTTGTCGATCTGCTATTTTTCCACAGCTAAAGCATAACATAATCCTTAAAATACCAAAAGGGGTTCCCGTCCAGAATGGGTTAACCATTTCCTCTACTTGGCCACAAAAACAAACCTTTTGCCTACTGGCCAATGTGGCTGGTAGGGTCTTTATCAACCACACATGATGTGTAAAACAAACAAAAGCTTTCTGTGAAACTGCTCTGGAGTCACAATAGCAAATAGAGCAGCAGACAGGACATAAAAGTCCTTTATTCTTTGGTCAGATAGCAGAATATATATATAACAGATAGATATAACAGAGGGACAGGAAACCGAGGGCTGAGAGAGGGGGCTGAAGAACATGCAACACGTCTCTAGCAGAAACTGAATTGGGGGGAATGTTACGATTATGTGGTGACCAGCGCACTATCCTACTACTGACGTGGCCGATACAATCCTTTATTTTAATGTTGAGTTAACCCATTCTGAACGGGAACCCTGTTGGTGTTTTAAGCATTATGTTATACTTTAGCTATTGGAAAATCAGATCTACAAGCTCATTTTTTAAAAATCTTGAAAATGAACGTTTTTAAACTCAAATCTTTGCTTCTGAGGGGTTCAGACCGGGGGGGGGGGGGGGGGTATTGAGCACCGAGATTGAGCACTGATATTAAAACATAGGTATTTCAGAAAACTGTCGAGCTTTAGAAGACTTTTTGTATTTTTATTTCGACGTCCAGGCCCAAAATGGGTTGAATAAGCAGAGGGAATCAAACAACCCTCTCCATCTGTTAGTGATTGGAGGCAGGGAGAAGCCCTCTGTAGTCGCAACGCCACACCGCGTGGTCTGATTTCAACAGCACGGAGAGTTGTAATCAAATTCCTCCCGTTTTTCGTCTCCGCATGATTGAATCAAGGCACCCAGGCAAGACAGTGACTGTGATGGAGCTGTCGTGTGATCACATTCCTCCCCAGTCCCAGTGATTTGTGGTTAGCTGTAATGAATGTTGTTTTTACTTAGTTAGTTAGTGGCCATTTTTTAGTGATGCTGACAGAGAATGTTAATGGTCTGACACTGACAGCGATACGATTTTTAAAATAACATAATTAGACCATTTAGACCTGAGAACGATTCTACAAATGTCTTCTAAAATCCAGACAGTTTTCTGTCAGTCGTGCTCAACCTTTTTCATGTCAAGGACCCCTTTCTGAAAAAATGTTGTTCCAGGGACCCTCCTCCAGAAGCAAAGATTTGAGTTAAAAACGTTCGCTCTGAAAGAGTAATATATTCAAAGATTTGCACCACATTTTCACGATTTACAAGCTCACTCGGTAGATCTGCTATTTTTCAACAGCTAAAGTATAACATAATGCTTAAAACACCAAAAGTGGGTTCACTTCACGCCCAGTATGGGTTAACCAACCTACATTAGACAGATAAACCATTGTAAGAATGAGACTGAATTGACAACAACGTTTTGGTGATGAAAATAGTAATACGATACATAAAGAAGCATGCGTTCATCATCAGCAGGTCTGACCAGATGTTTTGACTGATATTGTTGTAGGTTTGGCAGCACTTCGACTGCATGCGGTTGGAGGCGGAGGTGGAGCATTACCTGTGTGAGCAGTGTGACCCTCGGCCGGTGGACAGGGTACGTTCATCTTAAACGCCTTTATGCATCCCTCTCCTCTCTTAACTGTCTGTGTAACTCTTTCATTAAACACTTTATTATCCCTAGCACCCTATAAGTGTTAATGTAGTTAACAGTTCATTTAGTAATTCCCTCCCTCCCCCGAAATCTGAAATGATCTTGTATACAGATTGATTTCATTGTATAGTAGTCGATCTCTATACTCTGTAAAATCAAGGAAGAATAACATGACACAGAGACGGTGACTGCTTAATGAAGTTAATTTAGGACCTTCTAGCAGTTAATTTTGTTTTATTAAACACATTTCTTCCATATGTAGCCCATGTTTTGTAATATCATCATGATGCTATTATGCCAATGGATATACAGAGTGAACTTAACAATTATAAATGAATACAGTATAATACCTTTTATATAATCACCAACATGAATTTATGTAGCTTGTAGATCTGCTAATTTAATTAATTCATTAATTTAATTTCATTTAATTTCATTTCATTTCATTTGTTTTGTGTGTGTGTGTGTGTGTAGGAGGTCCCCATGCTGCCTCAGCCCAGCTACGCCCAGTCGGGTTCCATTTACTACATCTGCCTGCTCAGGGACGAACTCCTGCTGCACCAAGGTAACTAACTCAAACACACCTTATACAATACACAGAGGTCAACAATTAGCCCTTCACTAAATCCCACCCTAAAAAGCGATTGCCAATCCAAATAGTTTAGCAACGGTTGCTATGCAGGTCAAGCTTTCTTCGCTGCTAACGTGACTATTGGACAAGGATGGGTTTGGGAGGGACTTAGTGAAGGGCTAATTAGGATGATCTACTGTCAGAGCCTGGCAGAATGAATCCCTATAGAAACCAGTGTTGTTTTAAGGCAGAATAGTTTTCATTTGGTCTTAGTCACATTTTAGTCACCTGGAATGTTTTACTGTCCGTCTAGTTTTAGTCTACGAAATATCATAAGATTTTAGTCGACTAAATCTACAGTTGATTTAGTTGACTAAAATGTTTGGCGGGCCTTGGTACCGTTGGAATGGCAGATTTTACACTTGCTGAAAATAGCCGATCTACAAGCTCACAACGCGTTGCACTGCGACACATTGTGAGCTTGTAGGTCTGCTATTTTCAGCATGCAATGAACTGTAAGATCACTTATACTAGTTCTTTCCTAACATTTTAGTCTAGTTTTTATTTCTTGACGAAATTGTCGATATATTTAGTCTTAGTTTTAGTCATCATAGCTCAGTTTTTATTTTGTTTCCATTTAGTTTTCGTCAGTGAAAAAAGGTAGACGACGAACATTTTTCGTCTTAGTTTTAGTCGACCAAATCAACACTGATAGAACCACAACAGACTATCCAAACCATGCATTAACAAGCTCTGAGCTTCGGCCTATGCCTTTTAGATCAACCAAAAGAAAAAGAAAGAAAATAAATGTGGGATGTAACTTTATTTGTATGACCTATATCATAATTATGGTTGATGATGATCGAAATAAACGACACTAAACTAAAGGAAACCTGTATTGTAATAGACAATCTGCTGAACATGCAGGTGGTAATGGTAAATAAGTAAGTATGTCAAACTCAAATTAGACTGGTATTTCAGAACTACACATACATGTATGTCAGTACTTCATCTTCAATCTATTGGATTGGCAACAGAGATTGTATTGCGTTGAGTTGTCCTTTAATTCAAATAGAAAGTTAGTTGGTCAGAGATTCAAGCGTGTGTGTGGTGTGGTGTGGTGCGTGTGTGCGTGCGTGCGTGCGTTCCATTCAGGTGACTGTGTGTACCTGATGAGGGACAGCAGACGTACCCCAGAAGGACAGCCTGTCAGACAGTCGTACCGTCTCCTGTCTCACGTCAACAGAGACAAGTTGGACATCTTCCGCATTGAGAAACTCTGGAAAAATGAAAAGTGAGTCGGACAGAACAATGAAACAATGAAAACAAAGGAATGCAACCCCCACTATGCATGTGTAGTAGGCCACATGTAGTAGGCCTACTATCTAAATGATCTCTGAATGATAGCCAAAGCCATGCAAATGGTGTTTTAACTTTGACTTCAGTTCCATAAGTTGTAGTTGCTAGATTCAATCAATTGAATTAACCAATACATCATTATTTTTGCTATGATTCCCTGCTTTCAAATGACATGAAAAAAAAAAAAATAGTCTAAATCTAATGATCGGCATGATGGCATCGGATCAGGAGCAAAGAAACGTGATCGGGACATCCCTACTACTGACGTGCCGTTACTACTGTCTACATAGTCTGTCTACATAGTCTCGCATCGCCAGACGGTCAGGGATCTCTGCCTATGTGATACATCTGGTGACCTCTAAATTCAATGAATGGGCTAAAACTGGGTGGAAACTAATTTAGCCAGAACCTCCCAAGTTTGAGCCTGGTCTGTGTTACTAAATTACCGAATGATCCGGTCGGGAGTGGATGAATACTTTTATTTGGAAGGTATTATTCTTCCGGTTTGAGGGAAAGGAAGTTCCAGATTGAGGGTTCCCGCCTGATGACTACACCATGAAGTAACGCTCCCGTGACCGGGTCATAAACCCCAAAAGGAATGCTGCCCAGGCTAGGAGGAACCAGTTTAGGAAACTAAATTGGCTTCCTGTGGAATAGAGCGTCACATTGTGTTCACTGTCATGATTTCTCACAACTCGAGTTGGCTTTGTACGACGCTTAAAAGGTCTTTAAATAAATACTGTTTGAAATGTCTATGAGGAAAATGAACGGGGAATCATTTCCTGGGCCCTGGTAGGGGGCGGGACTGCGACGCTCTATACTTTGTCAAGGCTGACCATGGTCCATAAAATTCTACACAGAGAGGTTCCTAGCTTGCTGAATAATTTCCCCACAGTGCAGGTTTTTAATGCGCAGTTTAAACAAAACTCCCAGTCGTATTAAAGCAGCTGACAAGCGCTTGTTTTCCCTTTGTCTCTCCTTGTCGAAGGGGTGAGAGGTTTGCCTTTGGCCACCATTACTTCCGTCCCCACGAGACCCACCATTCTCCGTCACGAAGGTTCTACCAGAACGAGTTGTTTCGCATGCCGCTGTACGAGATCATCCCCCTGGAGGCCGTGGTGGGGACATGCTGCGTCCTCGACCTCTACACCTACTGCAAAGGTGAGACAGCGCACGCACGCGCACACACGCACACACACTACTATGCTATACTGTACTATAGCAGTCCTAATGCTTTTCTTTGTACGGTCTGTGTGCCACTTAACCATCACCTGCTCCAGATATTTTAGTGGTGTGTAAATATGAGGCAAACATACAACTATTACCGTACAGTTCAGTGTGATCTGTCCCGGTGTCATGCTCACACAAAAAATCCAGTCTACAAGCTCACAAGCAGCAACGCTGCTCCATGCATTTTGTAGTTTGTAGATCTGCTATGTTTGGTGCACAATACCGGCACACAACTAAGCATAAATGACTTGCTCTTGCATCATTGACAGCTAAGGACAGAACCTGTTTAAACCTCCAGGCTAATCCTGAGTGTGTGTTTCTGCCCTACAGGACGGCCCAAGGGCGTCAAAGAGCAGGACGTTTACATCTGCGACTACCGGCTGGACAAGTCCGCTCACCTCTTCTACAAGATCCACAGGAACCGCTACCCTGTCTGCACCAAGCCATACGCCTTCAACCACTTCCCCAAGCGCCTCGCGCCCAAAAGAGACTTCTCGGTGAGTGTCGGTGTCGTCAGACGGGAGGACAGACTGTTCGTTCAGAGCTGTCATTGCCCTCATAAACGCAGGGAAGCTATTTTAAGGGTGGGGGGAGATAATGTTACAGCTCAATGTATGACTTAGCACTGCACTTAACCAGGGCGATCACTCTGCTTACCCTGTGCTTCGAACTACAGGGATGTCCCGATCACGGTTTTTTTTGTGCTCCCGATCCGATTCCGATCATTTAATTTTGAGACATAGCGCGATCTTTCCCGATTCGATCTTTATATTTTTATCTAACACTTATGCCATATCACAATAGCAAATGTCCTAATGTATGTCACTCTAGTGTAGTCTGTTGTGTTACCTTTCAATTATTGAAAGGCAAAATGTGATGGAAGCATGGAATCATATAGCAAAATAATGATGTATTGGTTAAACAGAGTGAATACAGTTCTACAGCTCCAGGGGTTCTCAACCCAATTATCTTTTATATAAAAATAAAAACAAACTGAGGTGGGGCTGGAAAATGGAAATTTAGAGTTTACATAGTACACATAGTGCATGCATAAACTCCTTAATGATTATATCTGGTTTCAGTACTCATTTATGATATATTTTCTCTATTCATCAAAAAATAGGAATAAAAAAAAAATCCAAAACGTAGCACATCCAAAAATGTAATAAATTGCGGATATTTGAGGTTATTTTTGCAGTAAGTTTGTAATGGGGTGGGGAGGGGGGGAGGGCGCGAGACATGGCCAAAGCATTTCCGCGGATCCCCAGCTAAAAGCGTTGAGAACCCCTAGCTCTATACTCTTATAGAGTATCTCTATCATTCAGAGAGAGTACTACAAACACCTATCCCATCATACATAGCGGGGGTTGCATTTCCTTTGTTTTCATCATCATAAGTGCATGTCTTTCACGCCTCTCGTCACGAGTGTGACTAGTCTTTGTTTGATGATCTCTGACAGTTTTTAACAAAATCTCATTGATTATACATCTTTCTTTGAGAGTTACATTAGACAATAAAAAATCTGATCTTTTCTCCCCGATTCCGATCTTTTGAAAATCATGTGATCGGAGCTGATTTCCGATCACCCGATCCGATCGGGACAACCCTACTTCAAACAGATTATGCACAAGCAAGGCTACGTTGATTTAAATAAATGAATTGGCTTGCAGCATACCTACTCCTCACCTTGCCGACAGATTCACATTCAAGCTACATAGACTATTTTCCGTGAATAAATGCTAAGCCTTTTTCATTACAGATCATTAATTACACAGTGATGACTGTAAATTAGCTTGTAATAAGAATGGATGCAATATCCTGTTATGTATTAGAGATGAAGGATAACAATGGCAATTGTCTGTTATTATGGTACAGTGTATCTATCTACAGAGAGACATGTTAAGGGAGAAAAACAAAACATGAGAAAGGATGAGAGGGAGACAGACAGTTGGAAAGCTGAGAGGGAAACAGACCGTAAGAAAGCTGAGACGGAGCCAGATGGTAGGAAAACTAAGAGGGAGATTTTGTAGGAAAGCTGAGAAGGAGACAGATAATAGAAAAGCTGAGAGGGCAACAAACGGTAGGAAAGTTGAGAGGGAGACAGATAATTTAGATTATGAAAGCCTTTAGGCTTTAAACAAGCAAACAAAGGACGAGCATCTGCACCGCTACACCGTCCACTGTTATCTTTAACGTTGTCACAACTCTTGTCAACAGCCGCATTACGTCCCCGACAACTACAAGAGGAACGGCGGCCGGTCGGCCTGGAAGAGCGAACGTCCCAAAGGAGCAGGAGGCTGCGAGGACGACGCCTCCTCCTGCGACCGAGGAGACGACTTCCCTCTGGACGGCGAGGACGGAGGAGCAGGAGGAGGAGGAGAGGACGACGGTGACACGGCCTCCGAGGAGCGTGCTCCTGCGGCAGCAGCGCCAGCACGGCCCCAGAGAACCCAGCGGAGAGGGGAGGGGGGAGGAGATCCCGAGGATGAAGATGAGGATGAAGAGGAAGATGAGGAGGAGGAGGAGGAGGAGGAGGTGGTGGAGGAGGAGCAGCGGCGGCGGCGGCAGCAGTGCCAGGAGGCGGAGGAGCAGCGGAGGGAGCTGGAGGAGAGCTCGACGGAGAGGAGGGCGGGAGAGATGCTGGAGCTCCCTTCATCCTCGGCCTCCTCTCCACTCCACCACCACCACCACCCGGGGCTGGGCAGGAGGGAGGCACAGAGGGAGAGACTCAACAAGATCCTGCTGGACCTCCTGCACAGAACGCCCAGCAAGAATGGTGAGGAGACTTAAAGAGGGAGGAGGGAGGAGGTGATGTTCCTCAGAAACCTGGTCCTTTCGGGAGAGCCCTGGTATAATCCTGGTTTTCTGGTACTGCTGGTTTTTTATTTTAAACGACCAAAACCGGTGGAGTAGACCTATAGGCTGGTGATCATGCATGTTCAGCAGGTGTGATTAATTACAAGCACCAACTTGCAGGGACTCGCTTGAGATAAGGTAATCCAACACGAAAAACTCTTATTGCATCCTGGCTGGGATGAGAATCCAGCAATGCTAGAGGTCCTGGTATAGGATACCTCGGTTCTCGGTAGGATAGAAAACTAGCAGAACTATAGGGTTCTTCGTATAGGACAGAAAACCAGCAGTACTAGAGTTCTCGGTTTTGGACAGAAACCCTGAAACTCTTTATCTGTTGCTTCCACAGCCATAGATGTCACGTACCTCCTGGAGGAGGGAGCCGGACGGCGGCTTCGCCGGCGGACACTTGGCTTCGGTGATTTTGTGGGAAGGAAATGAGCGTTGCTTCTTCCCACCGCGTGCCTAAAGAAAGCACGCTACTAATCTCTACGTATCTGAGAGCTGCTGGGGGAGTGGAGGGACGGGAAGAAGAAGAAGAAGAAGGGAAGAGACGGCCGTCGTCAGGGGAGAGGTGTTGTAGATCCTTCTCCGTCACTGAGGACCCTCTCCGGATGGACTTCCTTCCAACCTCCTGTCATCTCGGACTGAGTAGACGTTGATGGGGGTAAAGAGGTCAGAAGTGTTGCCGCGATTACAGTCTTTTTATATATATATATATATATATAAATATATATATAAGGGTTCACATGGAGAACTCAGGGGAGGGGGGGGGGGGCAGACTCGTCAACGTAGTGTGATGCAAAATGTGTTTCTTTTTTTTCCTTTTTTTTAATAAACATAGGAGAAATAACCCATGCACTTAAATGCATTGAACAAAAATGAACAGCAGCAAGCCTGCACGCCGTGTGTGGGAGCAGACTGAAGCACCGAACAACGTCTGCATTATCAGCTCAGACTTACGTACGGTTCGTTTAAAACTCCACCGCGCCTGCAAGGAACAAATGGTACTGAACTGGCTTGGGGGTGGGGTGGGGGGGGGGGAATGGCTGTGTGTTGGTTTTGTTTTGTATCAAATGGGAATGAGTAAGCTGGAGACTGATGCCCCCTAGTGTGTCTCAGCTGTAAATGACAATTGGTCAACATTATGCACAGAAGAAGGAATTGTACCAAGATTTTTTTTTTTGGATGAAAAGGCATAGGAGCGACGTGAGAAAACGCCGCTGACGAACTTGTGGAGGGAGAGAGAGAGGAAAAGGAGGACGGGGAGTGTGAGAGAGAGACAGAGAGAGAGAGAGAGAAGGAAGAGAGCGGCAGGAACGAGTTGGAGGTCAACTGCACTTTTTTTGGTACCATGGACATTTTTGTGAAGCTCCTGCGTCGTCAACAACACGAGTAACAGCAAAAACACACTAACACTCTCACACCAGTATTCAGATGATGCAGTCTAGAGATGAAAGGAAAAAAGACAAAAAACAAAAAAACAAAAACGAGTTTAAAAGATACATCTATTCTCTTTTTTTTCTTGTTATACTGTAGTTAACTCATTTTAGAAACAGAGGACTGGATGGGGTGGGTGTTGGGGGGGGGGGGGGGGGGGGGGGTTGTGTTTTGTTTATTTCTAGAGTACGTGTGTAGTAGGGAGGGGGAGGGGGAGGATCGAGTGTGCGCTTTTCGTCCATCAAGTGTCTCGTTGAGGTCTCGTGGTTGTTCCTGTGTCGAGGCAGTCGGCTTCGCCATCCTTCCTTTCTTTCCGAGGTAACTTTATTCACCAGCTCTACTTTTACCAGGCGGAGGAACGCCGGCTTCTCACCGTACTAACGCCTTAGAACGCTGTGTGCTCCCCGGCTGCCTTGTGCAAAATGTGTGCACGCGAGCACACTTTCTTTTCTTCTGTGTGTGTGTGCGTGCGCGCGCGTGTGTGTGTATGTGTGTACGACGTGTGCGTGAGTGCGTGTGTCTGTACCCAGACTTCTTGAAGATATAAAGGAAAAACTAAATGGAGAAAAGAAAATAAGGGCTTGATGGCAATTAACAATTTTAAGAAAAATTATGGAAACAATACTTAACATGAAATGTATGGTGACAGTCATATTTTCATATTTTCTTTGGGCAGGGAGGGAGGGAGGGGAGGGGGTGTATATTGTATGTCGGGAGAGAGAAGGAAATTTAGTTTTTCTTTTTCTTCAACTTCAAAAATTATGTTCCCGGTTGCCATGGAGAATGTTTTAAGATAATTGTCGATATTCAATGAGATTTCTTTACCCCCCCTCCCCCCCAAATGCCTTTGGTAAAATGGGATTAGTCTGTGTGCCCATGTTATGAACTGACATAGAAATGATTTAAACATTGAAAAACTGACTAAGGGGAGAGAGAGAGAGAGAGAGAGAGAGAGAGAGAGAGAGAGAGAGAGGAAGCTGTACAGTGCCAAGTCGATGTATATACAAACTTAACACAATGAGTGTGTCTCCAAAAAGCAATATCTTGATAATGGATTTTGTGTATTATTGTAATGTACAGGACTCAGCCCTATATGTATTATGACTATTATAATAATGATAATATTATAATTTCTGCCATTTGTATTACTATAATGAAGACACTTAAGCTTGGGAGGAAAAGGAGAGATAGGGAGGATTTGTTTTATTTTGTTTGTTTTTGTCCATAAAATCACAACGTTAACTGTCCTATAAATGAGCGATGTAAGAACTTAAGGTCAGTTTTTTTCACTCTCCATTGCCTATAAAATGAAATTGATCGATGTTTAACTGCATGAGCGACAAGAATGTCAACATGGACATGAACGGCATCGGAGACTTGAAACGGTGATTCTGTAATCCCAGCGCAGTCACTGTAAGGATTATTGTTAATAATATTACTTTTTTGAGGAGGAATTACACTCCTTGTGTTTTGCTGCAAAGTGTTGAACACTAAAAAAACAAACCAACATAAAAATGTTATCATATTTTTGAAAAAAATAAGGTGACAGTTAACAAAAGTAAGCTGTCAGCTAGATATGTTATTTTATTTTTTCCCTTCATTCTTTCTTCCTTTCTTTCTTTCTGACGAGAAACGGTTCTGTTTTGTGATAGCAGTCATGGTTATGATGCTTGTTCTTGTATTTGTGTGTTTTTTGTGTGATTTGTTTAGTTATTTTTAGACAATCACAAAATAAGATGCAAGCATTGTAAATGGCAGACTGGCAGACATTTTGTGATGTGTACAGTTTGTCGAAAAAGCCTCTTCCACTCGTTCAAAGTTTGTAATTATGATTATTAAGTCATGAAAAAAATGCTGTTGGTTTTTACTTTTTTGTTTTATATTCTATTTGTTTTTGTTTTTTTGTTTAGTTTTTTGGTTGGTTGTTTTTTTTTTTTTTTTTTAATAAAAGGCACTACATTATTGTGAATACAAACATTGATGTTTTTCTTGAAAAGACTACTGAAGTTACGCTGAAAACTGTTACATTCCAATGATTTATTCAAGAGTTATGCAAACTTCAACTTTTACAGTAATCTCTGACCCGTCTGTATTGAATTTCACCAACCGTCTTAGGAAAACCAACAAGGCCATATAACTAGACCTAGAGTCTCACTCTAATGAGTTTGCCCTCTGCTCTGTTTCCAAGCAAAAATGCTACCAGCCAGCTCAGCCAACACAACAGCATTGAGACACACACTGGTGTTTTATGAGCCCCGTAACAGCAATACATTTATTCTGGGCTAATAACCTGGTGCCAAGACACTGAAACTTATTTAAAACCACAAAAGTGTCGCAATCCAAAATGAATGCCAGTAGAGGTTATGTATTTTTAAAGGTCAAAGTATTTCTGGGTAAATAATGAGTTTAAAAATCCTTCTCTGTTGATAGGCTGGTCAATTCCTTTCGTAGACATCAGTAAAGGCTTTTTTAAACGAGACCCTGGTCCTGGAGTAGGTAAATTAACTGCATTTACACAGTGCTTGTCTAGTGCAGTGGTTCCCAAAGTGGCCCCCAGGGGTCCTTGAGGCAGTTCCAGGGGGTCTTCAGCTAAATGATAGTTTGGAACCAAATGGGCCATTATGGGTCTGTAACTCTGAGGGTGTACAAATGGACTCTAACAGGTGTTCCATTTGGGTGAGCCATTATGGGCCTGTAACTCTGAGGGTGTACAAATGGAACCAAATGGACCCTAGCGGGTGTTCCATTTTTACACCCTCAGAGTTAAATTAACATTGATTTTACAATAAAAATTGGGGTCTCAGAGTAATGTAATGCACAATCTATGTAAAGCGCCTTGGATATAGCCACTATATAAATGCACCATTTACAGCAGTTACAGGGTTTCTCATGCTCCAGGATGGCAGCCGTATAGTTTTGTGGTGCAGCTTATAAGTATTAAGTACAGATATTTTTGTTAAAATTATGTTTTATTCAATAACAAGTTATGGGTTGCAGCTTTAAACTTTCACCTCTGGCCAAGGCATTGTGCTGTCTGCTTCTAATATGTGCAACACAGTTTACTGGCACAGTGTGAGCAGAGCACATACCACTCAGTGCTGTCATTTGTCACAGAGTTTCTTCTCGAACAGGCATAATTGTGGTCAGTGATTATATACTATTAGATGTTGGGAACTGCTTAAGGTCCTGTACTGGTCATTCGTCGGTCATTTGTCAGGCTATACTTTTTAGATGCCTACTTTTACCAAAATGCTAAATGTTTTTAATCATAGAATGGCCTTGGGCTGGGCTTGAGCACAGCAGAAATGGGCAGGCAGACAAAGTGTACCGGTATGTTAATAATAATAATAATAAATGTTTGATATTTTATCAAAATAAATACATGAATAAATTAGTTAATAAATTGATACGTTTTTGAGCAGTGCCTCCGCTCCATTACGGAGCTATGTCCGTCCATCCGTATGTATGTCTGTATGTCCGTATGTCTCTGTCTGTATGTCCAAGCACGGAAAGCTGCAACACCCAAAGTGGCCAGTATAGTACAGCACAGAGTAAAGTGGCACATATAGTACAAAACAGTACGAGCCTTGGGCCGTTCCTGGGGGTCTGGATGTTTCACGGACCCCCCGGGGACCCCCACATGGTAACTCTGTCATTTCTCGACCGTTTCGGACGCGGGGCAGGGGACCACCGTACAGTACACACTACAATAAATGTATTGTAGTGTTCACACAGGTGTGATTTTACTTGTAGGCTTAAACACAATTACAATAGTCCTATACATTTTAGGTCTATATGTGTTAATAAAAAAATATTATAAATTTACCGGTACATTATAGGCTACAATGTACCAGTGGATTTATAATATTTTTTTATTAACAAATCTTTATAACAGTCATGACATACAATGCATTACAATACAAAATGAGACAAACAAACAAACAAACACAAACAAGTAGGCCTACACAGCAACAATACAACATCAGAGCCAGGGGGGATTACTAACAGAAAACATTAAAGAGTGAACACAAAGCAACAGTTCTCCGCAGCTTTCTTATAAATTGTTTTAATGTAGGCTAGGCTACTACTGCTTGGCCTCAATCTCAAATACAATGAATGAAGGTTTGGAATGACTACATTTGGATTTATGTATATGAAATAGTACAGTAATGATCAAATTAATTATGCATACTTCATTTCTCTCCTACTATTCATTACTGAAGCCAAACAGCACATTTTGCCAATACAGACAGAAGTCAGAGTTAATCCAAAAATTAGTGTGGGTACAGTTCCAAAATAAGTGCAACATTGTCCCTGGGTACATTTTACACAAGGAAAACACAGATATCTTTCTTAATGACTTGTAGTAGGATAATATCTATGCAAAACAGGGAGGGAGGGGGGTGCATGCCTGCATGGTCATGTCACGTGTGGTGGATGCGCGATGACATCATCATCATTTATATCCGGAAGTTACGCGGGAACGCCTACTGAGTGTCAAAAAGTACTTTCTGGCCTTGACAAATATCCCTGACCATACAATACATCCATTCCACACAGAAAAGTCATATCTGTTTGCATTAAACGACGTTAATTAAACTAAACTCACTTTGACACTCAATTTGCGCATATACCCTCTATAAAACAACACAGCTTCACTTTAGTCGGTAACGTGCGGAGCAGCGGAACGGAAAGTAACCCACACACATTATTATTGTTATGAGTTACCGATAGATGAGTAATACATTACAGTAACTACTTTTTTAACTCGTTATAGTTAATAGTTAGTTTATAGTTCATGCCAAAGGTGGAAGGACATGATGACAATTGAGCCAGCAGGACAGTTAAGAAACAAAAGGTAGGCTCTACTGTGAAGTGAACCGTCTGCAATGTTTCAATTAAGTTAAGTGTGAAAGAAACGGGGAAAGCAACCGAAGTCCGAAGAATGTTTAAAATAGACAGTGTCGTTTATAATTCTCGACGACATGGCCCCATCATGTGGTCAGTTGTCAGGGGCAAATTGCTCCTCGTTTGTTTTCTGTGTAGACGGTCGTTGGCTGTATTAAAATTGATAGAAAGATACACCGCCGTGGTAAACACCTGTTATGATGACATTGATGATGATATTACAATAAAATAAGCTATAAATAAAGTCCAAAATCATAGCTGTCGAAATTGGGCCAATATGTTTACTTCAACCACGTGGGGGCGATGTTGGCAAACAAAGATGAGTTCACGTTTACCCACAGCAGGTAGATATCAATGTGGAGTGGCGGTAGCTCTGGTCCATAGCCCTAATGATAATTCTGCCCTGCATTAGAGCTATGGACCAGAGCTAGCGTGGTGGTAGCTCTGGTCCATAGCCCTAATGCTAATCTGCCCTGCATTAGAGCTATGGAATCAGAGCTGCCAATGACAACATTGTAGGTAGCCTATAGGCTTTGATGTGCAACATAATTCTCTCAGGCAGCCAGTCACTGCATGTTTATTGATGTCCAACCAGCATACAGATAGCATACTAATGTGTTTATTTTCTTGTGTACTGTACATGCTTGCATGTCTTACTGTGTGCCTCAGTCACTGTGTTAATCTTCTTAGACATAGCATAGGCATATGAAGCTCTTGCCAAACCACCACTCTTCTTATTCCATTGATACTTGCAGCCAGGCACGTGCAGAGTGTTTGAGAGGCAGGGGCTGAAATCCCATAAGAGGGCACTTTTGGCCCAAAATAGCTGATCTACAAGCTCTCAACACGCAGCAGCGCGATGCATTGCCTATTGTCGGGGCGCAACCCTGCACTCTTTATCTACTAGAGATGCGGTGTACGACATGGATTTCGAAACAAATTAGTTCAGGAGACTTTGGAAAATATGAAAAGGAGAGGAGGGCATTTGCATTTCTTTCACCATGTAGTAAATGCTGTATTCGTGGTCTGGAGAGGGCAGTTGTTTTACAGACGGGAAAAAGGGCAGGGGCTGAACTGAAGCCCCTTTTGATGTCTATGTGTGTACGTCCCTGTCTATTTGTTTGTCAGTCTGTCAGTCAGTCAGTCAGTCAGTCAGTCAGTCAGTCAGTCAGTCAGTCAGCTAGCCAGCCAGTCAGTCAGCCAGCCAGTCAGTCAGTCAGAATTCCCACAGAGCTTGATCCTGACCTGAGGTGATTGTCAAATCTCACCTTGAGAGCAGCTGATTGTGTCAATACTTTGACGAGTCTGACAGACAGTCTTTGATCTCTTCAGACAATATTTACTCTCCTCCAACTTGGATGGTATCACGGCCGACTCGAGCTGTGTTTTTACGTCTGAATCTGGGTGACACGAACAGATATTGAAATGTTGAAGGAAGGTTTATCAAGTGCAGTGGAGGTTTGTTTTTTATTCCACAGGCTACCCGAGGTAAGTTAGGTAACATTGTATTTGAATGAGGTTCAACATGACCTGTAAGTGAATATACAGTGCATGCTGATTGCATTTTATGTTTTTAAATATTCAAGGCAGAATTCTTGATGGTTCATTGTGCAGGCCCGCTCGCTCAGTTGAGCCAATTATGAGCTTTTGTTGTGAAACTAGGAGTGTGAACTGAAGCTGACATAAAGAGGTGTTTAAAGAGGTGTGTGTGTGTGTGTGTGTGTGTGTGTGTGTGTGTGTGTGTGTGTGTGTGTGTGTGTGTGTGTGTGTGTGTGTGTGTGTGTGTGTGTGTGTGTGTGTGTGTGTGTGTGTGTGTGTGTGTGTGTGTGTGTGTGTGTGTGTGTGTGTGTGTGTGTGTGTGTGCGCGCGCGCGCAAAGGGCTCCTTCAGAACTGTTGCCATGGAGAGACAACAGTTGTTCCTACGCACAGTTTGAAAATATCTCCCTTCATCTTGTAGGAAATTTGACTTCGACATCTCTACACTTTCTCTGGGGCGTACAAGGACACAGACGGAACTATTGGAAGGAAACACTTAGCAGAGTAGCAGTTACTCATTACTTGAGTCAAAATATAGTTATTCCTGGTCAAATATTACTCAATGCGTTGGTCCGACATGCCTCGTTACTAAAGACTGAATGGTTGGTTGATTGATTGATTGATTGATTGAAAATGTGATTTTAACAGTATGCAGAATGGGTACATTTGAAACGAAAGCACAAGTCAATACAAAAACTGTTACTTTGTGGACGATCCATGATACGATCCATGATTAAGCATTACACTTATTTTCAAACAGGGTCCACCATTTTCAATTCATCAGAACAAGGCCTATTCATATTCCAGTTTTAGGTGATAAGGTGACAGAGAGATGTGTTTGGGGTGAATCGTTTTTAGTCGACTAAATATAAGATTTTAGTCGACTAAAATGTATTTTGGAAAAAGGTAGTCGACGAACGTTTTTCGTCATAGTTTTAATCAACACTGATGCAAAGCCACGTTGTTGGACTAATGCGCCGTCTGAACTATGAGCAGATCCCCTACATACAAGTACATGAAAGTTAAAAGTTTCTCTGTCAAATTTGTACTCAACAGTACTCAAGTTCATGCAATAGAGCACCGAAGTCTGACAAATATCGGTAGATATCCAAATCCACGGGTTCATGTACTTTTTATTTGCATTGTAATCCCCATAGGGGGATTTTAGATCGCCTGAGTCATATAAGAACTGTGTTTGAAAAATAAACAGGTCATCCCGGCCCCTTCACTCATATGGATATGAAGAATCAAGTGACTGAGAGAAAACGCTATTGTTACTGCTACTGAATTAGTTACATTTTCGCTATAAACAGACTATCATATTATGAGTGACTGACTGCCGCAAACGATACAGAGACACCTCCCTAACAATAACGCAGAGATGGCTTGTTTATTTTTGGACCACAATGCTTATATGAAACGATTTTAAAGATTACCCCATGTTATTCTCCATAGAAAAATTACTTTGGTGAACCAGGCAGAACCAGGGGATGAGCGAGTGACATCAGGACTTCGGCGCTTTATAGTACCAGCTCTAAGTAAGTAGCAGTTACCTGTACCTCCCCAGGCAGGGACATAGATATTACACAGCTAAATTATCAGTGTTGAAGGAGCTGAAATCATCTTAATATCTACCGCATGAGAGACCACATTAGTACCACTCGTCCAAGAGGCCATCCAAGCTTGGCCTGGGGAGATATTGTACTTATGGGTTTCTGGCAGTACTATTTGTCAACTAGTCACCAGGTTCTAAATCTCTCAGTGGAGGAGTAGGGAGACCACCGGCACCTCGAACCACGGCAGATTAGTTATATTGTAACCATGTACTGTACCATGCACAGTGGCTGAAATGTACTGTACCAGGCACATTGGCTGAAATGTACTGTAGGCTACCATGCACAGTGGCTGAAATGTACTGTACCATTGCACATTGGCTGAAATAACGTTTTATTCTGAATTAAATAAGTTCTGGATTTGCCGCTTTATCTTTAAGATTGTACAAATGGAAGTGTGGTTCCATTATTTTGTACTCAACACTTTCAGACTTAAATGAACACCCCCACGCTTTTTACACTGATGGGACACTGATGCCGTTTTCCTGTTTCAGCTCTTTATACTCTTACTCTCTATGAGCTTTTGTAGCAGCCGGTGACAAAGATGACAACCTTGTGTCAGTCGCAATTCAATTAATATAAGTGGCTTTGACTCCATGCATAGCAATACTCCCACTTCAAATGTGACGAGACTCTCCATAATGGTTGTGATGAGCAAAACCAAACCGCTGTATACTCTTAAGGATCAAGGATGTGTATAGGTTTGAACAAAAATGGGGATATATATATATATATATATATATATATATATATATATGTTTTGTCTCTTAGTATAGTAGCCAGTGGTGCACATTTCAAAGACAATTTTTGCAGTTTCGACTCCACTGCATTTCTAGGAAGGAACTCCCAGAAAACAGAATGAACCACTAATGGCCTATTTCAAAAATAGTTAAAAAAAAGAAAAACTGACAGCTTGTAGATCAGCGATCTTCATTTCAATTTCAATACAACAATGCACTGATAATGATTCAAAAGAAATTGAACAAATTACATTTATACTCCAGTACTTTACGTCCTCAAGTAGGCCTACACATTTTGACAGAGACATTTTAACTTGTTTTTGAGTAATATTTGACTGGAATATATGTGTACTTTCACTCAAGTAGCCTAGTGGGGTTGAATATTTTCTCCATCACTGGATTGAAGTGCGTATAATATACAGTACTATATCTTGTGGTCTCCTGGTAGCACTAGGCGTGCGCTGCGAACAGAACTGTAGGGGTTTTAAATAGCATCCATTAATCCTTATGCATTAGTAATATTCGCCGGTCTCTTGCCATCCTTATCTCTCCAACATACGGAGAGATGTAACATAAGAGAAAAATCACTGTTACTGTTCAAGGACTTTTCTCTTCCTCTTATGCACTGTGTGTGTGTGTGTGTGTGTGTACAGTACACCCGTGTTTCTGTTGTGGTCTGTGCTATCTATCCTTTATATCTCAATTCCTAGTCCTGTACTAAAGACTGCTGTTTTATGTCTCTGTGTCTAAGGTCTCAATGCTTCATGGACAGAGACACACATGACATACTGTATGTGTGCGCGTGACACACACACACACACACACACACACACACACACACACACACACACACACACACACACACACACACACACACACACACACACCCTCTCGAGACCACCTCTGTGCAGTGTGCATAATGTGTGGGACAGACACACATATTACAGAAGACTTCAATAATGATGCAATCTTTAAACAGGCATGTTTAGAATCTGAACGAGCTGAACAAACATAAACTGTACAAACATTTTTGCGAGACGTTTTTGTAAATGCAATTTTAAAAGTTAATCAGTGCGTTTTGTCCAAAGTTTCTTTGCTGAGAGTCACGAGTTGTTTTCTGTGCCAAGCAACTGAGAGAGGCTTAGTAATAATTACGCCTCCAGTGGCTCTAATACAAATTTCACAGAGAGAGAGAGGGGAGAGAGAGAGAGAGAGGAGAGAGAGAGAGGAGAGAGAGAGGAGAGAGGAGAGAGGAGAGAGAAGAGAGAGAGAGAGGCCCAAGAGGAAGGGAGGGACTGGAGAATAATGGAACAGAGCAATGAGAAGAGACAGAGAGCGCCAAATGGAGAGAGAGAGAAAGAGAGTAAGGGAGTGAGAGAGGCCGAGGGACACCACGTTTGAAAATTCTCTCTGATCTTTGAGCTGTCTAACCATAGGCTATGGAATCCCTGCAGAACTCCATTAAAATTCAAGCAGTCTTACTAAAGCTCTTAGTTATTATACAGTATGAGAGAGGCCATGCACAGCTCAGCTTTCTTTCTTTCGCGACTTTCTCTTCGCACATGCGCGTGCATGCACGCACGCACACACACACACACACACACACACACACACACACACACACACACACACACACACACACACACACACACACACACACACAGACACTGACAAACATACACACACAAAATTCTTTCAGTGGCATATGCACACAGACATTTGTAAAAGTTTGGAAACTTTGTACATTTATTTTTCTCAGGCATTTAGAAAAGGACCTCAAGTATATATGTTTTTATTGAACCTACAAGTACAGAGTGGTGTTTTACAGTGATTGGAGCATATAATGTTGTAAATTGTTTTGGGGATATTTATGGGGTGGTTAGTGGTTACTGCATAATGGTCTCAAAACACACCAGTTCAGTTGGGCATGCGAGTGGCACAGGGGTAAAGTTCCTGTGCCCACCACCACCACCGTGGAGAATGTGGTTCAGCACATAGACATACAAAGGTGGACGCCTATGGTAGTTCTTCTGGCTCTAGGGCACGTGCCTGGTAGTTCTTCTGGCTCTGAGGAGCGTGTCTGGTAGTTCTTCTTCTGGCTCTAGGGCACGTGTCTGGTAGTTCTTCTGGCTCTAGGGCATGTGTCTGGTAGTTCTTCTGGCTCTGAGGAGCGTGTCTGGTAGTTCTTCTGGCTCTAGGGCATGTGTCTGGTAGTTCTTCTTCTAGCTCTAGGGCACGTGTCTGGTAGTTCTTCTTCTAGCTCTAGGGCACGTGTCTGGTAGTTCTTCTTCTGGCTCTAGGGCACGTGTCTGGTAGTTCTTCTGGCTCTGAGGAGCGTGTCTGGTAGTTCTTCTGGCTCTGAGGAGCGTGTCTGGTAGTTCTTCTGGCTCTGAGGAGCGTGTCTGGTACGTAGTTCTTCTGGCACTGAGGAGCGTGTCTGGTAGTTCTTCTTCTGGCTCTAGGGCACGTGTCTGGTAGTTCTCCTGGCTCTAGGGCACGTGTCTGGTAGTTCTTCTTCTGGCTCTAGGGCACGTGTCTGGTAGTTATTCTGGCTCTGAGGAGCATGTCTGGTAGTTCTTCTGGCTCTAGGGCACGTGTCTGGTAGTTCTTCTGGCTCTGAGGAGCGTGTCTGGTAGTTCTTCTGGCTCTGAGGAGCGTGTCTGGTAGTTCTTCTGGCTCTAGGGCACGTGCCTGGTAGTACTTCTGGCTCTAGGGCACGTGTCTGGTAGTTCTTCTTCTTCTGGCTGATTTTAAATATCTATGGTTCAGCAGCGGTTCTTGCGTCTTGGATGATGACAGGGGGAGGGGCATTAGCGACTCCTACAGGGGGATGGTCTGTTAAACAGGCAGTGGTACTGGGGTGGATAACATCCTCCACAGGCCCTCCTGGTGAAACTCCTCACTGTCAGGTGAAACTCCTCACTGTCAGGTGAAACTCCTCACTGTCAGGTGTAACTCCAGTCCTCACTGTCAGGTGAAACGGAGCCGCTGGCCACTCTCAGGTCCTTATTCAGCTTGTCCTAGTTCCTCCATCCTCTTTCCAATCAGAAGTAGAAGTCGTGCTGAAGTAATAATAATAATAATACATTGTATTCATAAGGCTCCTTTCAGGGCACTCAAGGTCGCCGTACAACAACTTAAAAACAGTTATTCAAAACAGTCTCTTTTTCTTGCTTGAAGAAGCTAGGAATTAGGCTTATAGGAGGCATGACTAAGGAGCTAGGAGCGAGGAAACTAAGATGCAAGGAAAGGATGCGACTTAAAGTGAATGAAGGCAAGTTTAGTAGTTTACACACACACACACACACACACACACACACACACACACACACACACACACACACACACACACACACACACACACACACACACACACATTTGTGGTAGACTTTTCATCCTCGTCAAATGAATGACATTAGCAGGGAATTTTTCAGGGAAGGACACTCCACCCTCAAATGAGTCACAGAATGTCTCTTCCCCCGACATTCCAGACCTTTGAAAGCCTTCCAACACCACAGAGCGGTCGGTAAACTGGCCTGCTGCGTGTGGAGAGACAGCAACAGTTGATCTTTGTACTGCAACCAGACATTTTTTAAGTTCCCTGGAATTCACACTCTGTGTGTGTGTGTGTGTGTGTGTGTGTGTGCGCGCACGTGGCTACTTTCGTCTGAGACATCTGGAAAGAATGTGCGTATCAGAGAGTGCACCTCATTGGGTGAGACTGCATGTCTGACAGACAAAGATGTTAGTGCACATCATGCATGCATACTACACATGCACACTCCTGTGTGTGTGTGTGTGTGTGTGTGTGTGTGTGTGTGTGTCAGAGAGAGAGAGAGAGAGATGCTGGAGTGTGGCAGCTGGCTATGCAGGCTGAGTGTGCTATGTGCCAGAGAGAGAGAGAACATGAGAGCATGGATATGAGAAAGATATAGATACAGACTGTATTAGAGAGAGAGAAAACAAGAAGTGAGAGAAAGCATCTCTAACCCTCCACCCACCCTGAACAAACGCGAAACATGCGAAAAGTGAAAAAGTGAAAATGCGAAATGTGAAAATGCGAAATGTGAAAATGCGAAATGTGAAAATGTGAAAATGCGAAATGTGAAAATGCGAAATGTGAAAAGTGAAAATGCGAAATGTGAAATGTGAAAAGTGAAAATGCGAAATGTGAAATGTGAAATGTGAAAATGCGAAATGTGAAAAGTGAAAATGCGAAATGTGAAATGTGAAAAGTGAAAATGCGAAATGTGAAATGTGAAATGTGAAAATGCGAAAGGTGAAAATGCGAAATGTGAAAATGCGAAATGTGAAAATGCGAAAATGCGAAATGTGAAAATGTGAAAATGTGAAAATGCGAAATGCGAAATGTGAAAATGCGAAAATGCGAAATGTGAAAATGCGAAATGCGAAATGCGAAATGTGAAAATGCGAATGTGATACAGAAAGCACACCAATATTCTTTAAACACTGTTTTTAGATACAGAAAACACCAATATCCTTAAAACACTGTTTTTAGATACAGAAAGCAAACCAATATCCTTAAAACACTGTTTTTAGATACAGAAAGCAAACCAATATCCTTAAAACACTGTTTTTAGATACAGAAAGCACAACTGACTGAGTTGTAGTCTTTCAGACTATAGCCTCTATTTCAGACAAACTCCCAACGCACGTTTTACCCTGCAATGACCAACAGGGGGAGTCGTAGCAAAGCTCCGAAACTTGGCCAAAAAGCCACGGGTCCTCATTGGCTCCTCGGTAGCCCTGGTGTCACAGGCAGACGAACCAATCGGTGTGCTCCTCCTGTCCTGCCCTGGGCCCACGAGCGTCTGAAGTAGTAACGATGTGGAATGTGCTGCTCTGCTCTGCTACGCTGCTGTCAGCTGGAGGACGGAGTACGCTTACTATCTGTGGACGCACAGCCCAGCCCAGACGAGACTGGGAGGGAGGGAGGGAGCAGGCGCTAAGAACTTGATGACAGAGTAGTAGTAGTAGTAGTATTGTGTGTGTGTGTGTGTGTGTGTGTGTGTGTGTGTGTGTGTGAGGCGGCATGTGTGTTTTCAAGGTAGTCCCAGCATTTCTTTATTGCCTATATAAAAAACTCTCCCTTTCACCCTCTGAGTCTGACACACTCATACACAGATATACTGCATATAGACATGTAAACACACTAAAATAAATCCAATTATGGTGTTTGTTGACATCGCTATGCAGCACAGGTAGAGAGTTTGGGAGCCAGTAGGAAGAAGAGTTTAGATGCGTGGAGGGTTGTCCAGGGGGATTTAGTCTCAAGTAGCCACAACTATTCCACAATCTCCGAATACTATATACAGTCTGGAACTACAGCTCCCGAAATCCGAGTAAGGAAGCTGCCATTTCTGTTCACGAAAATATATTTTAAATTATCCTTAGAGCTTATTTTTGAGTTCCTTTCCTGTTAAGCAACAAGCTACATATGCTTAGATGATTACTATTTATATTAGGATAAATTTGCACGACTGTAAAGACTAAACGGAAGTGGGGAGGAGGCTCCACTTCCGCTTTATATTTGACTGATGACAGCTCTTCCGTTGCTCCAGACTGTTTGATGAAAGCATTTGGAAATTGCGAGAGGCAACAGTCTGGTAACGCGAGACTAAGGGTGATTTAGAGAAGGCTTCCTGTGGGCTAGATCACGTCTTGGAGGTACAGTATGGGCTTGCCTTGAAGGCCAACACTAGCGTTTGTTTTGTACTACTGTATACTGTAGGTGTTGTACTGTAGTAAGCAGTATAACCGGAAGCTAACGAAGGGAATGTAGGTGTTTTACTGTAGTAGGCAGTATAACCGGAAGCTAACGAAGGGAATGTAAAAAAAGGGGGAGACGTGAAACCTTCGGGATGTTGAAGACCAGTTAAACTAATAAATACACCCATGACGTTATACAGTACATCAGGACGCTGTGGGAACTGAACTGCTGCTCTGATGACCAGGCAGATGGAGTGAAAATGAGTTCAGGAGAGGCTGAATCTGTGATGAAGAACACCTGGACGTCTAGACGGACATTCCAGACAGGGCCACAGACACCATGTGTCTGTCTGTCTGAGAGAGAGTGAAAGAGTAGACCTGAGGATGATTCTACAAATGTCTTCTAACAGTTTTCTTGAAAAGAAAACATGTTTCTATGTCAGTGGTTCTCATACATTTTCATGTCAAGGACCCCCAAAAATATATAATTGGCCGCCGAGCCCCATCTGAATAATGATAGTTTCACCCAGTGGTTGTTTGTTGCACACTCGCCAGTTTACCAAGTCGCCACAGCGAAAATTCTTCATCAATGTCTTCATCGTTATGCTAACATGCTGTCTTCATCAGTGTAGTATGTCAAACTCACAGATGTTATAGTTCATTTCCAAAGTGATCAAATTATTTTGTGCAATTAAATGGTCAGCTAGATGATGATAAAAAAGGTGAGTATGTGAATTCCAAGTACAATATCCTGAAAGTACCATTTCAGGATATTGTTTACTAATGAATTACATTGATTCGGTACTTTGGGGTTTAAACTTTTAGCATTCCTACTTTCTCTAGTGTTAACTCTAAACAACTATCCTCTTCTCTCTCTCTCTCTCTCTCTCTCTCTCTCTCTCTCTCTCTCAATTCAATGCAATTTAATTGAAGGCGAAGTAAAACTAAAATGCAGTAAATCGCGGCGAGTTGGTAAACTGGCGAGTTGTCCGGATACCCAGTACCAGACCTTGAGCCTCTGACAGCCAGCAGCAACACAGGAGCCATGCCCCCCTCAGTGGGGAGCCATGCCCCCCTCAGTGGGGCCACCTGGTCCGTCCTGGTGGAGGTACAGTATGTACTGTATGCCAAGAGCCTCGCCAACTCATGATTCTAAAATAATCACAAAGCTGCTGAGTCCATATAGAGCGTACCAAAATCTCCTTGGGGGGGGGGGGGGGGGGGGGGGCGTCAACATATGTGTCACGTGATAGCGGCCGCAATACTTGTTGGCTTGTCTGGTTTGTTTACATTGAGTAACTATCTTGCTTGTATACGTTATTTTTTTAAACTGACCTCACAATGGTACAGACTTGCTCAGTAAATAAGTGCCACAGCAGGTCACGTCAACGGAATTAGATTTTCAGCTTTCCAGCATGGAGACAGCATCAAGGAACCCAGATTGACGAGTTTACAAAAAGACGTAGAATGGCTTGGATCTCGGCTGTACGGCGCACAGGCGCAGAGACATAACGTTCAACAAAGTATCTAAGCACAGCAGTGTTTGTTCACGACATTTTCCTTGTCCTTGTAAGGTATTTGGGCCCGACGTTCTTTCTATCCATCCTGGTGTTGGTTCACTATGTTGTCGCCAAGAACGAGCTCAATATCTACAAAAACATACCACCGTCACTCTATTCTGAGTGATGTGGGCTAGAGTTTAAAGCGGTTTAAAGTCAACAAGAATGGCGCCGCTAGCTTTTCAGACGCCGCCCCCCTCTTGGTGACGTACACGTTTTTACACGCTATATGTCCATAGGGCTTGACATTAACGTTTTGAGGCGCTTACATTTACCATTCACTTGTCCGGAAGAGCACAGATACATTTTAGAGTTTTCAACGGACCTGAAATTACAATCCAACCCAAACAGACCAGCTGAGTTGAAGCCAAGCAGTGAAGCACCATACCCACCCCATAACCCCCCCCCCCCCCTGTATGCGTGCGTGTGCGTAGCAGCATAAGAAAACTGATCTAGTCTCTCAGATGGTTGAATAATAATCTGTTCTCTCATCAGTGACCTGCTGACTGACATGTGTTAATGTGTAGGGGTCACTGAGAGGTCTGCTATTGCACGCACGCACGCACGCACGCACGCACGCACAGTAGATAGACATAAGTGCGGGCATTGCGTTCATATGACATATGTGGATGAATGGTCAATGAAATCCTGTGCGTGTGTGCGTGTGTGTGTGTGTGTGTGTGTGTGTGTGTGTGTACGCTTAGGTCAGCTAGATTCACAATCGCAGCGTATCGTGTGTTGGGGGTGTACTTACTCGAGAAAAGCTTGACGCTTGACTCAATATGCACATGTCTGGAAGGCAAATATCAATGTGTGTGTGTGTGTGTGTGTGTGCATGCGTGCGTGCGTGCTTGCGTGCGTGCACCCCCTGACTGGCCAACCCAAGCCATTGACTTCACAGATTGAGCTTTTCGCTCAGTTTGTGCTGCTGCCGCTGCTCCTATATACAGTAAGTGGTGGCGTATACAATAGAACGCAATTTTCATATGCCAGACATGTCCAATTTGGGAGCCAATTTGTGGCATGAGGGCACGTCGTACGCACGCACGCACACACACACACACACACACACACACACACACACACACACACAAACGTGCGTGCAAGCATCCTTAAGCACAGCGGCAGTGACTCAGCGGTAGAGTGACTAGAAGATGGGAAACGCAAGGTTGCAAGTTCGATCCCTTTGGGCTCCTCCATCGAAGTGTCCTTGAGCAAGTCTCTGAACCCCTAATTGCTCCCGATGTGCAGGTTTGGTGCCTTGCATGGTTTCCCCCGCCATCGGTGTGTGAATGTGTGTGTGTAAATGGGTGAATGTAATGCACAATCTCTGTAAAGCGCCTTTGGATAAAGGCGCTATATAAATGCACCATTCACCACAGGCAGCAGCAATGCTTTCAGCAGCTCTCTCACTAAAAGAGCTTTCTCAACTCATGCCAAAACTCGGGCATTATAGAAAGACACTCTGTCACGAGGGAATCAGGTCCATTGATCGGTGCTGCTGGGAGTGTTTGTAAAGCCACAATGTTATCAGGCCTCCCGCTCGCCAGGCATACTGTTGATGAGACTACAACGTTATTGATCAGAGTTCTTAAAAGGCTGTTCAAATCAATTGTCTAGAGCAGCTCAGGGCTGGCGGATATGTTGCACTTGAAGCACGCAGTTATTATTGTGAACGAGATTCTGATTACGATGCCTCATCTCAGGTGGTCTGGACTCTGGTGTGTTGTTATTCTGCAACACATGCAACATAATTATCACTAGTATCTATTGTATTGATTATTGTTTTTTAAGTGAATGTACTAATGAGGAGAGAGCATTGCATTATATAACCTATAGTCTCCACAAGGCTGTCCATTATACGACTCACACCTCAACTCATCTCAATGTTATGTATACTTTGTTGTCTCTTAAGAGACAACAAAGTATACTGTAGAAGAAATCGGAGTGGGCCATATTTTAAAACATACATGTGAAAATATGCTAGGATAGGATAGAATAGAATAGGACTTTATTCTAACCGCATTTTCAGCATGCAACCAAGTGTAAAAATGACTTATACTGACTTATACTCTTGTCCACTATAGTCCCTTCTTAACATTTTAGTCTAGTTTTTATTTTGTTGACGAAACTGTCAGTATATTTAGTTTACTCTTACGTAGTTCTAGTCATCGTAGCTTTTAGTTTCCGTTTAGTTTTCGTCAGTGGAAAAAGGTAGGTAATTCGTAGGTAGTCGAGGAGATCAACAGTGGTGTGAGGCAAAAGGATGAATGGCAGGATGACTCAGAGGTGAAATGCAGCAGCGGTGTAGAGGTGCTAATGATGGCGGTCACGAACCAAGACACAGTACTATTGATTAATGAAAGCGGAACGTGTGGTAATCGATGCATGGTGTGGTTCAGTCCACCAGCATGGCTGTCACTTAACCTTCCCAACGAATTCCTATTTTAGACCTCTTTAGACTGTAAAATGACGGTGAAATTAATACAACAAAGAGCTTCTGATGTTGACCCGGCAGTAAAGAAACACAACTTTTCATTTTATAATGTAGAAACAAAGCCAAATATTCCTGTTTTGGCAAATTTGTAACTAACGCATGCTACAATTAATATTGACATAACGCATCACTAAACTGTGCTGTATGTTGTTCAGTCACCGAAGCTTGATTTGATACACTTTTCTATCGACCAATTGAGTGATCATTCAATTAATAGTTTCACCGCTATATTTGTGTTGCACTTTTTCCGCACACAACACACTGCATGCGTTGTGTGAGCTTTTAGATGGATTGGACACTATAGGCTATACCTCAGATCAACAGTTCCGCGCTGTTACAGACATGGACAAACAAACTGTAAGACAGCGCAGGCAGAAACAAAGATGAAAGAAAGGCAGACCGATAGACCAACACAGGCAGGCGTACAGTATACGGTACGGTACAGTCACAGTCATAGTGCACAGTGAGATAGAACCACACAGCCAGGCGTATACGGTACGGTACAGTCACAGTCATAGTGCACAGTGAGATAGAACCACACAGCCAGGCGTATACGGTACGGTACAGTCACAGTCATAGTGCACAGTGAGATAGAACCACACAGCCAGGCGTATACGGTACGGTACAGTCACAGTCATAGTGCACAGTGAGATAGAACCACACAGCCAGGCGTATACGGTACGGTGCAGTCACAGTCATAATAATAATAATAATAATTAATTTTATTTATAATGCACTTTTCATTCACAGGGAATCTCAGAGTGCTACAAGGTTTAAAAACATATGATATCATAAAAGGTTAAAAACAGGTTTAACAAAAACAGTGAAAAAACAGTTCAGCATAAAAAGGCCTTCCGGAACAGGAAGGTTTTCAGGCCTGTTTTAAAACACTCCACAGTCTGTGGCACTCTCAGGTCTATGGGGAGGCCATTCCACAAACGTGGTGCTGCTGAGCAAAAGGCCCGGTCCCCCATGGTGCGCAGCTTGGTATCGGGAACATGGAGTAGGAGTTTGTTTGCAGATCTGAGGGTGCGGGTGGAGGATGTTTTTGGAGGGGTGATTAGTTCCTGTAGGTATGGAGGGGCATGTCCGTTTATGCAGTTGTAAGTGATCAGCAGGACCTTGTAGTGAATCCTGGCTGTAACGGGGAGCCAGTGCAGTGTGAAGAGGATGGGTGTGATATGGTCATGCTTGCAGACTTTCATCAGGACCCTGGCAGCGCTGTTCTGAATGTATTGCAGCTTCTGTATATGTTTGCCAGGAATCCCAGTGAAGAGGGCGTTGCAGTAGTCCAGTCTAGAGGAGATAAAGGCATGGATGAGCTTCTCTGCATCTGACTGGGTTAGAAGGGGGCGGAGTTTGGAGATGTTTTTGAGATGGTAGAATGCGGTTCTGCATAGAAGTTTTATGTGGTCACTGAATGTCAGGTGAGGATCAAACCTGACACCCAGGTTTGTGACTGAGGAGGAGAAGGGGATAGCCTGGCCGTCGAAGGTGAGATGGGACATGGGGCATGAAAGAATCTGGTGTGGTGTGCCAACATAGTGCACAGTGAGATAGAACCACAGCCAGGCAGAGTGTAAGGCGAGTCCCTGTGGTTGTGTTGGCCGCCTCTCCCTGGTTCATCTATTATCCAGTTGACTCCGTGGTGACCCTGTGTTAGAGAGAACATACTGTACAGATCTGTGTGCTGGTATCACTCACCACTGTGCGTGCGTGTGTGTGCGTGTGTGCGTCTGTGTGTGTGCAGTGCACTCAAGCATATTGGAGAGTCGTCCTCCCTTGGTCAATAATTAAAGTCTCCAACATACAAGTGTTGAGTGTGAGGGGAGTGGCTCATTATTAGGAACGACCTTTTTTGTGGTAGAATAGACTGCATACTTTCTTCTCTCTTGTGGTTAAAACTTTTACTATTATTATAACCAACATGCTTTCCTTCATCAAGATGTGACACACCCATGGCCTGCTCCCTGACACACCCTATAATGATAGCATTATTTTTCCTAGTGCGATCTGCGATGATGACCTGCACCTTTCTGGCACACTTAAAATAGACCCATCTACAAGACTCACAACCTGTTGCAACAGTGTGAGTGAGGCCTTAGCCATTTTAAATAGACCCATCTACAAGACTCACAACCTGTTGCAACCATAGAGTATTAAAAGGATGGAGACTAAACTAGCGCGAAGCTCCGCCCCCTCCGCTATTCATGTCAGTGGAAGTTGCTCAGTGGCGTTTTGAAGCACCCGGAAGGCTGCCGGAAGTACCGTCTTTTCGCTGATTCAGCATTTCACTTCCGCATTTGGACACCAAATTTTGGTGTCCAAATGCGGAAGTGCACCCAGAGTGCACCTGGGCTTTACATTGGGCGCACGGGGTTTCCTCGTCAAGAATCCACGGGTCCGCCTGCAGTCCTTCCTCTTACCACTAGGGCCCAGCGCTTCAACATTGGAGTGCATAGCTGGCCCCTTGGTTGCAACAGTGTGAGTGAGGCCTTAGCCATTTTAAATAGACCCATCTACAAGACTCACAACATGTTGCAACAGTGTGAGTGAGGCCTTAGACATTTAAAGTGGCCCCATCTACAAGACTCACAACATGTTGCATATTTGTTTGATGATCTCCTATAGTTTTGGAAAGAAGAGAAAGGAACAAAGTGAGGTAGCAACAATACAGTATATAGCCTTTCAAAGATCTCTCGTCGTCAGCGAGCGAGACAGAGAGATAATTACATTCTGTGTGAGCTTAGTGTGTGTTCATATGCAGGTATAATAATAACATCTCTCCCACAGAGCGATCCATGCATTTCGTTGGCATTTTCTCCTTTCGTCTAATTAGGATCTGGTCTGGACTTTTCCTAGAGCTCACATTAAGACACTCCGGATTAGCTCTTTAATCTGCCTGGCCGGAAAACGTCTTGATTCAATTGGCTGCTGTTAATGCCCAGATTAGGCAGCTCTCTGTGCATCCAAATCCTCACGCCTTGTCTTCCTTCCTCGTTATGCTGTCAGACTCAGGTGTGAAAAGGTTGGAGAGATAATGGCAGGTTCACTGTTGGATTACGTTTGGGAAGGGCAGTGGTAAGCCATGGATTTCTGTAATAAAACAGGAGGTGTGTAAATGTGAAGAAGCTGAAGGTTTAATTAGAAAGGACACAACCACGATTCTACAAGCTCACAATGCGTTGCGACACATTGTGAGCTTGTAGATCGGCTATTTTCCAATGTATGTTTTCTAATCAAACTTAAAATCGCCAAAGTAACTAGTAACTAAAGTTTTCAAATAATTGTAGTAAAGTCAAAGTATAAATGTTGGCGCTGAGATGTAGTGGAGTAGAAGTAAAAGTACTGGAAATTGGAAATGCTCAATTAAAGTACAAATACCTCAAAGTTGTACTTACAGTACTTAAGTAAAAGTACTTAGTTACTTTCCATCACTGCTTGAAACCTACTACAATGATGACTGTGCGTAAGTAAGGAATACAGACTGGGTTTTACGACTTCCGCACATGTAGATCTATACTCCATAGTGGATTTAGTTACGGATGTGTGGAACTGACACGCTTTATACAACACCCACTCCTTCTTTCCTTGTACTTTATATTCATCCTTCCACCTGGGATGACGAAGAAATGTATTACTGTACATCTTAACCCATTTCGACCCGAGACCGATTTTCTGAAAAACCTCATGTTTCTATGTCAGTGGTTCTCAGACTTTCATGTCAAGGACCCCAAAAAATTGTCTGTAGCCTATTTGGCCTCTCCGACCCCCATCTGAAAATATGTTGTTGTCCCCCTGTCCCCGTCCCCCGAAGCAAAGATTTTAGTTCAAAACGTTCGCTCTGAAAGAATATATATTCCAAATTTGCGCCACATTTTCACGGGTGAAAATGTACAGTACAGTACATATATATATATAAAAAGAAAAAGCAGAATCCCTTCAGTAGCTCAGAAGCCTGGGATTAAGCAGGCTAAATCCTTTTCTTTATACTTACTGGAACAGCAGTGTCGCATGACAAAAATTGCCCAATCTACAAGTTCACAACAAGTCGTATGATGCAATGCGTTGTGATCTTGTAGATCTGCTAGGCACGGCGAGTGACACCGCAGTACGACCGCATCAATATAAATAATGCAGGTGCTCTCTGTGCCCTTCACACACATTCACTTATCCACTATCTTGCACACTTGCTTTAAATCCTGTCACTCTTCACCACATCACCCAGCCAGCCACACAGACAAGCCCACATGGAAAAAAATAAAATAAAATAAAGAAATCATTGAAACATTCTCTCGGGACGGGAGCTGCTGCTCTTAAAGGCCACAAATACATTATTTATCTGAAGTGGTTGAGTGTTTTAATGCTCACTGTGTTGTGCTTTTTTGCGTTGTGAAGACTAAAGGTCATGTTCCTGATCCAACTCGGTGTTCTTAGGGTGAACGACGATGAGAGATTGGATTATGCTCAAAAAGGAAGCTCAAAATGATTGATTGATTGATCGATTGAATACTTTATTAACACGTATATTAACAGTTAACAGTAGGACAGTCAAAGGTTATGCTAAAAGAATAACACAAAAAGCCACAGGGACTTGTTTCCATTATAGTCCATTGTACTCAATTAATCAATAAAGACATTCAATACTATACATTACATATTGGTAAGTAGCAGCACAAGTATATATACAGTAGTATAGTATAGTAGTAGCGTGGCTGTGTGCGTGCGTGCATGGCTGCGTGCGTGGCTGCGTGTGTGGCTGCGTGCGTGTGTTTACTATCATACCTCCCGTACCGAAGAGCAAATGCACATCTCTATAGGATAGGGGGGAGTAAGTCTCTAGGGAGTAGGGACTAGGAAATAGGGACTAGGGAGTAAGTAACCCAACCTTTCAGGAATCTGCTCTCCTCCTGGGAATGGCACTCTGTTGTTTCTGCAGCATACACCAGATGTGCACTTATGTTATGCACTGACATACTGTATAACTGTATACCGCAAGTGAACACACACACACACACACACACACACACACACACACACACACACACACACACACAAACACACTTGCCTGCGTGCGAGTGTGTGCACGTGTGTGCATATTGGGTGCGTGTGTGTGTGTGTGCATATTGGGTGTATTGGAAAGAGAAAATAAAAGAAATTGTTAATAATTTTACAGTGATTGCACTGGAATGAATTTGCCTCGGTTATCTTTGTGTGGACAGTAAGATAGATAGATAGATAGATTTGTCTGGCCTGGCTATCTATTTGGACTGACACTGAATAGCATACTAATGTCTGAACTATTCATATATAGGCATAAGTTAAGAGGACAACAGGAAGTATAGCATTTCATATTGAACCGCATACACACACCCATACACTACAATACTACATTGTAAAGCTCTTTGTAAAGAACCTTCGAGTTCCTGCTCGCTAACAACAGAACATATCTTTTCATTTCCACACATCCATCCATCCAGGCCATGGACGTAACGCTATAGCCTCCTAGCTGGCTCCGTTGAGTAAACTACCTCCGTGCGTCTTTGTCTGCCGTACATGTGACGGCTGCACAATAAGAGCACACCACAATGGGCTACTTATGGAGCGACTGACGGGGATCCTCTGTCACTCGTGGCCTCGTGCGCCCGGCGGCTCACGCAGCGAATCAGGTTCCATTCCTCCTCCCCTTTGACAAGAGGAGGAGGAGGAGGGTGCGGCCATGTTGGAAATCTGGAAGAGGTCACCCGTGTCGGGAAGGTTTAGAAGGGGGGGGGGGGGGGGCGTAGGCCTAGGCTGTACCTCTTAAGCCCTATAAACCACACCAAAGGGTCACCATGCAACTCCTTTGGTCCAAACGGTTGCAAGGAGTTAACGCTAAAACCGTCTCGACCCTTTGGTGTGGTTTGGGCCATTGAATACCATGCGTTGAATCACTAGGGTCAACGTGGGTCAACAGAGAGAGAGAGAGACGACACATTTTGTGGTCATGTCCTTTTTCTCATGTAGAAACCACATTTCTATAGCCACACAAACTAATATTATGACAAGAAGTACATTGGTTCTGAGTAACAGTAGACCTGCATTGCTTATAAAAGTCCTCTCAATTAATAGAAAAGTAGTTAAGTGACTTGAATTTAGACTAATTGGCTTTAATTGAAGTCATAACGCTGATGATGAAATTGATTTCACAAGCGTTTCATAGCTACTAGCCTACATGTCATTCTCTCTCTCTCTCTCTGAGAACAGCCACTCTCAGCATGCAGCTGAGATCATCCACGCTGTCATTGTCATCTGACTGTCTGTCTGTCTGTCTGTCTGTTCATCTCTCTGTGTGTCTCTCTCTCTCTCTGTCTCTGTCTCTCTCAGATGTCTTATCTGTATACCTTGAAAAGTCCGTCATGACTTTCTGGCATGTTGACATCTACCCTCTTGACCTGTAGTCCATGTTGACCTCTACCCTCTTGACCTGTAGTCCATGTTGATTCCATGTCCATTGTGCGTGACATGAAAAGGCTAATGGTGGTGCTATGGTTTTAGTTTAAATATATATACCTAGCTAACATATTATGTTATATTATACACACGCTGTCACGTTGAAGAGACCGGGCGAAATTATTACTCGCGCGCTCTGCTTGCGCAAGTAATTAATGAGGATTTAGTTGACACAATGAAATAAAATGGCGATAGTATTCCGTGTGGGGCAGGCGGCCGGTCACAGACAGATTTGGGAGAGCAGCAGCTTTGTTGTTGCGAGGAAAGCGTTAAAATGAGACTTTCGTGGTTGTTTTCGTCTCAGAATTAGTCAGACGGAGTGTCACAGTATAACTCTATGGGGACACAAAAGCGACACAAAAGTAGGACCCGGAAGTATCTCTGGAGGGGGCGCTCACGTCACGGCTAAAATACTGAATTCATAGTCTGGATTTTCGGTGAGGTGAGGTGACCACCGGAGCTGTAATAACGTGGAGCGGTGGTGAGTAAAAACAGAGAGAAGGGCTGGGGAGAGCGGTGGTTTGCTCTTCACCACGGCTCAGTGACGTCATGTTGTAGTTCGGTGGTCACCTCACCACTGAAAATATTAGACTATGAATAACGCTTTACTCACTCAATCACTCACTCACCTCCCCACCCCCAATACAAATTGACCGCTACAATAACCTTAATAATAGAGAAAATACATCATATATATTATATATATACTGAAACCAGATATAATCATTAAGAAAGGTTTATGCATGTGTACTATGTGTACTATGTACTTTTTTTTTTACAAAATACAGGTTGAGAACCCTGCCATAGTGGACACACTACTGTATTTAAATTGATATACAGTCAATCTAATTGCTGCCAGTCAGTGTCACGTGACGTTGGTGAACTGTGAACATGCTGTTGGAACTGCTTGTAGTTGTTTGTTCTGCTCTTCTCATTTTTGGAGGAGTAGCACAGCCTGCTCCATATTTATAGCACGCACGCAGAGACAGAGACAGAAAAGGTGCGCTGCAGACGGCTCTGTCAAGTCAAACGAGCATAAGCATTTGACTTCCGGTCCACGGATATAGAAAGTAAGGGCTAGATGAAAAATAATAATATTGCATATTTGTCTTTGTCATCTCTACTTTGATTATAGGCTCACTAAAATAAAAAAATAGAAGTGCCAAGCGTGTTAGCTCAGTTGCCCCAAAATACCAGTATGTGAGTGTTGCTTTTTCGTAGCTGGGGAACAAGGAAAAAGTCAATTTGAGCGTCCTGTTTTTTCCCTCCTATATACAGGTTTAATGTTTGTTTTCAGTTCAATGTTTGTTTTAAAAACGCCATTGACAATGAAGGGACAATTTACGTCATCTAATCCCTAACACAAACATTAAAGGTATATTCAGTGATTTCACTTAATTCAAATATCACTTATTTTTTTGTTTTGTTGTGATAATCCTCCCTACTATAGAGTGTGCTGACCATATAAGGAGTTCCTCCCTGTCCCCAGTTAACCCCTGGGGTCAAAAAAACATAGGTTTCGTTTTTGGCTAGGTGGCCCAGCCTTCATCCAGAGGGGTCTTCCGCCAATCATGATCGAGCGGGGGCGTGCTTTGTTGTGCGTGCTGTTGGCCTGTTGCGTGTCCTTCAACTGTAGTGCGTGCATGTGCACATCTTGTTACCGGGGCGTTTTCCAAATGACCCAAATCACTGAATGCTCCTTTAAATCCCATTAACAATAAAGATAATTTAATGTTTGTTTTACATCATCATTACATCACCTAATCATAGCACGATAAGAGCGCCCCTCCTCACTTCACACAGGTGTGGGCTTTATCTCTTATGTTGCTGCTGTTTTTACAGTTCCCGCCACTACAATACTTTACCATAGTGTTGCTGTAGGATGAAGAACAAAACGCAAAATGCAGGTTCCGTAATGCAATTCCAATTGGTGGGGGTGCCGTCCGCTCTCTAGATATTCTAATAACTATGGTTTATTTATGTGGTTTATCCGGCGCTTCGATGCGTATGCCGTGGTACTGTACATATACTGAGAGTGACGTAATGTACCAATGCCGGGGTATAACTGGCTCTCGATGGTGATGTAATAAAGACATGTTTCAGTGTCTGGTGGATTAAAGTTAATGCCTCTATGTATATATGTATGTAATCTGAAACCTAGCTTTATTACGTCACCATCGAAAGCCAGTTATATCCCGCCATTGATACATATCTTCATTACGTCACACTCAAAACCAATACCACGGCATACGCATAAAACAACCCAAGTGACCACAATATACTACTTCTCAACTTGGCTAACCCAATATTGGCTGTCAACTGGTCATTGACAGCCAGTTATAACCCAATTTAGTATTTCATTTCAATGTTTTACAGAGAGGCTGAGATTTGAAAGTTCGTCACGGTCGACAGTACTTGCGCGTTCTGCTTGCGCACTAGTAGGACATTTATTGCCTACTTGTGTGCAAAGTGCAAGTAGGCACTCGGCTGAGTGCAGTTCTAGTTCCTACTAACAACACTACATGTTTAAGGCAGTGGCGTTGAGGCAGCGGCGCTGTCTTGAGAGATTAGGGTAGTAGTTGACATGCAGGCATATTTCACGACCTTCTGTGGGACCTTGAATTTTCTCCCGCTGTCTGAAGTGCATTCTGCGGCCGCTGCCTATAATCTTCCTTGACAAATTGTCTGTCTGCATTCATTGTCCATGATGACAAGTCTACAGTGATGTGTACCACAGAAAGTGCTCACGCTCTCCGCTGGTGTCCCATTGGCCATGAAAGTCCTGTAGTCACTGCCAGATCACGTTCATACATTCACAATGATCTCCTTTGGTGGTTTTACTGAAGTTCAAGAAGAGGCTGTTTGTTTGTGATAATGCCCATCATCACCACTCTGCTGCATCATTCAGCAAACTTGATAATGATTACGTCGGTATAAAAAAATACTAGAACAGTGCCCGTTGGGGGGGGGGGTGATCAGGTGTGATCAATTGGCTAATTAAGGGCGAGGTTGCGCGTCATTGTGATGTCAAAACAGGCCAACTCCATATATGGAGATCTAGGGGTGATCTGGATTTACGGTCTACGGTTCAGTCTCTATCCTTTTAATAGTCTATGGTGGGAGCAGGCTGGGATTAAAGGAGCATTCAGTGATTTGGGCGATTTGGAAAACCCCTCGGTCCGCCCCGGTAACAAGCTGTGCACATGCACGCACTACAGTGGGGGGACACGCGACAGGCCAACAGCACACACACCAAGGGCCGCCCCCGCTCGATCATGATTGGCGGAAGACCCCTCTCTATCCTGATTGGATGAAGGCTGGGGCCACCTATAGCAAAAAACAAAACCTGTGTTTTTTTAACTGGGTATATGGTCAGCACACTCTATAGTAGGGAGGATTATGACAACAAAACAAAAAAATATGTGATATTTGAATTAAGTGAAATTACTGAATATACCTTTAATGTTATTAATTTGCTATTAAATTGAAACGTTTCATTTTTGTTTCCTATTCCTTCTTCTTGCAGGGTCAAAACTAATACTAATGTATTAACATTCGGACTATAGGAGCCTGTAGGTGCCCGGGGCCAACATTTGTTTCATTAATACAAATAAAATACAAATCTTAAAGGGGTCTGAAAAAAATCATTCAAGTCAATAATGTAAAGACCTTTTTTTTGGTATTCAGACAGCCAGCAATGGGTAGAACGCTCCCCAAAAAATGTAGTCTGACTCTAACACATCTAGGGGTCGCATTCAAATTAAGATTTTCCTAGAGGCTTTGTAATTGGTTTTGGGAGCGTACCTATGTTCCCCAGGTTCTATGTTCCCCACCATGCAAAAAAGGTTCTTTGTTCCCCACTTAGAATAAACCTAAACCAGACACCTATAACCTAGTAATTTTAGTAATTATAGTATTGAACAAGGAAAACAACCGCACACTGTCTTCAAATGCAGTGACCACCATTTATTAGGGAAATAGCAACGTTTCGGCCTTCATCAGGCTATCTTTATGAACACAAATGAGAAAGCATCCTTTTTGTAGGCTGTTTGGCCTAAAGGTAAGCCTATCAGAACAAACAAAATTACATGACATCACTCAACTTAAGGTGACAGGTACTCATGTGGTTAAATGAGAACAAAAAAAGTCATATAAAGAACTCAATACACCCATGAAAAGTAATAAGAAAAAAACATTATAATCCAAATTAATCATGACAGTATACAAATGGTAATATTGTTAAATACAGTATACAAGCATCATGATCAAGCAACATATTGCAGGTTGAAACTTCATGAAAAACTGTCCCTGTGAAAGAGAAAAGGGAACAGTTTACAAGAGGTTAAAACCAGGTACAAAATCAAATCAACAACAATACAATAAGTTACAAACTATATGGAGCAAACTAAAGGATAAAATCAAAGATCACAGCATGACATTTAATAAAAGTTCATCATTAAGGCCTCTAGGTGCCAATGTTTGGAGTGTGAAGATCCAGAATGCTTCACGTCTCTTTAACAGCAAATCATGATCGCCACCTCTGTGTGGCGGATCAACTTGTTCAATGCTGCAGAAACGTAAAGATATGTCATGCTTGTGATCATTGAAATGTACCGCCACTGGGTAGTCTCTATCATTTCTTCTAATAGAGCTTTTGTGCTCGCTTATCCTTAGCTTCAGTTTCCTAGTGGTTTTGCCCACATATGCTAGACCACAAGGACAGCGCAGCATGTAAATGACATGAGTGGAAGCGCAAGTAATGACACGGTTGATGGGAAACAATTTGCTAGAGTGCGGGTGGCCAAAATGATAAGTTTTGTATGTATTATTGCATTGGGCGCAATTGCCACAGCGGTAATTGCCGTTGGGTAGAGGGGCTAGCAGTGTCTGGCTGGCGTATCAAAGTGTATTGTAGGTTGCTATTAAAGCTGTTCAAAAGTAGGTGACGTTCATCACTGGTTCCTTGATATAGGCAAAAAACGTCATCTATATACCTATACCATTTTAAAATGTTGTGCAAATGTGCATTTCGTTCTGGGTTAAAAACATACTTTTCTTCAAAGAACCCAACATATAAATTTGCATAGTTGGGCGCACAAATGGAACCCATGCTAGTACCAGACACCTGTAAATAAAAATCGCCATTGAACTTGAAGTAATTATTTTTCATTACCCATTTTGTAAGTTCAATGATGAAGTTATTAGGCGGATTAACAGTAGCGTCATGGTTATTGAGATAATAGCCTTTGTGTAGAGGCTGGCAACATCAAAAGTAACCAAAATAACATCATCCGGTAAATCAGTGATACCAGAAATATTGTTAATAAAATCAGTAGAGTCTCGAATGTATGCTGGTAAAGAATGTACATAGGGTTTGATGAAGTAGTCAACAAATTCAGATAGAGGAGCCAACAAAGAATTAGTTTGGGCAACAATAGGACGGCCCGGAGGATCAATAAGTGATTTATGTATTTTAGGCAGTGTATACATCACCGGGCGGACTGGGTGCTGACAATATAGGAAGCCATGTTCAGATTAGTGATCCAGCCATTATTTTATATTAATTTTCTTGTAGACAGTCGTTTTTGACAATTGAGACATAATCTCAGCTTCATATTTATCTTTATCCTGAATGCAAATGCCACCTCCCTTATCTGCAGGTTTAATCACTATGTTTTTGTCATTAATGAGTTCATTCAATGCCGTCTTTTCATTGTCCGTTAGATTTCTTTCAACATGAAATGGCTGATTAATCTCTTTCATGATATCTTGTTCAACCAATCTACAAAACGTGTTAATAGAGGCATTGGGTGTGTTTGGACAAAACGTGCTTTTCTGTCTGAAAGAGGTGGAGGCAGGTAGGCCTATAGCACTAGCAGTAGCAGTAGCACTCCGGTCTGTTTTCCTTGTTCAATTTTGGGGCAGCACCGTACCCTCTCCTACACACCTGTCGTTTGTAGGTGTGCAAAAGCTTTGCTTTTCAGTAATTCTAGTATGATAAAGGTATTTTAGCAACTTAGTCTTAGTGTTACTTTTAGTAGCAAATTCTGATTTATGCTCAGTCTTTGAACAATCCATTGAACTTTAGGCCTGCCTAGGCTACTTAAACTATCTAATTAACACTACCATTAAATACACTAAAACATAATTGCTCAGACTCTTGAACAAAGATGGCAAAAACAAACATTGTTTGTTCTGTACAAAACACTGAAGTCCTTAAACACTAACCCTAAACCCTAAGGTAAGTGGGGAACATAGAACCTGGGGAACATAGGGATGACCCCGTCAATTTTACTGTCTATTTCCTGATTGGTTAGTCATTTCGACCGGGTTTCTTTTTTTCAACCAATGACAAAGCTTCTAAGAACATCTTTGAATGCAGATTGCGGCCCCTGGATGTGTCAAAGAGACTGAGAGACTACATTTGCTGGCTGTCTGAATACCAACATTTTTTTTAATGAAATGTTTGACATATTATTGCTTATAGCAGCTTTAACATTGTGAAGTACATATTGATGATGTCATCAAGATGTACTTCACAATGTTAATGATTTATTTTCAGACCTACAGTTATAGAAAACACAGAATGAGGGGACTTTATTAATAATTATTTCCACACAACAGCTCTAATGTATATTAATGACAGTAAAATGTTGTTAAATGAGTGGAATTCCCTTTTAAGTAACTGTTATTTATTTTGAAAAATCAGCGACCGGAAGTCAAGTGCTTACGCTGGTCCAACTTGACGCAGGGTTCTCTCCTATGCACGCACACGCGCACACACACACACACACACACACACACACACACACACACACACACACACACACACACACACACACACTGTAACACACGCACCGCAAGCCCAGACATCAGTAGTAGGGGAGAGACGTTTCCTCCGTCAGCGGCGCTGGAGCAAAGCTAGGAGAGGAGAGAGACTCACACACTCTCCATTACACCGGGTCCGCACAGTAAGTAACACACCGTACGGCTCGGTTCTTTTAAGCTGACATTGCTTTCTTTCTTCTTTTAATTTAACCAAAGTGCCAGTTGTTGTAAATGTATGCTCTCTCTTTAGCTGTGTGTTGTTGGGAGAGGAAAATGGCTGAGAGAGAGAAGAGAAACAACTAGGCAGGGTCTGTCTGTCTCGCGCAGACGCGCTGCTTTATTATTATCGTCCCAAACTATAAAAAGCCTTTAGGAAATGTTTTACTTTTTAGTTTTACACTCTGACATGTTTTGTATTCGTGCACCGGTTGTGTGTGTGTGTGTGTGTGTGTGTGTGTGTGTGTGTGTGTGTGTGTGTGTGTGTGTGTGTGTGGACTGTGTGGAGTTCGGGTTCTGACACTGTCATGTCGAAGTGAAAACGCAAAGTAGTGTTTTATGAAGTGGGACAGAACAGAGAGAAGGGAGCGGAGCTTCGGGTCGGCAGCTGACTCGGCTCCACTACTATAGTAACTGCGCCACTCCAAACATTTTTCCTCCTCGTTCAATAATTTTTCATTGATATGATTATTTTCTTTGTAACAGCTGGGCTGTAAACTGTTTGAACTGTTGTACTGACAGCAGAAGCTGTCAAAGCGAGGCTTGTCCCCTGTTTCCCCCCTTCTCTCTCTCTCTCTCTCTCTCTCTCTCTCTCTCTCTCTCTCTCTCTCTCTCTCTCTTTCAACCGCGGAAGTGCAGATCTCTGTCTGGTATACAAAAAATACAGAAAACTAATATCACTTCCCAGCTTTGAAAATAAATACCCAGGACTTTACCCTGTGTCTTCAGTTCAACTGTCTTTATAATTGTGTTCTATGTTACTACACCACACTGTGTGGTGGTGGTGGTGGGGGGGGATTCATCATTGTAAAGGACACACGGGGTTTGTGATTGCTGCCTGGACGACTGACTACCCGTGATGTCATTCATCCGAGCTTTGGATCATTATATAACGGGACTCACTCACTGTAGTGTAGGGGAAAGCCTAGTGTGATGGTGGAAGCAGCCTATTTTTACTCTTGTTTACAGTCAGTCAGTAGTAGGATGGAAGGCTACACTGTGAAAAGGCTGGGCGTCAATTGAATCCTGGGAGTCAGTCAGTGCACAAACAATGGAACCAATGGAGTATTATTTATGGGTCCAGTTAGTTCCATTTGTAGGCTGCCTGCTACACTCCAGTGTTGTTTTTGGCAGCACATTTATATTTTAGTTTAGTCATAGTCTTTTGGAATGAAACTTCATTTAGTTTTAGTCACCTGGAATGTCTTGGTGTTATAGTCTAGTTTTAGTCGACTAAATATAATATTTTAGACGACTAATTCTACAGTTTATTTAGTCGACTAAAATATATATTTGACGGGCCTTGATACCGTCGTAATGGCTGATTTTACACGACGTGTTGTGAGCTTGTAGATCTGCTATTTTCAGCATTTAAACCAAGTGGATATTTTGTCCACTAGTCCCTTCGTAACATGTTGGTCTCTCATTTAGTTTCCATTTAGTTTTTGTCAGTGAAAAAAGGCAGTCGACCAACATTTCCCCTCTTGGTTTTTTGCTGCTACACTCCCAGAGTTACTCTCCCGTATAAAGGTCCAGTTGGTTCCATATTTGCACTCAAGAGTTTTATTAACATGAGGATTGTACTGTGTAGAAAGAAGGGCTTCAACAGCCCATGTTGTGCTGCAGAGTCAGACCCATATACAGTAGTTTAAAATTCATATGGCGTATTGTACGGTACTGTCTACTGTATAATGTCTACTGTATAATGTTTGCCCCATCAGTCATGAGCAAAATGTTGCTATCACTCGATTAGCTGTGAATATTCACATGCGTGGAGAGATGTTGTGTGAATATGCAAATTCACTACCGGTATCACATATATTAGACGGCACACATTGTTATTAATTTATGCACATCATGCATGTTATATTTGCACATTTCTGCCTGAGGGACAGCAATACTTTTTGATTATTATGCCCAAGCATTTTTGGACGGGAGCCATACGGGTATGTCATATATTTGTGAACAGACAAAAAGTCAACCCTGTTGTTGGCCTTGCTATAAATAATATCTAAATGAGATGACTTGAGCCAAAAATGTGTCTCTCCATAAGGTTTCTGTGTGATATTGCTTGTGGTTAGCCTGTTTGTTTTGGCCTCGTGCCATGCAGCCATAGTTGTCGAGGACTGGATGGATCACACTGTTCTTTCTTCCCATGAACCTGAGGATTTGGCCAGAAGCTGCCTGTCAACAAAGCATAACACTGTATGTAGGCCACGCTACCTACATGCCTCCTGAAACCAAGACTTTTCACTTGGCACAGATGTTGTATTTTCATATCGGTCTAGTCATGTTTAATCTGGAGGGGCCGTGCTTTAGCCCACTCTGGACAGGAACACCCCTTTGTGTTTTAAGCATTATGTTATACTTTAGCTGTTGAAAAATAGCAGATCTTCAAGCTCATAGTGCGAGTGCCGCGCTACGAGCTTGTAGATCTGCTATTTTAGAAAAACGTGGAAATGTGTCGCAAATCTTTGAATATATATTCTTTCGGTTTTTAACTCAAATCTTTGCTGCTGGAGGGGTTCCTGGTATAACATATTTTTCAGATGGCGGCTGGCGGCCAAATACATATAATTTTGGGGGTCCTTGACGTGAAAATGTTTGACTACGACTAACATAGAAACGTGGGTTTTTCAGAAAACTGTCAGGATTTAGAAGGCATTTGTAGAATTGTCCTCAGGTCTAAATGCGTTCGATTGTATTCATTTTGAAGTGATCCACTCGACCATTAAAGCTGTACTTGTGCCATGAGTTCAGCTGTGCTTTAATACCGGCACAACACACACTACAGTATGAGTACACTTCATATTTAAATCATTAGCCTCTTGGGCAAAGAGCTTTTTGTCATGCACTTTGCATGAAAACTTTAATGTTCAGTATTCTTTCTTTGTGAATATTCAAATCTTTCAACAACACAAGGACCATTTCTCATTAATCTTTGACTTTGACCCGTTGATTTTTGTGTAACAGTCTGCTATGATTGATTCATTTGATTGATGAATTTATTAACAGATTGGAGAATTACAGTACATTTCAACTCAATACAAAACTGTTAACTGTGAACGACACCATAAAGTATTACACTTGTTTACAATAGGGTTCAATTCATCATTCTGTAACAACAACACGACTCTCAGTCCCTCCATGGATAAAAGCAGAGACTCTGTCCTCAAATTTAATATGATTTCATTGTCACAACTTCACAAGGCAAATGTCTGTTGAATGTTGAAATGTTAATGTCGTTAGGGCTGCCAATACAATATATCAATGATATTGGATGATATGAGACTATATAATGCGGAATATTGTGATATGGCATTGGCAGAAGTGCTGTCTTTTACTGTTCCCGGATTTAAGTGAAGTGAATACTGTTCTAGTTTTTATATTATTTGCCTATATTTTGAGGGACGCTATAGCCCCTCCTATATTCAGCTATTAGTATAGATTTTCGTCTTACGCAAAGTTAATTAAATTCCCATTGACAATGAATGGACAATTTTACGCATAGTGTCTGAGCAAATCGCACGATGATAAGAGCACCCGTCACCTCACATGGGTGTGATTTTTATTACATTTATAAATGTATACAAATTAAGTAGAACAAACTAGAAAGGTATACATGAAATAGTACCACTATTAATGATACCAGTACTTTTAAGTTTAATAATGACGATAATAATACAAACCTACCAAAACATGCGATTGCTATTTCCCCCTAGCCTTTGATCCTGTATGTGCCACTCACTTTCAAATGCTAATGAGAGGCGATTATGGGCCACTGTGTCCTAATCACAGGCCATTTGGATGAGCTTGGCTCATTTGTCAATGCCACTGCCATCCGTGCACACAGGCAAGTGCACGAAGAACAGGGAGCTAGAGTCACTGAATGCTGGCGGTGTGTGTGTGTGTAGTATGTAATGTATATTCATACAAATGTACACTGACATATGTACATAGGATTGCATGACTTTGCACTATTACATTGCACTAGCACTATTGCACTTTGGGTTAATGATACACAGTATGGTTATTTATTTGTATGCCAGTGGTGAAGCTCTAAACTGAATTTCGTTGTTTTGTGCAAGCAATGACGACAAAGGTCTGTCTGTCTGATGTTTTGCAGCCTTTCTAACCTCTCTCTTTCCGTATTACTCTCTCTCTGGCTATCACAACCTCTGTGTGGGGAATAGAGTTACTCTCTCTCTGGCTATCACAACCTCTGTGTGGGGAATAGAGTTGGAGTGAGATTTCCAGGACTGAGTAGTAGTAGTAGTGAGTACTTTGTGGGCGGCGCTTTCACAGATGAGCTATGCAGTGACATAATGTTGACCTCTGCAGGTACAGGTTGTATGATTCAGACGACTGACCAATGAGAGAAGTGTGTGTGTGTGTGTGTGTGTGTGTGTGTGTGTGTGTGTGTGTGTGTGTGTGTAAAATGGGTGGTGTTGACCTGGGGTCGGTATCAACCTGTGCTTGCTGTAGTACTTATGGCCATGCATGTCTGTACACACACACTAATACAAGTTGGCAGAACGTGCACCATGACAAGCCACGTTGCTTAACACATCGATCTGACGTGCTCTCTCTCTGCTTTTCTAAGCTCTCTGTTAGTAGAGACAGAACTGCAGAGAGACATTCAATGTGTGCAAAGAGGAGTTAACGGGCAATTATGGGCACTAGATTTGCCCGTAAACCTCAAGTTTAGCGGGCATATATACAGTAATATACAGGTGTGATGGTACAATTCGGGAGTTTACCGGAGTTTGTTGGAAAGTATAACGGGAGTTTCCTGTAATATTCACATCCGTATTCCATGCTTTTTGCGCAGTGGTTCTCTGGTGATATGCAACTTTGTGCATATGCTGAAATGAGAAATGCTCATGATGTGTGTTTTTAATTCCCCATCTTCCATATCTGGTAAAGGGGCTATATATGCTCTCAGCTCTTGCTGTGGGCCCTTCCTCTGTCTGTCTGTCTGTCTGTCTCTCTGGATGTATATAAAATGTGCTGGGTTATGTATCACATTCTGTAACATGATATAAGTACTCTAAAGAACAATATGAAAAATGCAATAGATTGACATAATGTCAATCTTGAAACACCACGAACGCCCGGGGATATTTAGGAGAATTAGGACCGTTAAATCAGAGCGCCCAGCGATCTGCAGCAACGGAGCACATTTAGCGATGCACCAGGCGCCCTCTCGGATGTAGCTGAAGTAGCTAGATGTAGCTAGATTTCCAACCGAAAATGACTGACTGTTGCCCAACAGGCGCTCCCAGCCTGTGGAGCGATCCGCTCGGTTTTGATATCAATAAAGTTCCGTCCTTTTATTAATCTCCGTCCTGAGCGTCGAGCATTACTTTGATCGGATGGAGAACTCCGTTCATGCCGCTCAGGGTGGTTAATGTGTCTACTTACAATGTATGTGAAAGATATGTCACCAATACGTCTTCTTCATCTCATACACACATTCATCTTTAAGCTGCATCTTTCAGACATATTTTCACAGTGACGGGATGAAAGATAAACGTGAAATTATTGACCATCAGTGTTTCAGGACCTCATGGGCACCCCCCACCCCTGCTTTAATCAGACAGGACCGTGTCAGGAGGGGCTGATACTATACGCTGCGCAGGTCGGAGGGAATTGAATTAACCGCGATCAAACCGGGGATGGTGTGATCTCGTTATGTGGTGTCCTGGACTCTCTGACAGGTGAGATACTGAAGTGCGGCTTAGAAGCTCTACTGTGGTGAAATATGATAGACAGACAGATTGACATTAATGGACCGAGATGTGATGCGAGTGTGGGACTGAAGGATGGAGACTGAACATGGAAGGTGGCGGTGCATGGCGGCAAGGATGAATGAAAAGTCGAAGGTGTTAGTATGTGAGAAAAATGTGTGTGATGTGTGTTTGTGGGGGGGTGGGGGTTAAAGATTCAGATCAAGTAGATTGTTGGTCGAACGATGTGGTTCGCTCAGACCTTTTCAACTTTCTCTTTCATCCGCCTCTATTCATGATCGCTGTGGGAGGTGCGCACACATAAATGTGATCAATTAGAGTTTCTGTGTGTGTGTGTGTGTGTGTGTGTGTGTGTGTGTGTGCGCGCGTGTGTGAGTTGCATACAGGATGTATGTGTGAATCGTGCGCACTCTCCTCCTGTGCCAGCCCTATGGACGGCCTCTCCTTGAGTCTGAGACTTGCATAGATGTCTTTATGTGTCGTATTGAATTGAAACGCTGTAAGCATCAAGCTGAGCACAGCGACGTCGCCATAGCAGCCACTTGAAATGTCACTCCCGAGTTCACAGAATGTGCCGTTCAGAGAAAGCTACGGAGATGTATTTATTTCAAATATGTGGAATGTTCAACACCGCAACGTTTCTTCTTGTATTGCATCGTTTAGTACCGTGTGTTAATATACGACTACAAGATATGCACACCGGTGTTGTTTTTGGCAGCAAAATTCTATTTTAGTTTTAGTCGTAGTCGTTGGAATGAAACTTCATTCCGTTTTAGTCAAAAACAAATCGTCACCTGAAATTTTTAGTGTTTAGTCTAATTTTAGTCGACTAAATGTCATGCAGTTTTAGTCGACTAAATCTACAGTTGATTTAGTCAATTAAAATGTATTTTGGTGGGCCTTGATGGCGTCCTAATGGCTGATTTTACACTTCCTGAAAATAGCATTTCAGCATGCAACCAAGTGATAAATGACTTATACTGGATTATACTCTTGTCCACTAGTCCCTTCCTAACATTTTAGTCTAGTTTTTATTTGTTGACGAAATTGTCAATATATTTAGTCTTAGTTTCAGTCATCATAGCTTGGTTTTCATTTAGTTCCCATTTAGTTTTCGTCAGTGAAAAAACGTAGTCGACTATGACGATTTTCCCTCATAGTTTTAGTCGACGAAATCAACACTGATGCACACTGACTGCAGTGTGTAACTCCTTTTGACAAACCAATGAATCTCAGTCATGTTTTTGAGGGCTATCCCCTCCTATGTCCTGCTTTTAGTGTGTGTGTGTGTGTGTGTGTGTGCACAAACATTAAATTCCCATTGACAATGAATGGGCAATTTTACGTCATAGTAATTTTACGTATAACACAAACATTGATGACAAAGGTGAGGACGCAAATTGTGATTGGCCCGAATGAGATGATGTATGATGATGATGATGTACGATGATGAGAGTGCCCCTCACTTCACAAGGGTGTGATTATTTCCTATCTATTATATATTTGTAAAGTGGTACCCAAAAGTTGAAAGAAACCCAAAGCCACGAACGCTACGTCGCTACTGCAACGCCCACAACACCATCTTACACACTACACTCACACACACTCACACGGGCAGTGACGTCACACACTTACCCTTCGCAGTGTTCGGGACCTATCTCCTACTAAAGCGCACCTCGCCAACGCTGAAAACCAGCCGTCAAACAATAGTCTTTGCACTGGCACTAACACTGCCTCCCTTCCACACTCACGCCGGCAATGCATTTGTTTAATACAAACATTATCGCCCCAATCACCCACACCCCCGAGGCTTCCCTACACGGAACACTAACCACTGCTGCCTATGCTGTTGCCCCAACAGGTCCAGAAACAAGGCCTTTAACCACGCTACTTACATACACTACAACTCGCTTACAATTCGCAAACCTGGCAACACTGCCCTGGCTCACACGTCACCAGCTCTCAGAAATTCACAATCTGTTCTCTCCGTCTCTCGGCTCTCGCAGGAGAAGACACAAACAAGGAAGGGGAGCAATTGGATTTTGCTTATTCCTTCTAAATGTCTGTATTTAAAATATCACTGACACAGCGATTCCCTTACTTACATCAACATTGTTGTTTGTCAATAGTTGTTTTTTGCCTAAGTAAAACAATTAGACTGTTCGCTACTTCACATTGGCTTCTCATTGCATGCACACACACACACACGCACGCCTGTAAGCCACCCCCCCCACACACACACGTGTCACACACACACACACACACACACACACACACACACACACACAGGCGCGATTACATACAGTTTCATTCATGCAAACACGGCGCGCGGAGTGCGTGGAGTGCGTGGCGAAGTAACTCTGGGATTGAGTGGCCGCGAAGCGGGCGTGAAATTCTAGTATATATATATATACAGGTTTAATGTTTGTCTTTAGTTCAATGTTTGATTTAAAAACGCCATTGACAATGAAGGGAAAATCTACGTCATATTGTCCCTCATTACATCATATTGTCTCTTTATTGTTAATGCTCTTTAATGTTTGTGTTGGCACCGTTTGTTTTACATCACCTAATCAACATGAGTTAGACTTTAATATATGAGCCCCCCTCACTTCACATGATTTGATGATCACGTGATTTTTATACATTTACTGTATTACTTTTTTATTTAACTTTTCACTTTTGAAAAGTGACACAAACCACGGTTTGTGTGTGTGTGTTCACCCATCACGGTGCATGTTGGAATTAGTGACGCAGCGTTTATTTTTGAAGTGACCTGTAATCGATATTGATCTTCTGAATGGCCTCTAGCAGCATGTGAATGATAGACAGAGTGAGAGAATTAGACAGAGGACTCTGTGTCACTCTACAAACTAGTGTACCGCTGTTGGATCAATGAGCTACTGTACTGTACTGTACTGTACTGTACTGCTGCCGTGGGGAGGGCTTTCAGTCTGAATAATGAAGTGAAACTAAAGGAAAATTCAGACTGAGTGTCAGACTGTACTGTACTGTACAAGCCCTCCTCCATGGCCTGTCTGTGTCTTAGGCTGTGCAACAGTGACACTTGGTGGTGAACAAACGCTATAATGCTATTTTCGTGCTCTGACACAGTTATAGGGACACAGGGACAGACCCAGGGACATAGCCAGAGTTCGTTCTGCTCTACGTTTGTCCAATTGGATCGGTGTTGGTGGTGGGTTTGTTTCCCAGCAGGGCTGGTAGCCCCCCCCTCCCTCCCCCTCCCCTCATGGCTGCCCTTAGAGATGCCTGCAGTGACTGCTCTACCACAGCACACTGGCTACAGTACAGAATGACTGATGCTTAATTTATGCTTAGCTGTATGATGGTGTCCCGCGCCAAAAATAACTGTTCTGAGAGTCGGCAGCACGTCACATACAGTGCCTTGCAAGCTTGTGGGATGTGAGTGTACTGTGAAGCAGGGCGCATTCTATTCATTCTGTGGGATGTGAGTGTGAAGCAGGGCATTCTATTAATTCTGTGGGATGTGAGTGTGAAGCAGGGCATTCTATTCATTCTGTGGGATGTGAGTGTGAAGCAGGGCGCATTCTATTCATTCTGTGGGATGTGAGTGTGAAGCAGGGCGCATTCTATTCATTCTGTGGGATGTGAGTGTGAAGCAGGGCATTCTATTCATTCTGTGGGATGTGAGTGTGAAGCAGGGCATTCTATTCATTCTGTGGGGTGTGAGTGTGAAGCAGGGCATTCTATTCATTCTGTGGGATGTGAGTGTGAAGCAGGGCATTCTATTCATTCTGTGGGATGTGAGTGTGAAGCAGGGCATTCTATTCATTCTGTGGGGTGTGAGTGTGAAGCAGGGCATTCTATTCATTCTGTGGGATGTGAGTGTGAAGCAGGGCATTCTATTCATTTTGTGGGGTGTGAGTGTGAAGCAGGGCATTCTATTCATTCTGTGGGATGTGAGTGTGAAGCAGGGCATTCTATTCATTCTGTGGGATGTGAGTGTGAAGCAGGGCATTCTATTCATTCTGTGGGATGTGAGTGTGAAGCAGGGCATTCTATTCATTCTGTGGGATGTGAGTGTGAAGCAGGGCATTCTATTCATTCTGTGGGGTGTGAGTGTGAAGCAGGGCATTCTATTCATTCTGTGGGATGTGAGTGTGAAGCAGGGCATTCTATTCATTCTGTGGGATGTGAGTGTGAAGCAGGGCGCATTCTATTCATTCTGTGGGATGTGAGTGTGAAGCAGGGCGCATTCTATTCATTCTGTGGGATGTGAGTGTGAAGCAGGGCATTCTATTCATTCTGTGGGATGTGAGTGTGAAGCAGGGCATTCTATTCATTCTGTGGGATGTGAGTGTGAAGCAGGGCATTCTATTCATTCTGTGGGATGTGAGTGTGAAGCAGGGCATTCTATTCATTCTGTGAGATGTGAGTGAAGCAGGGCATTCTATTCATTCTGTGGGATGTGAGTGTGAAGCAGAGCGCATTCTATTCATTCTGTGGGATGTGAGTGTGAAGCAGGGCGCATTCTATTCATTCTGTGGGATGTGAGTGTGAAGCAGGGCATTCTATTCATTCTGTGGGATGAGAGTGTGAAGCAGGGCATTCTATTCATTCTGTGGGATGTGAGTGTGAAGCAGGGCATTCTATTCATTCTGTGGGATGTGAGTGTGAAGCAGGGCATTCTATTCATTCTGTGGGATGTGAGTGTGAAGCAGGGCATTCTATTCATTCTGTGGGATGTGAGTGTGAAGCAGGGCATTCTATTCATTCTGTGGGATGTGAGTGTGAAGCAGGGCATTCTATTCATTCTGTGGGATGTGAGTGTGAAGCAGGGCATTCTATTCATTCTGTCTGTGGGATGTGAGTGTGAAGCAGGGCATTCTATTAATTCTGTGGGGTGTGAGTGTGAAGCAGGGCATTCTATTCATTCTGTGGGGTGTGAGTGTGAAGCAGGGCATTCTATTCATTCTGTGGGGTGTGAGTGTGAAGCAGGGCATTCTATTCATTCTGTGGGATGTGAGTGTGAAGCAGGGCATTCTATTCATTCTGTGGGGTGTGAGTGTGAAGCAGGGCATTCTATTAATTCTGTGGGATGTGAGTGTGAAGCAGGGCATTCTATTCATTCTGTGGGGTGTGAGTGTGAAGCAGGGCATTCTATTCATTCTGTCTGTGGGATGTGAGTGTGAAGCAGGGCATTCTATTAATTCTGTGGGGTGTGAGTGTGAAGCAGGGCATTCTATTCATTCTGTGGGGTGTGAGTGTGAAGCAGGGCATTCTATTCATTCTGTGGGGTGTGAGTGTGAAGCAGGGCATTCTATTCATTCTGTGGGATGTGAGTGTGAAGCAGGGCATTCTATTCATTCTGTGGGGTGTGAGTGTGAAGCAGGGCATTCTATTAATTCTGTGGGATGTGAGTGTGAAGCAGGGCATTCTATTCATTCTGTGGGATGTGAGTGTGAAGCAGGGCATTCTATTCATTCTGTGGGATGTGAGTGTGAAGCAGGGCACGTCACACGTGTGAAGTGAGGGGCGCTTTGGTTTGCTTTTGTACGTCACAGGGGGCATGCTTAAAGAAAGTCCATTAGACGTGGCTGCTACATGACGTCACAGGGGGGAATGCTGATTTTGCGGGCGCATGGATGAGGCAAACTGTCTGAAAGCCAGACGTTGGAGGGGCTATAGAGCCGCTCAAAAAACGAAAACAATAAAGAATGTGCCAGATTAAAAACAATAAAAAGTTAATAGAACAATGGCTATAATAAGCTCCTTCTTCCGCTCTTCCTCAGTGATGACGAGGTTGTTGACTTTGTTGCTGAATTGGTGGATTGTCATTCTCCCGACGACTCCTCTTCTTCTCCTGCATTTCTCTCTCTCCAGACAGCGTGCCAAGTTCCTTATCCTTATCAGTGCCAGCAGAGGATTACAGGGAGGAGTTGACACTGACTGCCAGTCAGACAGATCTCACATCCTCCTGTCTTCTCCTACAGTGACAGGTCAGGGACACTGAGACAAACTGACAGTCTGGGACATAGCCAGAGAGAGAGAGAGAGACGCACGCGCACACTCGCACAGAGTGAAGTGAGGTTGCGAACAGGACTATTGCTGTGTTATTTATAGCCTGCTTACAACTACAAAAATATTATGTCACGCACAAAACTGACATCAAGTTATGCTACAGTACACACACAGAGAATAACATGTATTGGACTCAGCCATTATGACTTGGTTCGCGCCGCGGTCTTAAGCTGATGCTTCTTCTGCTGTCACCCATGATTTCGATTTTCGACTGCCCTATATTGATGGTTTCAGAGCAGCAGTTGTGTGCAAGCATTGCTTTCATCCCCACCCTCTCTCACCCCACAGTACTCAGGGAAAACATTCTATGGCATTTGCTCGATCTGCATGCAGTCTCAACGTCGTTAACACTAACGTCTTTTCAGAGGATGCCTAGACCATTGAATCATATTTACCATTCCTGGCTGCATTTCAAATATAACATTCACTTAACCGTTGTAACAACGTTTTGCTGCTGTCATTCTGCACCAACCAACAAAGTGTAGCTCGATAATTAGTGTCGTTGACTCGTTGCCCTTAGGGCAACCAGACTATAGTCATTTTATAATAATAATTAGTGTCGTTGCCCTTATATTAGGGCAACCAGACTATAGTAATTTAATAATGATAATTAGTGTCGTTGCCCTTATATTAGGGCAACCAGACAGTCATTTTCCCGACTTTATTTGTAGAGTAACTCAAAAACATTTAGTATTTATCATTCTGCCCCTCTGTGATGTCGTGATGTGGGTCATTACATCATCATCAGACATCATCTACTGTACATACTGTACTTAGTGAGCTATTCGAGCCAGTGTTGTTTTCGTCGACTAAAACTAAGACGAAAAATGTTCGTCGACCGCCTTTTTTCAGTGGTGAAAACTAAATGGAAACTAAATTAAAACTTAAGCTATGATGACTAAAACTAAATATATTGACAATTTCGTCAACAAATGAAAAGTAGACTAAAACGTTAGGAAGTTATTTTACACTTGGTTTCATGCTGAAAATAGAAAATCTACAAGCTGCGACGCGTTGTGAGCTTGTAGATTTGCTATTTTCAGCAAGTGTAAAATCAGTCATTACTATGGCATCAAGGCTCCGCCAAAATACATTTTAGTTGACTAAATCAACTGTAGATTTAGTCGACTAAAATCTTATGGTAGTCGACTAAACTAGACTAACACAAAAACATTCCAGGTGACTTAAATATGACTTAAACTAAATTTAAGTTTCAGTCCAAAGACTATGACTAAACTAAAATAGAAATTTGCTGCCAAAAACAACACTGATTCGAGCCCACACTGTTTCTTTAGTGTGGTCGGTGCAACCACACCTGCAATTTCCCAAAATTGAGAATTCTGTAGTTATCACCATGGTGATAGAAATTATTTGATGTAATTTTAGATATAATTATTATACAGTATTTTCAACACAAATTCCCTGCATACTGCCTTGATGCCGCAAGTGCCAAGTGGTTTATTGATTACAGCTGAGCTGAACAACCTGCTGGTGCATATAATATATATATATATATATAATATAATCACACACACACAGACAGAACTTCGTGGAGGTGCTGGGTTAAAAAAATGAGCACACGTGCTTACACGCTATCATGCTATCCCGCCTGAAAGCACGTAATGTCTCTTTGAATACCCTATTTATCAGTCACACATTTGTATCAACTTCTGAAATCTTGGCATCATTCCACACCTAGAAATCTGAAGAGAAAGGAAACCGTGGTCTGGAGACTGGTCAAACAAAATACCAATTTGAGGTTTCTTGATAAGATGCCACCCGTAATCTTTGTGCAGCCTTATCTGTGGGGGCGCTCCTCCTCCGTGTGCAAGTTCCCTGGCTGGGCCCAGGCCTGGACCGGACCCCCGCTGCCATGGCAGGGCGTGCGGCAAGCACAGGGCGTGTGTGGGTATCAACAATGACTTAATCCATTCTGGACGGGAACCCCTTTCGGTGTTTCAAGCATTATGTTATGCTTTAGCTATTGAAAAATAGCAGACCTACAAGCTACGAGCTTGTAGGTCTGCTATTTTTGAAGAATCGTGCAAATCTTTGAATATATATATTCTTTCAGAGCGAACGTTTTTAACTCAAATATTTGCTTCTTGGGGGGGGTCCCTGGAACAGCATATTTTCAGGTGGGGGTCGTCGGCCAATTACATATATTTTTGCGGGTCCTTGACATGAAAATGTTTGATAATGACCGACATAAAAACATGAGGATTCTATGTCAGGATTTAGAAGACATTTGTAGAATCGTCCTCGGGTCTAAATGGGTTAAGTGTGAGCCAGGAGGATATGCATCGAGGGAGGAATTCAATAACAGGAAAACGGCCAGTGATACAAACAATCCATGGAATACCGAAACCCACCCTAAACCTCTGGCGGTCCTGGCACCACCTCGCCTTGTGCTGCTACTATTTTCACTTGATGATGCTGATGTCAGGTGTGTGTGTGTGTGTGTGTGTGTGTGTGTGTGTGTGTGTGTGTGTGTGTGTGTGTGTGTGTGTGTGTGTGTGTGTGTGTGTGTGTGTGTGTGTGTGTGTGTGTGTGTGTGTGTGTGTGTGTGTGTGTGTGTGTGTGTGTGTGACTGTGTGTGTATTTTACACACATGTCAGTCCAAAGATCATGTGTGTTTCATTGTAACTCTGTACCCCTACAATGAAATGGTGTTTCTGGGCAGTCTCTGCCCAGCTGTGATTTTGTGCCATGTTTGCTCATGCTCGGTCACTTCCCTGTATATTTAAGTCAGTGGTGGCATCTCAAAAGTTCTATTCTCGACGACTTCCTCGCTTCTCATGAAGTTTTTGTTTTGCTTTTGTTTTTATTCTTTTATTTTCTTCCTGAAAATGTGTCACAGTGAAACCTCAAATGATTTCAGTGTTTCATTTCGGAGAGAGAGGCAGTGGAAGTGACTATACTCGATATATCGCACACACAAAGCCCTTTCCTTTCCTGCAAGGCTATGGTTTGAAGGAGATGCTGGGCTGGTTTTTAGATCGATTCATGGCTGAACAGCTGGCATTTTTCTGTCTATGCCTCATGTCATGCCTGCCTAGCTGGCAATCTAAGTGAATGAATGGCTGTGGTTCAGCCTCGACTGACTGGATGCCTGGCTGTCCAGCTCACTGAATAGATGTCCTGGCTGCCTGGCTGTTTTTTGACCTCGCTGGCAGGGACTGGAAGGGTATTTAACCCAAACATGTCTTCTAAATCATGACAGTTTTCTGAAATACCTATGTTTTTATATCAGTGGTTCTCAATATTTCATGTCAAGAACCCCCAGAATTATCTGTATTTGGCCGCAGACCCCCATCTGAAAATCTGTTGTTCCAGGGACCCCCCCCAGAAGCAAAGATTTTAGTTAAAAGCGTTTGCTCCGAAGGAATATATATTCAAAGATTTGTGCCACATTTTCACAATTTTTTAAAAATAGCAGACCTACAAGCTCGTGCTGCACTATCAGCTTGTAGATCTGCAATTTTTCAATAGCTAAAAGTTTAACATAATGCTTAAAACACCAAAAGGGGTTCCCGTCCTGAATGAGTTAATAGCGTGAGGTAGTAATCAAACATTATTTATACCTCCTGATTTTACTCCTTTCAGAGTAAAATCTCCCTCATCTGCTGGGCACTCTAGCGCCTTTTATTTTGAAAGTTACTGTGTCCATGTGTGACCGACCGTGCACACACCTTGTAACCTTTATAGCTGTGTGTTTGAGAGAAGGGGGTTTTGACACCGTAAAATGAGGTTAACAGGCGTTTCCACTTTCCATGTGTCTCCACTGTCATATGCTCAACAATAGGATAAACTAGTTTTCTGCTACCTGACCTCTACATTGACTGTACAAACCGACAGGACACACACACACACACACACACACACACACACACACACACACACACACACACACACACACACACACACACACACACACACACACACACACACACACACACACCGCCTTCTATGACTGTATTTCTCCATCCACAGGGGCTAGTTCGTTGCCAAGAAAAATACCTGTGGTAAAAGAATTGACCGAAGTGACCTAATGGGGAATTACTAAGCTTTATTGTCTAGACTAAAAATAACACGCGTGGCCGTCATTTTAGTACAGTCTCAGTCTGCGTCTGTCTGTCGTCATTGGAAGCTCTCGATGAAAACGCTTCCCCCACTGAGAATGTACTGTGCTGCGCTATGAGCTTGTAGATCTGCTATTTTTCAATAGCTAAAGTATAACACAATGCTTAAAACACACAGAGGTTCCCATCTAGTTACGACCCCCCCCCCCCCCTCCCCCAGAAGCAAAGATTTGAGTTAAAAAAGTTTGCTCTGAAAGAATATATATATTCAAACATTTGGGCCACATTTTCACGATTTTTCATCTGCTATTCTTTCAACAGCTAAAGCACAACGTAATGCTTTAAAACACCAATAGGGGTTCCTATTTAACAACATAAATAGTTAACAACATAAAATACAAAGATGCTGAGGCACACACACTATCAGTCACTTGTGCAAGTAAGAGACATCGCTTAGCGGCGGCAGATATCGGTGAAATAGGACATTGTGCAACATTATGTTAACCAAACCAGACAGCCGATATACGAGTTACAAATGATATTTTATTGTCTGTGACGTGAACACAGAATGCGTGATGATTGCATCAGTGTGCTCCGACAGGACCCAATATACCACGAGTAATTGTGATAGATGGTACACTAGACACCAATATTGTGGGTTTGCTGAGCAAACACTATTGTCAGCCGGTGCAGTCATAAATAAAGAATACTGATCACACTTGTTGCATGTTGGTGCAGGCACATGGAATACAGAAGTAGTCTGAACTCAAAGTATTGTCGGTTAAGTATTAGAAATGCTACTACTGGGATTTAAACGCACAATCTCCTGTTTACTGTGTTGTTTCTTTAACCAAGTAACACATTGCTGTGATTATAAATAAGGTGGATCATTCTACAAAATTGTCCTTCTCAGTCACAGTCGGTAATATCATATGTTGTGGAAATTCAGGGTGATAAAAAAACAATTTGTTCAGAATAGAACTAGTACTATTAGTGCCGTGACTGCAGTTGAATGTCAAGGCTTTAGGTGACGTTTCCGATTAATCTGTTGCTGAATTTGGTTTAGAAGAGAGTGACATTTGAGTGCGAGAGTTAAGGTCAACATGAAAAAAATGCAACCTGTTGCATGTTGCAATGTTTTTGAGTAGCGCCAGCCCCTCCTAAGCCCAGCTGTGTGTGTTTGTGTGAATAATAGCGATGATCTGAATGGCTGAGCACCCCATAGCGATGATTTGATTGGCTGAGCACCCCATAGCGATGATTTGATTGGCTGAGCACCCCATAGCGATGATTTGATTGGCTGAGCACTTCATAGCGATGATTTGATTGGCTGAGCACCCCATAGCGATGATTTGATTGGCTGAGCACCTCATAGCGATGATTTGATTGCCTGAGGAAAGTACGTATCGCAGATAACAGGTGAGGACGGAAAAGTGCGGTCGCAAATTGTGATTGGCCTGAATGAGATGATGTATGATGATAAGAGTGCTGCTCACTTCTTCACACGGGTGTGATTTTTGACAGGGGTCACGCAAGCACACATTCATGATCACCAACAGCAGTGGTTTTCAATGTAATGAGTCAAGCACACGTTCATGATCACCAACAGCAGTGGTTTTCAATGTAATGAGTCAAGCACACGTTCATGATCACCAACAGCAGTGGTTTTCAATGTAATGAGTCAAGCACACGTTCATGATCACCAACAGCAGTGGTTTTCAATGTAATGAGTCAAGCACACGTTCATGATCACCACCAACAGCAGTGGTTTTCAATGTAATGAGTCAAGCACACGTTCATGATCACCACCAACAGCAGTGGTTTTCAATGTAATGAGTCAAGCACACGTTCATGATCACCAACAGCAGTGGTTTTCAATGTAATGAGTCAAGCACACGTTCATGATCACCAACAGCAGTGGTTTTCAATGTAATGAGTCAAGCACACGTTCATGATCACCACCAACAGCAGTGGTGCAAAATGCACCTTATTTTAATCTCTGACCAATAGTCATGTTTCCTATTGTGTCTCTTATGAGCATTGGAGGAGGAGGCATGGCCACTCAGCCTGCTTGGCTAACGCTACGTGACGCGGCGCCATTAGCTCCCCTCACGGCTCTCCACTGTGCCACCTCTAGCATGGCGCAGCTATACGAGATGGAGAGATGAGTGCTTTGGCAGGCTGACAGGACGCACACTATACCTAACTGATTGAAGGGTGTGTGTGTGTTTGTGTGTGTGTGTGTGTGTGTGTGTGGGGGGGTGTTGAGTAATACCTTTTTTTAAAGGCTCCTCACGCACACCATTTGCACTTAGAGAGAGTGGGTTGATGTTCAGCAGGGAAAGGTGTGTGTGTGTCACGTGCGCTGAGAGGTCAGTGAGTTTGTGTTTGTTGCTTCGCGCTGCGACGCGTTGTGAGCTTGTAGATCTGCTATTTTCAGCATGCAACCAAGTGTAAAATGACTTGTACTGGATCTCTTGTCCCTTCCTAACATTTTAGTCTAGTTTTTATTTTTTGACGAAATTGTCAATATATTATATTATTATTATACAGTTTTAGTCATCATTGATTAGTTTTCATTTAGTTTTCGTCAGTGAAAAAAGGTAGCTCATCCTCCTTCCTTTACAGCTGCGGAGAAGAGGATTTATGGGGTTTATGACTGTTATTGTTGTTGTTGTTGTTTGCTTCTAATCTTTTAAAACCTTCAGGCAAAGGTTCATACAGTAATGCCTCGTAAGTGTATTATGCCCTGATTCCTCTACTCGTTTGTGGGTTTTAATCCATTCTGAGCAGGAACCCCTTTTGGTGTTTGAAGCATTATGTTATATTTTAGCTATTGAAAAATAGCAGATCTACAAGTTCATAGCGCGGCACTGAGTGCCGTGCTACGAGCTCGTAGGTCTGCTATTTTTGAAAAATTGTGAAAATGCAGCACAAATATTATATTATTTCAGAGCGAACGTTTTTAACTCAAATCTTTGCTTCTGGGGGGTCACCGGAATAACATATTTTCAGATGGGGGTCGGCGGCCAATTACATATCATTTTTGGGGTCCTTGACATGAAATATTGAGCACCACTGATACAGAATTTTTAATTTTAATTTTTTTAAATATCGATGTCAGGCCTAAATTAGTTAAGCACCACTAGCCTTGCTGCTACAAGATTGCCATCTCATGTGGCTCAAATTAGGCTGTCCCACATAAATATGGAAAAGTTCAGTTTTTTATCCGAGGATGGCTTTAGGGTCCACACACACAGCAAAAGCTGTATAACTGATAGTGATGCACTAGTAATAACACTTTTTTTTTACTCAATTGAGTGGCAGTTTTTGCTGGCATGTACCTTTTTTATTTTGTATTTTAACAGTTTGTATTATATATATATATAATATATATATATTTATTTTTCTACCTTTATTGATAGGTTGAAAGTAGACTGACAAGAAATGGGGAGAGAGATGGGGGGGGGGGGGGGGGAGACATGCGGCAAAGGCCGTCAGGATCGGGAGTCGAACCCGTGGCATGCCGTCAGGCTGGCTCAGCAGCCTAGAGCTAACCGCCCGGACCCATTTAGGCCTAACGTCGAAATTTAAAAAAAATCTTCTAAATCCTGACAGTTTTCTGAAATACATATGTTTCTATATGGTGCTCAATATTTCATGTCAAGAACCCCAAAAAATATATGTAATTGGCCGCCGACCCCCATCTGAAAATATGTAGTTCCAGGCTGGGACCTCCCAGAAGCAAAGATTTGAGTTAAAAAAACGTTCGCTCTGAAAGAATATATTCACATGCACATTTTATATGCACATTTTCATGATTTTTCAAAAATAGCAGACCTACAAGCTCGTAGATGATTGGAATTAGCTTCCACAAAACGTTCATCCAAACTTCCACCCAACCCAAATCCTTCCACATATGGCTATAGTGAGAGAAAACTGACATAGGAACTTTAAGAGGATTATGGAAGCCGCCATCTATGAACTAATCCTGGACCACAGATCTACAAAATGGTATAAGTCAATTTCATTTGACGGAGTTCCGTGTTAAAAAGCATATCCACGGTGAACTTCGGTCTCCCGTAACTCGCACACATCCAAAATTAGGCCGTTGGATTCACTCAGACGAACAGAGTTCAGTAAACTTCTGTTTGCACTTCGGTGTTTTGCCAAAGCAAACTGGCCGAGAGCTATTTTAGTCATCCAGGAAGATTGCAGAAGTGGCTTTCCATGAAGAGTTAAGAGGTTACAGAACAAATGTCCACACTCCTCTTTGATGAATGATAGCCAGTGAACTAGTCCAATAATGGTGCAACCAGCCAGGACGGCCACTGTCTGCACTGCCGACACTTGTATAGGGACTAGGGCTGCAAGGGTCCATTTAGCCCACAGACACTTGTATAGGGACTAGGGCTGCAAGGGTCCATTTAGCCCACAGACACTTGTATAGGGACTAGGGCTGCAAGGGTCCATTTAGCCCACAGACACTTGTATAGGGACTAGGGCTGCAAGGGTCCATTTAGCCCACAGACACTTGTAGTAGGGACTAGGGCTGCAAGGGTCCATTTAGCCCACAGACACTTGTATAGGGACTAGGGCTGCAAGGGTCCATTTAGCCCACAGACACTTGTAGTAGGGACTAGGGCTGCAAGGGTCCATTTAGCCCACAGACACTTGTATAGGGACTAGGGCTGCAAGGGTCCATTTAGCCCACAGACACTTGTAGTAGGGACTAGGGCTGCAAGGGTCCATTTAGCCCACAGACACTTGTATAGGGACTAGGGCTGCAAGGGTCCATTTAGCCCACAGACACTTGTAGTAGGGACTAGGGCTGCAAGGGTCCATTTAGTCTGTCTGTCTGGTGTACCAACTTTTATATAGCACAATTTAGTGTACATTGTGTACACTGTAGTTCAAAGTGCTTCACAGGAAAAATACAAATACAGTATAATAAGACATACTGTATAATGCATAGTAAGTATGCTATATTGGTGCCTCTGTCCATCCATATGTCCAGTCATCCACCACGTGCACTAGTGTTTTGATAGCTGTGCACATCCAGGATCCTCAAGACGATGACCTCTCCCCTACACTGATAACCCAAAAATATGATCGTGTACAGCTTGACAACTAAACTACAGTATTAGTAAAACAAAATGTACCTACTGTATGTCCTAGCAACACGCCTGGCCATGACCTTTGTACTTTCAGCAGCACATCACTAATTCCTGGGTAACTTTGATGTTGTTAGTTGAAGTACAATAGGTAACTTCATATATCAACGACCACCAAACAAACTCGATTCTACAAACTTCTTCTAAATCATGATAGTTTTCTGAAAAACCCATATTTCTATGTCAGTAGTGTCAACCTTTTTCACGTCAAGGACCCCAAGAATTATCTGAATTTGGCTGCCGACCCCCGTCTGAAAATATGTAGTTCTAGTAATACAAGTGTCATATTCAGTCATATCCTCATTCCTCAGTACTTTCAAATAAACAATGCATTTTTGCATTTTGCAAAAACTCAGTCTCTTACACAAATTAGGAGCGCACCTGGGCTCAGCTTTGAACTCAGCCTGTGTTGTTCAGCTGGGGTGAAGTGAAGCTTGTGTGTTGTTGCCTCGTGGATTCTTCAATCACCGTAAAGGAATGCAAGATTTACAAACATTAGCCATGAATTCAAGGCTTAATTACCGGCGTGAGTAATTGATAGAAAACGGTATTCTTCAGGTCGGTCACAGACTAGTATCGCTTGACAAAATACACACGTGAATATAATCTGTGTCAGAAGAAACAAATGGGGTCAAGCCAGGGGTGCAGTCCTACAGTGGTTGATGCCGCAGAACTATAGCATGCCCTTTTAATTTCCCCAAAGTCCCAAAAGGAGACACAATGTCTCTTAAGAGTGTCCGTCCTAGTGTGTCCGACAACAGCGTGTGGTTCAGTTATCCATAATGCAGGACCTTGTGTAGTGTACAGTGCAGGGATTTACAAACGCTGCAGCAAAACATCCACCCAAGGGGAATGAATGGAGGATGCTGATAATAATATTTTCCCCTTCATCTGCTCTTCTCTTATCTGGCTTAGCTTCAATAACCAGTTGGGCTGCTGCTCTCCTCTCCCCTGCTGTTTCACTGGGGGGAAATCACTTCAATTATTGAACCTGTGGGGGAGACTTTAGATGTGTGAGAGAGAGAGAGAGAGAGAGAGACCTGGTCATGTGTTTGTGTCTGTGTGGGCACGTTGTAAGGAATAGCTCAAGCTGTGCAGTAAGTTATCTCTCTCATATCCCTGGCTGTCCCACTTTGAGTCTTTTAATCATGCATGGACTGTGTGTGTACAGTATGTGTGTGTGGGCGTGCCGGCGTGGGCGCCCGTGCGTCTGTGTTTGGGTGTTTGGTAAAGAGCGTGTCAGGAAAGGAGATGGCACTAACTGACTCTAGGCCTGACCCAAGGCTACCTTCAAGTGTGTGTGTGTGTGTGTGTATCCATCATGTGTTCATGCTAATGCATGTGTCAGCCATGCTTTAAAGGGCAAGTCTGTCAGTGCACTCTGTTGAAACACTCATAAATATTATTTGTTCTTCTGACAGTTTGTTAAATGTTGTACGAGGCTGTAAAAGATTAATTAGTTATGAGGGAGAAAAACAAGTTTCTTGACGGGGAAAAAGCCCTGGTGTCAGCTTGGAGTCGGACACCTACTGGTTCACAACTATTTCTGGCTGAAGCTCACAGCGCAATATCTTCTTGTGCCTTGAAAGAGTGGTGGAAATGTGGCGTCTAGTCCAGGACCAGGAGACCTATTCAATTTCAAATCTGCAGGTAGGACGTCAAAGGTCCTATGGATTGCAGCTTTTAAGCTTTGTCATTGGTCGAAAAAACACCCGGTCGAAATGACTAACCAATAAGGAAGTAGATAGGCAAATTGACCAATGACAAAGCTTCTAGGAAAATATTTGAATGCAGATTGTGGCCCCTAGATGTGTCACAGAGACTACATTCTTTTGGGGAGCGTTTTCCCATTGCTGGCTGTCTGAATACCAAAGAAATATAAATAAAAATGTCATTAAGATGTTGACATATTATTGCCCTATAGCAGCTTTAACGTAAGATAAGACATATTCTTTGTTCCATTTTGGTGGTAGTATAGCTGTTGTGTATAGTGTGTACTGTGCTGCGGGGAAAGGGATGGTCATGTAAGACATGTTTGAACGTGGCCCCATTGGAGCCAGGCCCAGTGTACTGAATGCACGCACGGCTGCACAGCCTGTTAAGGATTGACAGGCGTAGTTTACTATGGAATGCAAACAGCCGAGCAGGGTGTGGCTGTAGTGCTGTGCTATGCTTGCTACTCTGGCCCCGTAACCTCGGTTATGTAACCGATTGTCAGCCCGAGGACTGGTGCTAACCGGAGGGGACAGCAGGAGCACATTTTTACGATGTGTCATGAGAGTGACATAACACGACGGTGACGTAACGAGACACACACAATGTCACAAGAAGAGCGAGCTGCGGTCAACAGAATGAAGCGTTGCTGTCTGTCTGTCTGTCTGTGTGTGTGTGTGTGTGTGTGTGTGTGAGAGAGTGAGTGTGTTAGTGTGTGACACTTGGATGCGGCAGCACAGCAGGCTCCGCCGTGCGTCTTTATACGATGGACCTTGATGACCGTGCAGATAGTTAAGTGCTGCTTTAAATGAGCGACTATTCAGCACACACACACACGCCCACACTCTAATGGAGACCTCAAAGGGCAACATATTCACACAAACGTATCCACGCTCACGCACACACATGCTTATAGTACGTGCACACACATTATACGTGTTATGTACTGTACTATAAGCGTGCACACACACACACTAGTCAAGGTTAAACAAAGATGACTGGATTTTATTTAGGTTAAGGGCACTCCAATGTGTTGGCAATGAGCCAGAAGTGGATGGTCGAACACACATGCATGCGCACACACACACACACACACACACACACACACACACACACACACACACACACACACACACACACAATGTTGTGTCTCCACCGCATTTCCATTGCCTCGTTGTCCTCTTCCATCTTGGCCATTAGACCTTGTCCTGGGAGCCCAAGGGACAGCTGGTGGGTGTGTGTATGTGTGTGCGTGTGTGTGTGCACACCTGTGCGGCCAGCAGGTATGTGCCACAGCGATAGAACTTCATGATGTGTGCGTGTGACTTCTCTACGTCCCGCTGTGTCCTTCCCTGCGAGGCAGCGAGGGACAAAACTCTTCCTAACATCTTCTCTCATCAGCTGTTCGCTTCACCTCACTGCACAATATGCAGTCAGGGGCGCTGGGTTGGGAGTGCTAGATAGTGGGGATACACCATTACATGGTATACAGTAGTATACAGTATATTTACTAGTCGACTAGTAAATCCACTAGTTGACCTCGTTGGTACTAGTTGATAAGAAAAAAATCACACCTGTGTGAACCAAGTGGTGCAATTCCCCCTCTCTCTCTCTCTCTCTCTCTCTCTCTGCTCCGTTAGATTAGCTTTATTATGGACGCGCTGCCGTCCACCTCCCATTATACAGGCAGACTAAAAGCTGAATAAGTCCTAATCTACGGAGCTCTCCGTGGTTTGGTCAATTAGCACGATTTTCGGAGGTCTTTGCTGATAATCCGGTGGTCTAGATGGAAATATTGGTGCTTTCTAGAGCAAGGATGGCTGTATTTTAGCTCGCTAGCATTGACGCTAGCAACAACATGTTGCTGTTTCTGTGCTGCGTGCGCAGCCTCACAGGCACCAGTGGTGCACGCGCACATGCATGGCACTACACACACGGGTGCGGGTGTGCACGCGCACGCATGCGCACACCACTCATGCTCATTGTATGTACGTACGTACGTACGTACGTACGTACGTACCACGGTACACGGAGCTGTAAGCTGGATATTGAAGTGGTTTGCACCACTTAAAAAAGGAAATAGAGGTTGGGGTTTTTCCCCCCGTTTTTGGAGGCCTCAAAATCAGGTAGATTATAGTTATAGTCACCAATGTACACAGTTTTTAAATCTACAAATGTTAACTTTTTTTTTTTTTTTACAGAATAGGTACTAGGCCTAGTTAAACAACTAGTCGACTAGTAAACTAGTCAAAGTCAAGTGCATACCAGTGTTGATTTTGTCGACTAATGGTATGACGAAAAATGTTCGTCCACTACGTTTTTTCACTGACAGACTAAATGGAAACTAAATGAACTGAGCTGCGATGACTAAAACTAAGACTAAATATATTGACAATTTCGTCAATATATAAAAACTAGACTAAAATGTTAGGAAGGGTCTAGTGGACAAGAGATCCAGTATAAGTCATTTTACACTTGGTTGCATGCTGAAAATAGCCGAAGTGTAAAATCAGCCATCGAGGCACACCAAAATACATTTTAGTCAACTAAATCAACTGTAGATTTACTGTAGTCAAGTGGATGTGCCAAGCAGCATTATAATAATTGTGCAGAAAGACGTTTGGTGCAGTACGGGATGTGCCGATGAGACATTTTGGCCGACATCGATATCCGATATAACTTATGGCCGATAACCGATATTACCGATGTCGATATGATCTTATTCTGTATTAAAAAAATATTATAATTTTGTCCATACAGGGTATCTGCACTGCAGGCTTAGGCAAGTCAGATTTTACTCCAATACCTTTTTATATTTAATATTGTGAGCTTGTAGATCTGTTCAAGCTGTTACCTTGGGCTTGTTTATCTGTAAAGACGGACCGATTAAGCAGACCGATTAATTAATCAGACAGATTTGATGGAGACATACTGTACAATATGCGACATCTGACTACAAACGGCTGTTCCAACAAGCTTGAGTACATGTCATGCCTTCGCAGCCCTAAAATCTACAAGCTTAAATTCAGTTAAATCTGTTTAACCTGTAGAAGCAGATGCACCTGTTTGAGGTACTTGTGTATTAGGATCCTCAATAGAGAGGCAGATATCTCCCCTTGTGTGTATTGTATGGATATTGTCTTGTTTTCTTTTGTTTCAGTTGTATGTATTGTCAATTGTCATAGTCGTTTCGCTTACATGTATGTTTGATTAAAATTCAATAAAAAGTTAATATATTTTTTAAATAATAATAATAATCTACAAGCTCACATCTAAGTGGACCACCACACGTCGTTGACAGATAAAATACAATGACTCAAACAAAACAAAACGCATCGAGGTAATTGAAGCCTTAATTAATGGCAGCTCAAAAACGACAGCGGTGTAATAACTACTACATGTCATTAAGAGTCTGACAGCTGCAGGCACAAAAGACCTTCTGCGTGGTTCAGTAGAACACCATGGTGTATAATTAGCCTACACCACTGAAGGTGCTTCTAAGGCCACTAAAACGGCCCTCTCTAATGTATTACAGTCTAGAGGGTGGCCCTCTCTAAAATATTACAGTCTAGAGGGTGGCCCTCTCTAAAGTATTACAGTCTAGAGGGTGGCCCTCTCTAATGTATTACAGTCTAGAGGGTGGCCCTCTCTAATGTATTACAGTCTAGAGGGTGGCCCTCTCTAAAGTATTACAGTCTAGAGGGTGGCCCTCTCTAATGTATTACAGTCTAGAGGGTGGCCCTCTCTAATGTATTACAGTCTAGAGGGTGGCCCTCTCTAAAGTATTACAGTCTAGAGGGTGGCCCTCTCTAATGTACTACAGTCTAGAGGGTGGCCCTCTCTAATGTACTACAGTCTAGAGGGTGGCCCTCTCTCTCTAATGTACTACAGTCTAGAGGGTGGCCCTCTCTAATGTATTACAGTCTAGAGGGTGGCCCTCTCTAATGTATTACAGTCTAGAGGGTGGCCCTCTCTCTCTAAAGTATTACAGTCTAGAGGGTGGCCCTCTCTAATGTATTACAGTCTAGAGGGTGGCCCTCTCTCTCTAAAGTATTACAGTCTAGAGGGTGGCCCTCTCTAATGTATTACAGTCTAGAGGGTGGCCCTCTCTCTCTAAAGTATTACAGTCTAGAGGGTGGCCCTCTCTAATGTATTACAGTCTAGAGGGTGGCCCTCTCTAAAGTATTATACAGTCTAGAGGGTGGCCCTCTCTAAAGTATTACAGTCTAGAGGGTGGCCCTCTCTAATGTATTACAGTCTAGAGGGTGGCCCTCTCTAATGTACTACAGTCTAGAGGGTGGCCCTCTCTAATGTATTACAGTCTAGAGGGTGGCCCTCTCTAAAGTATTACAGTCTAGAGGGTGGCCCTCTCTAATGTATTACAGTCTAGAGGGTGGCCCTCTCTAATGTACTACAGTCTAGAGGGTGGCCCTCTCTCTCTAATGTACTACAGTCTAGAGGGTGGCCCTCTCTAATGTATTACAGTCTAGAGGGTGGCCCTCTCTAATGTATTACAGTCTAGAGGGTGGCCCTCTCTAATGTATTACAGTCTAGAGGGTGGCCCTATCTAATGTATTACAGTCTAGAGGGTGGCCCTCTCTCTCTAATGTACTACAGTCTAGAGGGTGGCCCTCTCTAATGTATTACAGTCTAGAGGGTGGCCCTCTCTAATGTATTACAGTCTAGAGGGTGGCCCTCTCTAATGTATTACAGTCTAGAGGGTGGCCCTCTCTAATGTATTACAGTCTAGAGGGTGGCCCTCTCTAATGTTTTACAGTCTAGAGGGTGGCCCTCTCTAATGTATTACAGTCTAGAGGGTGGCCCTCTCTAATGTATTACAGTCTAGAGGGTGGCCCTCTCTAATGTATTACAGTCTAGAGGGTGGCCCTCTCTAATGTATTACAGTCTAGAGGGTGGCCATCTCTAATGTACTACAGTCTAGAGGGTGGCCATCTCTAATGTACTACAGTCTAGAGGGTGGCCCTCTCTAATGTACTACAGTCTAGAGGGTGGCCATCTCTAATGTACTACAGTCTAGAGGGTGGCCCTCTCTAATGTATTACAGTCTAGAGGGTGCCTGGCCCTCTCTAATGTATTACAGTCTAGAGGGTGGCCCTCTCTAATGTATTACAGTCTAGAGGGTGGCCCTCTCTAATGTATTACAGTCTAGAGGGTGGCCCTCTCTAATGTATTACAGTCTACTAGAGGGTGGCCCTCTCTAATGTATTACAGTCTAGAGGGTGGCCCTCTCTAAAGTATTACAGTCTAGAGG
>NC_137878.1:24150619-24185619 GCF_963924005.1 Protomyctophum bolini
CAAAACTATTGTCCATCATCAGCCCTCCATCAGGTGCCCCCCCGGCTGGCCAGGGGCAGGTAGTTTAGAGACCAGGATTACTGCATGTTTTCTTTGTGAGGGTACCTACCCTAGGAGACACGTGGGGGGGAGAACATGCATACTCCACACAGAAAGGTCCTTTCGCCAACCCCGCCTCGGGTATGGGCACTGACTGATGACGCGGAGGAGAGATCCTTCCCCTTCGATGTCCTCAACAGGTCCTACCTGGTATCAAAATAGTCTTAAGGGAGGATGGCCGGCAGACAGACCATGTCGTCACGCTCGTCTCACTTTGACTCAGCCATAACAACGTAAGGAATTCCCAATGCAGCTATATCCAAATATAATACAAAAGGCACAAAAGGGGGGCGACATCAGGGATCTCCATGGGCATATCGGCCGGATCGGTGTAGGTTTGAGGGCCATGTAATTGCCCGAAGTCTACACGTGAGGGCCCCGTAGCAGCCCATAGTACCTCTAGTTTTATATGAACTGTTGCGTCCCGACTCCCTAATATAAACTAATGAAAACAAGTGGTATCAGGAGTAGATGGACAGAGTACAGCTAGAGTACAGCATGGCTTTAAGCAGCTATCAGATACTGTTACTGTAGATGCTGATGTAGGCACAATTGGTGCCTTTTAAGTGTGTGTGTGTGTGTGTGTGTGTGTGTGTGTGTGTGTGTGTGTGTGTGTGTCTCCAGGCACACTGCTAACGTGGTCCGACTCAGGAATGCTGGGTAATTCCCTCAGGTGGAGGTTTCTGCTCTGATGACGTTCAACATTAGTGCGGCCCATCAATCCCCACTTATTCACATGTGTACACACACACACACACACACACACACACACATACATGCACGCACACACACACACACACACACACACATGCACGCACACACACACACATGCACGCACATATGCACATATTGGCTTATTCCCAAGCTCATGAGGTGGTAGTGCACTTCACTCGGTTTTGTCTCCCCCTGGTCCCCAGAGACGTGTACTTTTATGCACCCATGCACGCACTCACTCACTCACTCGCAAACACATTCGCACGCACACACAAAACACACAAATTGCCCTTAACAGGATGTTGTGTGCGTGTGTGTGTGTGTTTGTGTTCTTGACTGTCCTTCTCGGTGGCCGTGTGTGTGTAGATGTAGCGAGGCTGAGTGGTGATGTCATTCCCCTGGAGGGAGGAGAGGAGAAGAGAAAGAAGTGAACTTAAGTGGATAGGATGAGATGGGGTGAAAAGACAGGAGGAGGATAAAGTAAAAGAGGAGGGCGATGTATTTATTGAGTAGGACGATGAATGAATGATGAATTCATTGAGACTTTATTTATTGAGTAGGACGATGAATGAATGATGAATTCATTGAGACTTTATTTATTGAGTAGGACGATGAATGAATGATGAATTAATTGAGACTTTATTTATTGAGTAGGACGATGAATGAATGATGAATTCATTGAGACTTTATTTATTGAGTAGGACGATGAATGAATGATGGATTCATTGAGACTTTATTTATTGAGTAGGAAGATGAATGAATGATGGATTCATTGAGACTTTATTTATTGAGTAGGACGATGAATGAATGATGGATTCATTGAGACTTTATTTATTGAGTAGGACGATGAATGAATGATGGATTCATTGAGACTTTATTTATTGAGTAGGACGATGAATGAATGATGAATTCATTGAGACTTTATTTATTGAGTAGGACGATGAATGAATGATGGATTCATTGAGACTTTTTTTATTGAGTAGGACGATGAATGAATGATGGATTCATTGAGACTTTATTTATTGAGTAGGACGATGAATGAATGATGGATTCATTGAGACTTTATTTATTGAGTAGGACGATGAATGAATGATGGATTCATTGAGACTTTATTTCGTCTGCGTTAAGTTCTGTCCTATCACCACAGAACAGGAAGTTAAGTTGCTGTGTTTGAGACAATTTGTGACCAGATTTGACTGAGAGTCTGCCATCGCGCAAACTAAAAAAAATAATTACGACGGCATCAACGCCTTGAATCAGTGTTCCCTGCAGAGACTGGAGGACTCGGAGGAGGGTGTAGGCTGAAATTAATTCAGCGTTGTGGAGCGCTGCTGATTGGCAGTTCCACAGTCCATGTTTTGACCGGTTGACCTAGACGGATAGATGAGATTAGAGGGCTTTCAGTGACAGGCTGTGTGGATGCGGAGAAGAGGAGAGAGCGGGAATAGTAATGAACACACATTGTATAGAAGATGTACCGATTTGAAACAAATTGAAGGTCTCAGGCCACCCTCATCATGGACTCCCTTAACCCATTTAGACTAGGGTTGTCTACCGATAGCCGTTAGCCGTTAGCCGTTTATTAATTTGTTTACCGACAACACTAACGGCTAATGGTTCACCGATAAAAAAATATATTTTTTATTTTGAAGCGCCGAGAGCGGGCACCGCGGCCAAAGAACCAAACCCCTCTTTCCACCTTTACTGTCAGTGCAACCACGCATGTGCCGTGACTTACTTCCCCCAAAACAAAAACACCAAAACAACTGCATGTAGTGGACTGCATGGAAGCAGGAGGGAAAAAGAAAAAAAGACGAACACACACACACACACACACACACACAGCATTGCGCGCCCGCAGATCTGCCCTTCGTGCAACGAACGTTAACTTGGTTCCTTAAACGGCAGATCATATGGATCATAGAACGAACGTACCGGGTCCGGTATGCTGTTAGCTTGTTGCTAACGGGACCCCCCCCCTCTCTCTCTCTCTCTCTCTCTCTCTCTCTCTCTCTCTCTCTCTCTCAGACGTTCTCGCTCTCTCGCGCGTTAGAGAGACGCTCTCTCAACACGTCTTTCTTTCTTTCTTTCTTTCTTTCTCTCTCTCTCTCTCTCTCTCTCCCTAATCCTTCCTGATCGGTCCGCGATACATGTGTGATGTGTCCGTATAGAAGACTGTAGCCAACGCACTAGTGCACTGATTGACAGCAGGCCGCGTGTAAACGGTGTATTTGTCTATTTTTAATGCGCAAAACAGCGCTTTTCTTTTCTTAACGGCTAACGGTTAATTAGCCGGCAAGTCCTGGCGGTAACCGGTTAATACAATCTTTCCATTTGGCCATCCCTAATTTAGACATGAGGACGATTCTACAAAATGTCTTCTAAATCCTGACAGTTTTCTGAAAAACCCATGTTTCTATACGTCAGTGGTGCTCAAACTATTTCATGTCAAGGACTCCAAACATTGTATGTATTTGGCCTCCAACCCCCTTCTGAAAATATGTTGTTCCAGGGACCCCCCAGAAGCAAAGATTTGAGTTAAAAATGTTCGGTCTGAAATAATATATATTCAAAGATGTGCGCCACATTTCCACGATTTTTCCAAAATCTGCAAGTGCTGCGCTAGGAGCTTGTATATCTGCTATTTTTGCTTAAAACAACAAAGGGGATTCCCGTCCAAAATGGGTTAAGACACTCAGGATAAGATAAGGGTCTATTTTTGTAATTGGACTGCTGCTCCTCGAAAACAGAAGTTGTGCTCTTCACTTTTAACAACACGGCACATTTTAAAAATCAAATTTCAAAGATCTGCTTGAGATGCAGTAGAGTAGGCAATCATTTTTATTGTGTCTGTACTACTGTGTGTGTGTGTGTGTGTGTGTGTGTGTGTGTGTGTGTGTGTGTGTGTGTGTGTGTGTGAGATCGGCTTCTATATCTATTCTACACTCAACCTTATCTTAGTAGTATAGTGTGTGTCAGGCAGGAAGTCATCATACCTTAATTGTACTTTGACCACAAACTGCTACTATATCAACTCAACAGTTGTTGTCTGTGGTGGTAGTTGCCTTAATTAAGGCAACTATTAATTCCATGCTAGAAGGCTTTCTTACCTATATTTGTAGTTGTTACGACCCACCAAAGACGTCCAGGTGTTTTTTTTCTACAAAAGTGTATTATTGGCTATTTCCCCTAATAGAAGCCCTCTATGGGGGTTGGGTTTTTGTGCTAATTCTCTTGTTTCCATCTAAATAAGTAGTAAAGTGTGCCGCTTGATTGTAAAGTGTGCCACTTGATTTGTTAGCGATGGAAATAAGCAAATTAGTACAACACCCCAATACCCCATTCAATTACATTCAATTAAATTCATTGAGGGCTTATGGTAGGGGAAAACGGGAAATAGCCAATAATGTGCCTTTGCACAAAATAACACCTGGACCTCTTTGGTGGGGACGTAACAACTGCAAATATAGTTAAGAAAGCCTTCTAGCATGGAATTCTCCTTTAATAGACGGTGTGTGTCTGTGTAGGTCTGTGTAAGACAATGTCCACAAATAGAAAATATAATTCTTCCTCTCTGTCTTGAGGACACTGGTCTGCTCATTAGCCAGACAAGAAGAGAGGTCAGAGTGTAATCCTACAGCTGATATTGCACACACACACACACACACACACACACACACACACACACACACACACACACACACACACACACACACACGCGCGCACTGCACCATGGCCTCAAGTTCTCAATTGACAGCTGCAGTGTGTGTGTGTGTGTATATATGTATGAAGGACAGTGGACAGGGGACCAATAAAAAGGCTTGCTGAAAGGGGCAGGGTATGACCTACTGCGTAGACACACACACACACACACACACACACACCTGGGCAACAGATCGAGAACTGAAGCCTGTTCTCTTTGCTGCTGAGTCAGGAAAATACTTGCAGTCCATTCTGTGCGTGTGTATTTATGTGTGTGTGTGTGTGTGTGTGTGTACGTGCATATCCATCCTTCAGTATGTGTCTCCAGTGAATGATTGACAGACAGACACATCTCACTGTGTACTCACACAGTGTGGGAATGTCTGCATGGTGTCCTTACAGTCTAGCAACACACACACACACACACACACACACACACACACACACACACACACACACACACACACACACACAGACACTAACAAGTGCACACGCACGCCATCGTCATGTGTCTGCTGCAGCTACACAGCTGGTTTTGGGGCTAAGATTAGAAAGACAGATTGGTCTCTCTGTCTCGAGCTTAATTTATAACATAATGTCGCTTGCCTATAAAAGAACTGCTGTAGCAAGACTTTTCCATGCCATTGGCAGCAGTTGTTTTAGGCAAGCGTTCGGTCAGGTCTCAGACCCAACGGAACAACGCTGTATCATCATGATTATAGTGATACACCATGATTAGCATATCGTCATAATCCTTTCCATGTCGTTGGTTTTATTTTTTTACATTTTAAAAAATTGTGGAAATGTCAGATCTACAACCTCTTATGTGCTTGTAGATCGGCTATTTACACTATTCATATTTTATTTTTAGGCTTGTCCAGATCGGGGTCGATCGCGTCATTTTGAAATGATCGGAATCGGATCGGGAGAAACAAACCGTGATCGAGACAATGCCTATTGCCTATAGATTCAATTTTATATCCATATGCTGATTTCAGACTGGATATTGTCTGTGATTTTGGATATTGTTCCATAAAAATGCAAATATCGGATCGGAAACGTTTAATTTTTTATAAAGTTATTAAATTCGTCTGTCATTTCTGTGTACATTTTGTCTATTTGTCATACTGTATCTGCCCTGTGCAACTTCAAAGCCAAACGCAATACATTATGTTCCAATGTTCAACGACAGAAACACAATTAAATCGTTAATCGCAATTATTATCTCTGACGATTGATCGCCATGTAAAATGCCATAATCGTGGTGACAGCCCTTACTGTACTTGACTTCTGCTTTGATTAGCACAGAGCTGCTCCACTCCCACTGCTGTTAAACTAGTGTTGCTTCTACATGTTATTGCACACATGTCGTACCATATGGAGAGGTTATTGCACGTCTACTGTCTGCAGTGCAACATCATGCTAATTGACAGGCGGCAGCACGCCATATTCATAAGCGGAACGAGGACATATGGCGACAAATGATAATGATCATTGCTCAATGCAAATGATTTTGTGCGCATTGAGAACAATGCAAATTATTTTGTGCGTATTGAGAACAATGCAAACATTTCCATTGTGCGCATTGAGGACAATAGAAATTATTTTGTGCACATTGAGCACAATGGAAATGATTGTGTGCACATTGAGCACAATGTAAACGATTTTGTACGCATTTCATCTTTCTTTCGGGTTGGCCAAACCATAGACTGTGACATAACCATGATGCGTTGTGTGAGAAAGTGCTGCTGCTGCGATACATCATCGACTTTACCTCGTTTTCAACCCAGAGTTGTGGGTCTTCGACTACTGGCCAATCACAGCGGGCCTTTCCTAGAACTGCGCTGTGCACGGAACACACTTGTCTGTCTGTCTGTCTCTCTCTCTCTCTCTCTGCACCCACACACACACCCTCACCTGCCCAGTGCGGAAACAACACGGTCAGTGGCCAGAGAGGAATCGCTGTCTGCCTTCGTTCAAAATGTGTGTGTGTGTGTGTGTGTGTGTGTGTGTGTCTCACTCGGACACACAGTATCCATCCACGGAGGAACAACAGGGACGCGTGGCATGTATAGAATACAACAAGGCAGAGGATCAGAGCTGCTGTTGCTTGTCGTATCGTGTCGGCCAGGGAAGGATGAGGAGCGGAACGCTGTTCTCGGATCAGCTGGCTGTGGGATAACACTACATGTTTATTTAGTAGCTTAGAAGTTCCTCAAACTTTGCATGCGTACACGGGAATGTGTATATAGATATACAGTATACTACTGTGTGTGTGTGTGCCTAGAGGAAGCCTTTATGACCACGGTCATAAAATACCAACCACTTCTACACAACATCTCAGAGCTGGGCTATAGGTGCAGACTATTTGTCTTTATATTTAGCAGCCTAGGGCATACATACGCACAGACTGGTTGTTAGAGGGTTCCAACAACTTGGGATGTGTGTGTGTGTGTGTGTGTGTGTGTGTGTGTGTGGTTACATTATATGGTGTGTACAGTATGTGGGGTGCCTGACAATTGCTTGTATGCATATGATTACATTTCACAGAGGGTGTCTGTATGCACAATATATATATTTTTTAAATATATTTTTTATCCCACGATTTTGTAACCCATTTTTCACCCCTGTGTCAATCATCTAATGTGATCCTGGGCTCTACACACCCTCCACCAACATGGGGAGAGCAACGGACTTAACTCATGCTTCCTTCATGCTTGAGTGTCCAAGTTGCTCCTTTACACCTGACAGGGGGGAGTTTCCCTGGTTGGACGTAGTGCGTGGAAGGAACACGTTATTCCAACCAGTTCCTTTCCCCTCCATCAGGCGCCCCGGCTGGCCAGGGGGAGGCAGTTTAGTATGCACAATATAATGTGTGTATAAGCATTTAATTGTGTGTCTGTGCATTATTATGCAACCTTTTTTCAGTGTGTGTGTGTGTGTGCACAATTGCATATGCTGTGTGGGTATAGTAGTGCGCCCGTGCGTGTGTGTGTGCGTGCGTACTCCACTACTACGCACGCGGTGTAGTACAACTCTCTGTGGTATCGGGTTCTGTCCTCGGGCCCACCCCCTCCCCCCGGGTGTCACACGATCTGTCGACCTGATTTTCGGTTGCCCGGGCAATGCCCTGATCTCGGGTTCGACTTGACAGTCGGCGTCCCTGCCCTAACCCCTCGACCCCTTGATCCGAGGGAAGCATCCTGACGGCTTGATGAACTGTCTGTGAAGACAGTATAGTACACTAGTTTATTTATACTAGTCTGCGATGGCCTCCGGGGCCACTGGCTGTCTCTCCTCATTGTCTCCCTCTCTCCGTCTGTATTCATCCGACTCTGGTACATACATTTGTCTCTATTTGTGCTCAAATGGATCCCTGTCTCTTGGAGACAGGAGGTGTAATCTGTCTGTGTGTGTGTGTGTGTGTGTGTGTGTGTGTGTGTGTGTGTGTGTGTGTGTGTGTCTGGCCTCTCCTCTACCCTCCTTTCGCTGGTTTATCCGTCTTTGAAGTTTTGACATAATGTTAATTACACACTTCTTCTTTACACAATTGCATACATCTGTGTTAATTACATTTGGCTGCTGAGCGTCTCATTTCGTTTTTGGTGTCCAAATCGAAATGGACGGAAGTAGAGCGTTCTTCCGGGTGCTTAAAAACGCCACTGAGCAACTTCCAACGAAATGATGGTCCTTGACAGAAGAAGACTAACAAAGGAAATAGAGCATGCACCTCGCCCAGGTGCTAGACAAAAAGGCAGTACAAGATGAAAAATAGAGTCTGCAACACTGGTATGAAACTCAGTTCCACTGGTTTATTAGATTCGACGTTTCGATTGTTATGAACCCTTCTGGGCACAGACAGAGAAGAAGAAAGAATACATTGAAAGGGACATTAAGATGCATATTATGGAGACGGAAACGGACCGAGAGACAGGTGGAAATGATAGTTTAAAGTAAGGCAAATCCATCACTGAAAGATAGGAGAGAGACAGACTCGCTGCTGGCAGTCCCATCGTTCTTGTCAAAGATGGCGTACCGTACACGCACTTGACGTACTGTGTGTGCACGCACACATGCACGGGCACACACACAAACACACACACACACACACACACACACACACACATAAAAATACACTCTTTCTCTCTCTTTACTACTAGCACTGATAGGAGTATAATTAACAAGACGTGAGATGTATTTGTTGCATAGCTGAGAAACTGATGCCATGTTTTGGCAGATAGTATATTCTTTGTTGTGATTGCTGCATGCCGTACGTTGGAGGGCCAAATGAAAAGCGATCACTTGTGTGAGATGTCAAAGTAAAAACAATGTACAGTGAACGTGATAGATGTGTTAATCATTGGGCAGCAGTGTTTTTTTAGTCCTTTGAACAGTTATTATTTAGTTTTAGTCACATTTTAGTCACCCGGGATTGTTTTAGTGTTAGTCTAGTCTAAAATGTATTTTGGCAGGCCTCGATGCCGTCGTAATGGCATTGTAATTTTATGACTTATACTGGATCTCTTGTCCACTAGTTAAGTCCCTTCCTATCATTTTAGTCTAGTTTTTATTTATTGACGAAATTGTCGATATATTTAGTCTTAGTTTTAGTCATCATACTGTAGCTTAGTTTTTATTTAGTGTCTATTTAGTTTTTGTCAGTGAAAAAAGGTAGTTGACGAACATTTTTCATTTAGTTTTAGTCGACTAATTCAACACTGTATGGGCAGCAATAATTGGAACAGAAAAATGTAGCATTGCATTAGTTAATGCAGGGCACAGGAGTCATACACGCCTCAGCTGTCTGCTGATTATTTTTCAATCAGCCAGCACACACCAATCAGCTCATTCCCTCAACAATGGCGGTACATTTAAACATGGATGTTAAAAAGTATAGATGCCTTCATTGGCCGCTGCAGTTCATTGGAGCGACGCGTGTCTCCATTGAAGGCAGGAAGTCCGTAGGGAAGCGCTGAAGGCACGCTGCGTCGCTGCCCCAAGTGACGTCACTCATGCGAGTGCTATAAGTCTGCATAAAATGCTATCTAAGGGGCTATAGGCAAGTGCTGCGGGCCATGATGGAGTCTGAAGAGGTGGGTTTTCAGACTAGGGCGGAATATTGGGAGTGAGGCTGCAGTTCTGATTGTGATTGGAAGTGCATTCCATAGTTTTGGAGCCAGAAGGGAGAAGAGTTTGGGACGTCTATGTCTATGCATTTAAATACGGCTCCTTCCTGGATTTCTGCTTATCAATTGCTGCTGCTACACACACACACACACACACACACACACACACACACACACACACTGCTGCCACAGCTCGCCACCCCAGCCTCTACTTCAGAGTCTGAAGTTAAACTGAAATTCATGTGCTTGGTTTTAGTGGCTCTAAAGTTAAATTAGGTTGAATGTTCTGTGGCTTTTATGTTAATCTGCATTCAAATTTGCAAGTTAATCTGATTAATGTCTTGCTATGTGCCCGCTCTTAAATTGTACAGTATAGCCATTTGCATAGCCATTCCCTGATTTTGCTAAACATCTTGAGACATTAACCCATTTAGGCCTGACAAAAATGTAACTAATTCAGCAGCAGTAACAATAGCAGTTGATTATTCATATCCATATGAGTGAAGGGGCCGGGATGACATGTTTTTGTTTCAAACACAGTTCTTATATGAGGCGATCTAAAATCCCCCCTATGGGGATTACAATGCAAACAAAAAGTACATGAACCCGTGGATTTGCGCCCTCTACCGATATTGACGTCAGACTTCGGTGCTCTATTGCGATAGATGCTACTCGTATTCCTGCCATGCAGAGATGTCGGTTACTTGTTCCCACATGCTATCTGTTATTTAGATAGACATCCTGTTTGCTATTCCACAAATGCTAAGAATGTTATTTAGACAGGTGTTAGGTTCGATGTTTTTCTGGTATCCTAGTTACTTCGTAACACTTCTTTGCACTCTGTTTATGTGAACATTCACCTTGTCATGCCATTTACTCTGATCTTGCACTTTGTTAGTCACTCTGAATAAGTAAATCTGTAAATCGCGAATGGACGATTCAGTGCCTGTTCATTTGTTTAATGCAACAGACATCAAGCTCGTTAATTGCTCATAAAATGGTGTTAGCCCATTCAGACCTGATGACGCATCTTGATCTGTGTCACCTTATAGTTTTGAACCACTTTAACCGTTATTTTAAACTTCATCTGCTGAAAAATAGCAGAGTGCCGTGCTACGAGCTTGTAGATCTGCTATTTATTTTTTTTATCTTGAAAACGTGCAAATATTTGAATATATTATACTCTTTCAGATGGGGGTCGGCGGCCAAATACATCATTCTGGGGGTCCTTGACATAGAAACATACCTTTCAGATATTCCGGATTTAGAAGACGATTTGTGGAATCTGGTCTCGGGTCTTAATGTGTTTGTGTGTTAACGACTGTGCGTCTCTCTCTGTCTGTCTCCGTAGGGAATGGTTACAGCGCCCGCGGACAGTCAGACACGTGTGGACAGACAGAGTGGGCAGTGCACCCGGGACTCTCCCCTCCTCCCATTGGCAGAGAGAGCCAGGCCACAGAGCAGGAACCACAGCTCTGATTGGTCGCCAGCCAGGCCTCTATTGACCAGCAGGCCCCACCCCCCCTGGACTGAGGTAGCCCCATCTCCCCTTCTCAGGTAGGATACGGTCATGTTTATTCATGCACACACGCGCACGCACGCACACACGCACAATGCTGACCCATCAGTGTCCTTGAGTTCCTTTGATCTCACCCCCTCTCTGCTCTTCCTCCAACCTAGTAGTGACTTATGTTTTCCTTTCATGTTCTCTTTTTTATCCTTCACTTTTCCTCTCCTTCATCTTTCCTTCTATTATTCCTTCTCTCTCTCTGCTGCCGTCGTCAGCCTCTGTGCTGAAGAAGCTCCATTTATTACATCTAAAAGGGAGATTGGTATGAATTGCACTGGACAGAAAGAACGGAGCGTTAAATATGGTTCGGGTCAGAGATTTGGCATGAGCGAAGTTGAAACCATAGTTACAGTAGGCAGGCTATACGACCATTTTCCACATTCACAATTCAGACAAATCGCAAATGTTCGCTGCAACCTAAAAACAAAAGTGGTCTCATTATGAATCTTTTGATCATTGTGCTTAAGTCAATCCCAGGTAGTTCACCCACTACACTCCTTTCTCTGTCTCTCTATTTCAGTCTCTTTCTCTCTTAGTTTGTCTCTGTGTTTCTCTCTTTCCTTCTCGCTCTCTTCCTGTTTATTTCTCTCTGTCTGCATGTCTGTCTGTCTGTCTGTCTCTCTGAACTGTCTTACCAGAGGTAATCTAATCTAAGTGAAAGGCTCCATTGAACCTGCACTCATGATGAGTACAGGACTTGTAGCAGCTCATCTCAAGACCCGGTTGGCATTATTATAATCTGGCTGTGGAGCATAGTCAGTTTTTGAGGGGCGCTCCTCCTATAGCCCCTCCTATATACAGGTTTAATGTTTGTCTTTAGTTCAAAGTCTGTTTTGTAAACGCCATTGCCAATGAAGGGAAAATGTACATCATAATGTGTCGTTTACGTCATATTGTCTCTTTATTGTTAATGGCGTTTAATGTTTGTGTTGGCACCGCATTATTTGAAACGTTGTTGATGTACTTGCATTGTTAATGATTAGATAAAGGATTCTCTCTCTCTCTCTCTCTCTCTCTCTCTCTCTCTTTCTATCTCTCTCTCTGTCTCTCTCTCTCTCTCTCTCTGTCTGTCTGTCTCTCTCTCTGTCTCTCTCCCCTAGACCGTTCCCCCGCTGTGCGTTATGCCCAGCCATGCTATTTTTATGAAAGGATATTTTGAGAGAGGGACAGGTTTTTTTTAATTTTTTAATTAATTTCACCTGAGTGACAGAAATGGGTCTGTTTCAGTGACTACTGTAAGAGGAACAAATGAGCAGAATGACTAGCTAATAGCTTTCACATCATGGTAGATAAATAGCAATGCATTTCTGCAGCATCTGCAGTAGAGAATATAATTATGAGACAAACGATGGATAACCTCAGGCAACAACGAATGCCCAGGTCCGTATTTATTTTGTGTGGCCAAAATGGTTTGTGAAATGTACCCTCCAGGTTTCGCAACATTTTCAAATACAATTTAATGGCCAGTTAATGTATATTTCTGTGTATGTTTCTGTTAGACATTATATTGTATATTTTACAACTCGATAGATTGATAGATACGGTAATACATCTATTAGGTCACTGAAGTAACTGTGTACAGTGTGAGAGAGTGCACGCGCGCGCACGCACACACACACACACACACTGTACATACATAATATGAGCAGACATGGAAATAGTTTTTGGATGGAATCATGCATGTGTGTGTGTGTGTGTGTGTGTGTGTGTGTGTGTGTGTGGACTTAGTGCTGTAGTGATGCGTGTCCAAAGCAGTCAGGACTGACAGAGACATCTTCTCTACCTCTCTCTCCCTCTCTCTTTCACCCGCCCACACACTGTCTCACACACACACACACACACACACACACACACACACACACACACACACACACACACACACACACACACGCACACGCACACATCCCCTTGCTTCCCAGCCACACTTATGACTTTGTTTCTCGCTTTCTCCCTCTGCTATTTCTCATCTTTTATTCCTCTCTGAATAGAAACATCTCTCTCTCTCTCTCTCTCTCTCTCTCTCTCTCTCTCTCTCTCGCTCGCTCGCTCCCCCGTGCCTCTGTCTTTTATTCTCTCCTCCTGTTCTGCGTTGACAGTTGTCTCTCTCTGAGAGGGAGGGAGGGAGGGAGGGAGGCCTCGCTGTGTGCAGACAAGAGGGGCTGACAGGCGGGCTGAGCCTTAACCCATTTAGACCTGAGGACCATTCTACAAAAAAAATGTTTCTATGTCGGTGGTGTTCAAACTATTTCATATCAAGGACCCCCAGAATTATATGTAATTGGCCGCCGACCCCCACCCCCATTTCAGTTCTCTGAAAGAATATAATATTCAAAGATTTGCACCACATTTTCACGATTTTTCAAAAAATAGCAGACCTTGTAGATCTGCTATTTTTCAACAGCTAAAGTATAACATAATGCTTTAAAACACCAAAAAGGCGTTCCCGTCCAGAACGCGTTAACAATGGGACTGTGTGACAAGTGGTATTGAAATAACACGTGTCGCGATGCGACGCTGTGCAAACGTTAACGGAGCGCCACATGCAGTCTGTCAGTCAACAGAACATGTGCAACAGGCTGCTACCAGTCTGTACTACAGAACATGTGCAACAGGCTGCTACCAGTCTGTACTTATTATAGCCAGGTGACTTTTTCTTTTTCTAAAAGAATTCATCCCACAATTTTGCAACCCATTTTTTCCACCCAGTGTCAATTATCTAATCTAATGTAATCCTGGGTGCTGCACTTCCTCTGCCAACCTAAGGGGGGGGACGGGGGACACTTAATGCTTCCTTCTATGCATGAGGAGTCCAAGCTGCTTCTTTTCACCTGACAGGGGAGAGTTTCCCTGGGCCGGACGTAGCGCGTGGAAGAAACGCGTTATTCTGACCAGTTCCTTCCCCTTCCATCAGGTGCCCCGGCTGGCCAGGGGGAGTTAGTTTAGAGACCAGGATTACTGCATGTTCTTCGTAAGGGCACACAGGCAGAACATGCAAACTCCACACAGAAAGGCCCTTTTGCCAACCCCGCCTCGGGTATGGGCACTGATGACACGGAGGAGGGAATCGAACCCAGGACCTTCTAGCTGTGTTGGTGACAGCACTACCAACTGTGCCACCGTGCCCCACTTATAGCCAGTGTCCGCTTCTTCGCCGTGATCTGTTGGGAGGCGGTAACAACAAATACGAGGAATGCCAGCAAACGAGCTATAGGATTGAACGATATGGACAAAGCCAAAAATCGTATAGTGTCGATAATTTAAATTGTAATTTAATTTGTAGAAAATAAATATCTAAAATACCCTGACAGCGTGTCACGGATTCGAATCCCGATCACGCGACGAACTTTGCAGCGTGTCACTCCCCATCTCCCCATTTCTTCAAAAGGGCACATTGCTGTCCAGAGGGCAAGGGCAGGTTGTGCTCTAGCACCCCCTAGTGTCTATTTGTGCACGGCACTGAGCTGCCCCCTGTCAGACGCTGCGTGTGAGGCTAACGCAGTGCTACGTGCCGACTTTGACACGTTGTGACTTGACTGTTTTTTTTCTATAATTTACGGAGGGTCGACACTTGACACAGGGTCATTCAGGGCCATTCATTTACACTGTGTGTCAACACAGTGTAAATGTGTGTGTGTATTGCACGTCCAGTGACGTCCTTGGAACTGTATGAAACATTTGAACATTGCTTCATGACCTCTTGAAGTGACGATAGAACTGTGTTGACGGTGGGAAAACAAAGGAACATTATTTCATTTTGGTTTGGTTGCACTGTTGGATATAATACTGTTGGTTAATGAAGCTCTCTCTCTCTCTCTCTGTGTGTGTGTGTGTGTGTGTGTGTGTGTGTGTGTGTGTGTGTGTGTGTGTGTGTGTGTGTGTGTGTGTGTGTGTGTGTGTGTGTGTGTGTGTGTGTGTGTGTGTGTGTGTGTGTGTGTGTGTGTGTGTGTGTGTGTGTGTGTGTGTGTGTGTGTGTGTGTGTGTGTGTGTGTGTGTGGCCCTCCTCACAGGCCAGTGAGGAGGGCTTGTACAGCACAAGTACAGTGCGGCACCACTCACTTCAGACGGGTCTGATTTTTTTTAACTTTACTTGAGTATATTCCAATGTCCAGTACCTTCTTGAAAACCTCAGTTATACTTTGTATATTTTGACCATCGTAACAAAACACACATTAAACCACTTGTGAAAATGGGACATGCTGCATAATGAGCACTTTAACTTTTGGTACTTCAAGTACATTTTGATACCAATACCTTTGCACTTTGCGTACTCAAGTGTATAGATTTTTGAATTAGGGACGTTTACTTGGATATAACAGAGCACCTCTAAAATTGCACCATTGATGCTTACACTTAAATATGGAGTGCCACAATTTTTGTATTTTTCCAGTTTTTCATGTGTCTATGCGGTGACAGTACTTCATTAGACACCCTGGAGTCGTTCTTATGTGCAGTGGTGTATTAACTTTGTATTTAGAGTTTCTTCCTGGAGGATGAACCCTTGACAGTCAAACGGGCCAATGAAATAAACGGTAATATAGTGACATCACACTATCAGCACCTCCCCTAACCCCTCCCCCTTTATCATACAACTACAGCTGTGGGTGCGGCTTCAGATCAGGTGGATCAACACCCATCACCACCCACCAGGCAAACCAGGCATACTTAATGAAAAAAACAACATTTTGAACAAATACTGTACACTTTTTGGAAAAAATAATACCTCCTTATACAACAATAAGACCTGATGATCATGTTTTAGAGTGGAAAAAAATCACGGCACTCTTTAAGTAGGGACATTTGAGTCCTTTCTTTCCACCACTGAGCGTCGTGTGCCGAGCGGTGCAGTGTGGTCAGCCGCTAACCGCCGGCAGGGGGCCGGGCCGCCGCAGCCTGCAGGGTCCTCCGGGCCATCTCCAGGGCTCCCTCCCGCGTCACGTTGCCGCCGATGAAGCCTCCGGCGTGGACGAAGACGCAGCCTTTGATCCCGCTGAGCTCGGACAGCTCGTCGTCCCGCACGCCGCGCCACTCCTCGGGCAGGGGCAGCCTGTTCTGGAAGGTGTTGTTGGGCCCGGCGGGGACGCACTGGACCCTCCACCGCCCGTTCTGGTCCGGGTAGAGGACGAACTTGACGGGGGTCTCCACGCGGAGCTCCTTCTCCAGGGCGAACAGGTGCTCCCTCCACGGGCAGCCTCCCTGGGAGAACGCCACCACCTCCCCGCTGGGATCCACCCGGTGCCTCTCCCTCACCGCCGTCTCCACCACGGCGCGGGCCGGCAGCCAGCCGTTCTGGTAGAAGTCCACGCGGTCCAGAAACTCCTCCCCTACCAGCGCCATGGCCTTCCCGAAGCCCTCCTCGGTGTCCTGGCTCTCGCTGTTCCAGCGCGGGTTCAGGTGGCCGACGCGCGAGCTCATGGCGGTGGAGACGGAGAAGCGGGCCTCTCCGTCGTACTGTGAGATGCCGTTGTCTGTGGCGTCCACCTCCTCCACCAAGTTCTCGTACAGCTTGTCGTAGAGCACGTCGAGGCGCCCGTCGTCCTCCTTCAGCCGCGTCAGCCGGGCGAGCAGCCGCCGGCCGAAGTGCACGTAGACGAGACCCGCCGAGCTCAGCTTGGTCACCCAGCGTTTCCCTGGACGTAGACTGTGGAAGCTCTCCGCAAATGTCCTCTGGTGATGGTCGTAGCGATGCCTCAGCGGGTCAAACTCTCCTCCCACGTCCACCACTATGTCACACTTGGCCAGCTGGGCTGGGTCTCTGCTGCGGATTATTTCAGCGTCCTCGTACTCGGGCAGTTGACGCAGGAACCAACACGCCAAGACCTCGTCGCAGTGAAACGTTCCATCGTGGGTGCCGATCATCTTAACGCCGGGCATGTTGTTCTCTGTGCCGAGTCGCTCGTCGGACATGTATCGTATCTGTGAGCGACTTGCTGCGGCTATAGACGGGGAATGGTTATTGGCGTGCACGTTTGAACGTAGCAACACGCTCGCGAATCTACCTCTGTTCAAAAGAGCCGAGAGCTTCGTGAAATTTGATGCAATCATATACGGTCACATACACCAACGACACACGCCTTGACATGTCATGACTAGACTTACAGTATAGACTGGAGTTTATCCATCAGCATGGCACAGCAGGGGGGCGTAGAGCATCGCTAATGAGCCGTCACACATGCTGTGTGTGTGTACAGTATAGTCAATGTATATTGTGTCCAAAACCGTTACTTTTCAGAGATGGTTTAGTCTAATAATCTTTGCATCCTGTATTTAAATTGGCTTAAGTGAGGACTGGTCGGCGGACCTCCGACGTCACTATGTCTCAATCCAAAGTTCCAAACCATGTAAGAGTTGAGTTCCCAATGCATCTACAGTATGCCCAAATATGGAGTGTGTTCTCTAACCTCAATGTGTTGTGACAAACAAAACAAATCCTAATGTCTTATCTCTTATCTTATCATCGTACGTCATCATACATCATCTCATTCTGGCCAATCACAAAACCTCAAAACGAGTCTTTAGGAAACGGCAGCAAAACAATGTTTGTGCGTGCGTGCGAGACTTGAGGGCATTTGCATGCGTATATACATGTGTAATGGTATGAATGTACTGTATACATGTGTGTGGGTGTTTATACATATAGGATGGATGTGTATGTGTGTGCTCTCTCGTGCCACTGCCTACCAAGTCATTATTCATATACAGTAAGTGCAGTCGTCTGCCATTGGCTTGTTTACACGACTTCACACACACACACACACACACACACACACACACACACACACACACACACACACACAATAAATCCCCCCTCCGCCCCACCCCATTCTTCTCTACTTTATAGTATTAAGCGGTGAGTAATGACGTCTGACATCATCTCTCTAGCTAGGTTGTAGCGCCGGGCTAATTTGCCAGAACAATGTGATTGCATTAGCTGCTATTTGCCTCTCGGTCCTCCTCCCATCACCGTCTCCTCTCCCTCCATATACTCAATACTCTTCCCCTTTACTGTTGTCTTATCTTAGCTTTTTGTCTGTCCTTTCATCTGGTTGTTTTTTTTTCATTGTCCCATTAAGTGTTGATCGTAGAGTGCAGAATGAAGAAGGAAGTTGTTGTTTTCTCTCTCCTCTCCTCTCCTCTCCTCGTCTGTCTGTCGGTCTGTCTGTCTCAGTAATTGGTGAGAGAGATTTCACACACAAACCCTTTCAACTAGCTATGGTCTCTGTCATGTGCATCTATCTATATTTGTCAATTAATATGAGGGACCTTTTCAGGGCTGACGCTGACTGACCACACCCAAACACAAACTCATTGTGACTGAAGTGGATGTGGGAGTCCACACTTTATTTATAGAGCACATTTAAAACGACAGCATGGAACCAGCGTGCTGTATACACTCTGTAAACAAATATTAAATACTAAAACAAACGATGCACAGGGGGGGGAAATGCATATACAGTGCAACACAGACACATTGCCTAACGGAAACCGTGGCTCTCCGTGTGACAGCCGGTACAAAGTGAGTTTTCAAAACGTGATTTTTAACACGGGCAACGTTTGAGATGCTCAAACTATATAATCAAAACTACAGTATAATTACAACAGCAGTGGGCGATGAATGATGATACTGTATATGTATGGTTGGGATCACTTTCAGAGATAAACAATTTAAACAAAGACGTTCCAAATAAAAATCCATTCCAATTTCACCAGGTCTCTCTAGACTATAGAGCATTCAACAAAATGGGTCTTTCAGTTTTTTCAGACTCCTGATTGGGTAATATTGGCTTCCAAAGTTCGCAGGAGTGCTCAGTTTCAAACAAAATGCCGCAAATCATGAACACATAGTGTGATTTCCGTGAAATAGTGCCCGCACATTCCCACTAGGCCGAGGAAGAAATCCCACTGGAACATTGTCAACTCAGCCTCATGGTGGCGCTATAACTCAGTATATTTATTCTTGGTTTTAGTCATCATAGCTTAGTTTTCATTATGTTTCCATTTAGTTTTCCTCTGTGGAAAAAAGGTAGTCGACGAACATTTTTCGTCTTAGTTTTAGTCGACGAATTCAACACTGCTCCACTGCCATGGTGCCGAGTGCAACAGAGATAGAGAAAGCAATGAAGTTCGAGAAATATGCTTTAGATTTAGTAAATCTCTCTCTCTCTCTAAGCCACCTTTTTCATGTGAGGTAAAATGATTATAGTAATGGCTGTCTGCCCTCCATCTATCCATCCAATCATCTATACAGTATACATCCATCCATCCATCCATTCCTCCTCCCCTCCCTCCCTTCCCCTCTGTGTTCCCATCTCCATTCTGTACAGTCTGTTCTGTACATTAGTACCACCCCAGGGAGGGAAGTCCTCAGTCTCGCAGATTTAATACAATAACACCTCCAGTCTAAGTGCTGACTGCTGAGGGCGAGATACAGACTGAGAGAGATGGACAGAAAAGAGGGAGAGCGGATGGAGAGAGATATGGGGCAGAGGGCATAATCACAGTAGTTTAAATACCTGCATATATAATAGGAACACAACCAGTTGAAACGGCCTGTCACTCAAGGTAGTGGTGCCTCTAGAAAGGCCTAGTTTTTTTTTTTTCTTTTTCCCTTTTCTTTAACCACCTGATTTTTTTTTTCGCACAAAATGCAGTGAGCAAGAGGAGAAAAACTGATTGTTTTATTTATTTATCCAAAATGACAGCACAGGCATACTCTTCACATACTGAGCATGTCTGAAATATATGAAATAAATGATTCAGGTTCAGGTTATTTGTCATATGTATAGATACATAGAAAATTATTTTGCTCAGAGCACTCTCAGTCTTATATACACTGGCCAAAAACAAACAACTATAGTGCAAAGAAAAAATACAGTGCAATACAGTTCAAGGTCAGCTGTTCAGCAGCCGGACTGCCTGGGGGAAGAAACTGTTACTGAGACGGGTGGTGCGAGATTTGATGGTCTGGTAGCGTTTGTGGTTGGAACAGGGTATGGCTGGTGTCTTTTGGGCTTTTTTCATACAACATGTGGTGTAGATGTTGTTGAGACTAGGTAGTTCTGTGCTGCTGATGATTTTAGCTGCTGTTTTAACGGTCCTCTGCAACCTGTTGCAGTCCTGAGAGGTCCTGACAGGTTACCGTACCACACTGTGATACAGCCAGTTAAGACACTTTCAATTATACAGCGATAAAAGTTCACTAGTCCTTTTGTACTTTTTTTAAGGCGCCTCAGAAAGTAGGCCTACAGTCACTGCTGCGCCTTCTTGAGGATGTACTTGGTGTTGAGTGACCATGTGAATGTGTCTGTGATGTGTATGCCCAGGAATTTAAACTTATCAACTACTGTATGTCGACAGATGACCCCTTGATGGATGAGGTGTGGATAACTTTGGACTTCCTAAAGTCTACAGTGATTTATTTGGTCTTATTGGTGTTAAGTGTGAGGTTGTTGTTATCGCACCATAGAGTTAGATCTAGCCCTGAGTATAGGGCAGGGACCAGTCACCTGATTTTAACAATCAATAACAATCAATATTTCATGTCAAGGACCCCAAAAATTATATGTAATTGGCCGCCGACCGCCGTCTGAAAATATGTTGCTCCAGAGACCCCCCCAGAAGCAAAGATTTGAGTTAAAAGCTTTCGCTCTGAAGGAATATATATTCAAAGATTTGTGCCGCATTTTCACGATTTTTCAAAAATAGCAGAACTACAAGCTCGTAGCGTGGCACTGATATTTTTATGCATGTTGAAAGTGGATAAAATGTCCCCTCCATATATTTTTTTAATTCAACAACATCATAGCGATCATGAGTAGTTCTGTTGTTTATCATTATTCACTACACTATTTATGGCAATCCTAGCCACAAGTCGACGTACAGTAAGCTACTATGAAGACCTTTATGAGGCTATGTATAACTAATCAAAACTTGGCTTTTCGTGTCAAACTGGTATACGATTCAGGACATTAGCGTGCGTAATTCTGGACTGTCCTGAATATTTTTGGGACGTCTGGTCACCCTACAGCTATTTGAGACTATAAATCCCTGCAGGACAGATTCTTCGTCTAGAAATAAATGTACCTCTTATTATGAAAAATGGCTCCGAATGCCCTTCAGCATGGAGACTAGGGAATGGCTTATTTTAGTCAGTGTAAACTCACTATGTTTACGCATGTACTTTATAGGAATTATGCAAAACAACCAGAGGGGAGAAAAGTTTACTGTGTGGGTGCGTGGGTGCGTGCGTGCGTGCGGTCACCTCACCACACCTCAAACAGAAGCAAGGAGAATCCAGTCCAAGGTGTTTTTCGGCGCCCACTCGGGCCCCTCTGGATGCTGTGATCATGTAGTCATTAGGAGGACCTCTTTACGAGGAGTCCCGTTCAGCAGTCTCAGCTCTTAGTGAGATGAATGCGTTTGGCCTCCGGCTGTGCTGGGAAGCCCTCGTGGCGAGAGAGAGTCACCTGTAGACACTTTATTATTACTCTTAACAACCAGGCTGTGTGATGAAGTGCTGGCCCCTCGCCCCCCACCCACCGTCCACCCACGCTGCCCCACTGTGCTGCTCTGTCTCTCTGTCTCTCTCTCTCTCTCATTCCCTCCGTTTCTCTGCTATATACTTCTTTCTCTGTGACTTTGCTTCCCCCGATATATTCACGTTCAATCTCCTGCCACTGTCTTGTGTCGGTATTTGATCTCTCTCTTCATCAGTTTCTCCATATTTGATCTCTCTCTCTCTCTCTCTACTCTCTCTGTGTTCACAGTTTCTCTCATTTCAACAGACTGTATTAACCCATTCAGGCCTGACGTCGAAATTTAAAAAATGATAATCTAAATCATGACAATTTTCGGAAAGATTTGAGGCACATTTTAACAATTTTTCTAAAATAGCAGACCTACAAGTTCATAGCGCGCAACTCGGTGGCGCGTTATGAGCTTGTAGATCTGCTATTTTTAATAGCTAAATTACAACCTAATGTTTAAAACACCAAAAGGGGTTCCCGCCGTTTTCTCTCATTTGCCGAGCTCCCTTCCTCTCTCTCTCTCTCTCTCTCTCTCCATATTTCTTGACACTTTTTCTTTCTCACTCCTTTCCATCACTCTCCTTTTTATTTTTCTGCCACTTAGCACAAATGTGGCGTGTAAAGATTGCACATTCAATTTGTCTCGGTGTGGTTGGTGCATTACTCTGAAAGCTAGAACAATATAAAATGTTTTCATCTAGAATTATTACACACATGAGTGCATACATGTTCCTCCACCAACAACACTGCCAATGTTGTTCTAGGGAGCCCCCACAGAAGCACATGGAATGATTTAGATCAAGAGTTATTAACCTTTTAAGATGTTCTGTCTCGTCGGCTAAACGGGGAGGGGGAACATTTTCGATGACGTCCCACTGTTGCGCAACATCGAATGTTGCGCAACAGACGCTCCCAGCCTGTGCAGCGATGCGGTCGGTTTTGATATCAATAATCTCCGTCCTTTTGATCAATCTCCGCCCTGAGCGCCGGGCGTTACTAATTGAAAGGGTGGAGAACTTCGTCCTGTGCGCAGCAGGGTGCTAATTAGTCTCATGTCCAGCAGCTGCGCCTATAGTTTCTCCCGGCGGATCCTGCCTGCCTATGCCATAGAAAGCATAGGTGAGTTCCAGTCTATACTAGTTTGGGTCCCGTTTGGGCAAAACGACGTCTGATCTCTGTTTTTGGTCTGGAGTCTCGACTTGAAAGGTTTGTGAAGCACTGCTTTAAAAGGCTTATTATCAGTGGCTGCCGTGCACTCTCACAGCAGCCAGACTGTCAGTGGTGATTGATGGCCACTTACTGTATATACTGTACTGTACACTCAGAGAGAGAGAGAGAGAGCAGGCTAATAGCCCACCATGATAAACTAGTTTGACTTTACATGGGGGTAAGAGCAGTTCTCAGTCTTAATGTAGCAACCTGCCTATCCCTGAATGTACTGGCAGATGGGCCTTGACTGAGAGGCGTTTGGTAGGATAGTATATAATGACCTCATATACATTGACTCTGTGATTCTGAACCTTTTCAATTTCAAGGACTTCCAGTTTATCCCATTCTAGGCGGGAACCCCTTTTGGTGTTTAAAGTAGTGATGCACCGAATATTCGGCCGCAGAAAATATTCGACAGAAAATGGCTAAATGCCTATTCGGTTTTCGGCCCGAATAGGCAGAAAATATATCACCGAATAGTGTATGCAATTAATGCATTCAAACGAGCTGAATAAATATTTTATGGACCCTTAATAGTGATTATTATTTAAGTTAAGTTTGGCCATAACCATTTATTTTGCCATAAACCAGGTAGCTTTAAGGTACGGCCATGACAGCAATGGTAGGAAAAAAAGATATATAATATTAATCATATTCGGATATTCGGTCTTCGGTTTTCGGCCGACTGTTTCCTATATTCGGTATTCGGTTTCGGACCAAGAATTTCCCTTTCGGTGCATCCCTAGTTTAAAGCATTATGTTATACTTTAGCTATTGAAAGTCGACAGTCAAACAGGCCAATGAAATAAAAAGTAATATAGTGACATCACACTATCAGCCCCTTCCCTAACCCCTCCCTCTTTATCATACAACTACAGCTGTGGGTGCGGCTTCAGATCAGGTGGATCACCACCCATCACCACCCACCAGGCAAACCAGGCATACTTAATGAACTGGTGGGCGTTCCCACATAAATACATGATTTTAACAAATAATGTACACTTTTTGGGAAAAGTTCTTCCTCCTTATATTATAATAATACTTTAAACATGACATTGTGAGTACTTGATATGGAAAAGGGTGAGTTGTTAGGAAGGAAATTGAATTGGTGAGTTGTATGCTAATAACTTCTTTCTTGGAGAAAAGAAAACCCACTGAAAGTTTTTTGTGATTGATACAGAATGAGGAGAGAACACTGTAGCTTGAGGGGGTAAAAGGTGTGTGTGTGTGTGCGTGTGCGTGAGAGGTGTTTGTGCACATGCACAGAGGACTGAGAGGATTGTGTGTATGTGCACGGAGGTGTGCACGTACAGTACACAGAAACGTGTTTGACAGCACGGGTTGCATAACAGAGGTGCCTGCTGCTGCAGGTCACCCTGACTGATGGGCACACACACACACACACACACACACACACACACACACACACACACACACACCAGAATTGCTTCCTTCTTTCTTTCCCATGGATGTCTTTGGAGCTCTCTCTCTGTGTCTGTCTGCATGGGTGATCTAATGGCCTGTACTGTACTGTACTGTACTGTATGTGGTGTTGTGACATTTCTTGATGCACAAATAATTCTCTCTCTGTGTGCGTTCAGTACACGCAGAGCATTCTGCAACTCCAACCTTCTTCATAGTGGTAAGGTTTCACTTTACCTCATCAAATCAACACCTTTTTCTCAGACGTGCGTGCGTGCGTGCGTGCGTGCGTGCGTGCGTGCGTCTGAAAAAAAGGTGTTGATTTGATGAGGTAAAGTGAAACCATACCACTCTGAAGAAGGTTGGAGTTGCAGAATGCACGCACGCACGTACATACACAGCTAGCACACTCCACCTCTATACTCACAAATCCATCTGTCTCTTTCAGTGTTGACTAGTGTTGTTGATTGATTCCTGCTGGAATCACACACACACACACACATGAAATCATAAATGCCCAGAGCTGCCAGATTTGCGAAGGCCAGTATTTTTAGATTGCGTTGGCTGTGGGGTCATGGTTGTTCTCTCTCTCTCTCTGTGTTTCTAGCCTCCATCAAATTGTCTTCTGTAAAACTGAATGGATTCTTTGGTTAAAAAACCAAAACAATGAGGTTATTGAGGTTATTCTATCTGTATGGTGTCCTCTCCTCTGGGAATCTCAGCAACTGCATTAATTAAATTATTACAAATAATCTCACACACACACACACACACAGACACACACACACTCTCTTAGCGGCTTTGTGATGAGCTGAGGACACGCTGGTCCTGTCTGGTCGCTGATTCTATCCTGTTATAAATGAAATGATTACCGATGATGAATTATTGAAATGCCCATTCTCCAACTCTCCTCTCCTCTCCTCTCCTCTCCTCTCCTCTCCTCTCCTCTCCTCTCCTCTCCTCTCCTCTCCACTGTTCTCTCCCTCCTCTCCTCCCCTGTTCTCTCCATCCTCTCCTCCTCCCCTGTTCTCTCCATCTTTAGCTACCGGTATATTGGAAAAATAGCAGACCTACAAGCTCGTAGCGTGGCAACAAGTGCCGCGCTACGAGCTTGTAGGTCTGCTATTTTTGAAAAATCGTGAAAATGTGACGCAAATTTGGAATAACATTTTTAACTCAGATTTTTGCTTCTGGGAGGGGTCCCTGGAACAACATATTTTTACAAGGGGGTCAGAGGCCAAATACATATAATTTTGGGGGTCCTTGACATGGAATAGTTTGAGCACCACTGACATAGAAACATAGGGTTTTTCAGAAAACTGTCATGATTTAGAAGCCTTTTTATTTTATTTTTAATCAGCCTCGGGTCTAAATGGCGGGCAGTAAAAGATGACATCAGGCCCCCCTGGGAGCACGCTGTCCGATACCATCCCACCACACGGCCTCCATACATCACCCTGGGCTTATCGTTGACAGCACCCTGCATGACCCACGCTCTCTCTGTCCCTAGCCTGTCACACTGTGTGTGTGTGTGTGTGTGTGTGTGTGTGTGTGTGTGTACATGCACAGAGGACTGAGAGGAAGGTGTGCACGTACAGAGACGTGTGTGTGTGTGTGTGTGTGTGTGTGTGTGTGTGTGTTCTTGAGGGGTGTGTGTGTACATGCACAGAGGACTGAGAGGAAGGTGTGCACGTACAGAGACGCGTGTGTGTGTGTGTGTGTGTGTACGTGTGCAGACATGCGTGTGCTGTTTCAGTTGAATGCTAAAGCAGGGTATAGCTACTAATCGAATAGTGGGACAACTGCTAATGTGGTGATCATTTGTTGTGCTAATCTGAAGCTCTCTCTCTCTCTCTTCTGCACCGTGTTCTTTAGTATCGATATTAACTATTGGTCCATTTACCCACGAGGCCCCTCCCCCTCCCTTGACATTTTCCATTGGCTCAGGCAGAGCGTCACGTGACTTTCAGTTCCAGATCAAACTCGCAATGAATAATAATATGAGTGAGTTACATTTCCTTTCGTGAGCCTGCTTGTATGCAATAATTTATAGACCGTAACTCTCTCTCTCTCTCTCTCTCTCTCTCTCTCTCTCTCTTTCTCTCTATTTCTCTCTCTCTATCTCTATTTCTCTCTCTCTCTCTCTTTCTCTCTATTTCTCTCTCTCTCTCTCTCTCTCTCTCTCTCTCTCTCTCTCTCTCTGTTTTCTTTTCTTCCATGTCAATCTAGAACTGCAGCCAAGGACGCTTTCCCATAACCTTTGCAGACCTGGTTGTGCGTCTGTAAGCGGTTGAATATTTGTGTTTTGTGTGTGTGTGTGTGTGTGTGTGTGTCTGTCTCTCTTATAATGAGACACACACACACACACACACACACACACACACACACACACACACACACACACACACACGGCTCATTTCACTGGCCCCTGGGAGATGTGTAGGAACTATTTCCTGTTTAGGGTTGGCGAGTTGGGGACAGATTATGACGTAATGTCGGCGGTGGTCTTCCTGTGTGTTTGCGTTGCAGTCTGGAAACTTAAGAAGAGTTGTTGTTTTTCATAGTTCATTTGTTATGGTTAATATTAACGCCTCCAATCAGTCGCCCGGTCTGTGCCACACAGCGCACCGCCAGGCACTCCCCTGACCTGCTTAGAACTAGACCACAAGAAATAATCATACATGTACTGTACGTGGCAATCTGCTGAGGGTGTTGCCTATAATTTTGTGCGTGCGTGCGTGTTTTTGAGCCAGTACTGTGTGCACACAAACACAATATGTGTGTGTGAGATCCATCCGCTTAGCGAGGTGTTACATTTGCTCTATTTTTACAGAGTGTATTCACACTTCTAAACAGTCACTGGGATGCACATCCTGCCTGCTGCCAATACTCTATACTGTTTGTGTCTATGGCTGCCTCCACCAGTGATTGCCGGCAGTCAGAGGTGTTGTGTTTTCAGTACAGTGTTGTCCGTCCGTCCGTCCGTCTGTCTGTCTGTCTGTCTGTCTGTCTGTCTGTCTGTCTGTCTGTCTGTCTGTCTGTCTGTCTGTCTGTCTGTATGTCCGTCCGTCCGTCCGTCCGTCCGTGCCATTCTCGTGAATTTCATTACTTCTTCTGGTGCAAATGTCCACATGTATGGACTCGAGGTTGAACTGATTTAAATTTTGTTGGTGAAAAGGTCAAAGGACCAGGTCACTGTGACCTCACAAGGCTGCTCATTAAACTCCTTCACTTCATATTCGCTAGTATACTAATGAGTCCAGAACAGTGGTTCCCAAAGTGGGGTCCGGGGACCCCCAGGGGTCATTGAGGGAGTTTGGAACCGAATGGACCCTTATGGGGGTAACTCTGAGAGTGGGTTCTGGGGGTCTATTAGAGTAATGTTAACTCCATAGACACATACAAAACACCTGAGGGTCTATTAGAGTAATGTTAACTCCATAGACACATACAAAACACCTGAGGGTCTATTAGAGTAATGTTAACTCCATAGACACATACAACACAGAAAAAGTACAACAATCATTGCACTTGTGTTGCTGTTAAATCTGGCAGTGTGGAAAATGTAGTTATTTAATTTCTACCGGCCGTGGAGCGCGCACATGATGCGTTAATTAATTAATGACTTGAATGCAAATTAATTTTCAGGAAGGAACAATAATTCACAGATGGAACAGAGAAATTGAGTGAAAGTACATGTTTGCCTCCAGTTGAACTCGCCTCCTCCCACACACCTTTCATGAAGAAAAGTTAGACAACACACACACGCTCGCACACACGCACGTGCGCACACGCACATGCACACACACGAGCGTGCACAGACGCACACACGCACGTGCATTCAATGACATTTTGCTATAAAAGCAGCCATGCTACTAGCCTGGGGTCCACCTATGCTTTCTATGGCATAGGCAGCTCCCGGCTGGATCCGCCGGGAGAATCTGAGACTAAATAATTAGAGCGACAGAAAGAGAGAGAGGAGTGTGTGTGCGCTTCACCTTTGGCCAGACGCTCTGGGGGGGCTTGGGTTTCAGTGCCATCTCGGCCCCCATTTCACTTCCATTACTTTCCATTGTATACCTTCTGCCACTTGACCCATTTCGGGCGGGAACCCCTTTTGGTGTTTGAAGCATTATGTTAAACTTTAGCTATTGAAAAATAGCAGATCTACAAGCTCATAGCGCGGCACCGGGTCAGTGTTGTGCCAGAAACAGAGAGAGGGATAGTGCTGCACTGTTGCCTGCTAATGAGAGAGAGAGAGAGAGAAAGAGAGAGAGAGAGAGGGGTGCGGGGAGTTGCACCACTCGGTTCACACAGGTGTGATTTTCAACTCAAAGCTTTGCTTCTGGTCAATTACATTATTATATTTATGGGAGTCCTTGACATGAAATATTGAGCACCACAGACATAGAAACATACGGTTTCTATGTCAGAAAACTGGCATGATTTATAGAAGATGTTCTTTTTTTTATGTTGACATCAGGCCTAAAGTGGATAAGATGATCCATCGTCCTCGGGGCCATTTGTACAGTAACATGATGAGTGTAATATGCATACAAATGACACGGAACCAAGATCCTTGATCGGTATGCACAACTCCATGACCTCTCCACATCACTGTGCAGCTGCAGGCGTAGTGGCGTACGCATTATTTTTTCTGGACGAGTGGTTTTGTGACAGATTCTCCACGTCACGACAGATTACTACTCACTCAGTCTGTGTTTTGACTGAGACACATTTAACCCGTTCATTGGTTTTTTAACCCATTTTGGGTGGGAACTCCTTTTTTGGTGTTTTTAAGCATTATGTTATGCTTTAGCTGTTTAAAAATATCAGATCTACAAGCTTGTAGGTCTGCTATTTTTGAAGAATCGTGAAAATGTGTCGCAAATTTGCAATATTCTTTCAGAGCGAACGTTTTTTACTCAAATCTTTGCTTCTGGGAGGGGGGTCCCTGGAACAACATATTTTCAGATGGGGGTCGGAGGCCAAATACTGTACGTACATATAATGTTTGGGGGTCCTTGACATGAAAATGTTTGGCAACCACTGACAGAAACATGTTTTTTCAGAAAACTTTAGAAGGTATTTGTAGAATCGACCTCCGGTCTAAATGAGTTAATTGCTTTACGGTAACTGTCACTAGTTTGAGTCCCAGGCAAAACGTTGAATTTCCCTTTTTGGGTCTCGAGCTAAAAGGTTTGGGAACTAACAACTGCTTTTAGACCATAAGCTGTTTCTGCTACGAATGTTGTCCGAAGTCCTCTTATGATGCCTTAATCACAGCTTTTTTTAAATACTGTATTAATTATAATTTTCGTGTGTGTGTGTGTGTGTGTGTGTGTGTGTGCTTCAAGGTTGACTGAATTGCAAACATATTGATGTGAAGGATGCACACACACACAGCCTTCTCCTAATGTACCTGAAGACACGCGTCCTTACAGAGAGACATACTGTAGAAAGCTCACTTAGTTCTGAGGTTATGACTGTTATGAAGGTCAATAAATATGTTTCTTCACTGAGATACTGCACCGTATACAGAATGTTTGACGGGCAAATGTGGTGATATTGTTTTGAGTCTAGTGTGCGTGTTGCGTGCGTGTGCACGTGCGTGCGCACAGTGCAGTACTAATGCCATTCATTTATGATCACCGTGAACTCGAGAACCTGGCTACTGTTGATGACGTTTTATCTATTTGCAGCAGTGCAGTACACGCACACACACACACACACACGCATGCGCGCGCAGCGTAGTGTGAGGCGCAGCAGGGGTTGCATCTCTGCAGATGGTGTATCCGCCCACACAGTTATACAATGTGGATTGTATAACAAAAGGAGAACAGACAGACAGGCCTCTCCTCCACGGGTAACTGTATGTAACAAACGTGCACGTGTACGGTACATGCCCGCGCGCGCGCACACACACACACACACACACACACACACGCATACACACACACACACACACACACACACACACACACACACACACACACACACGCATACATTCACAAACTACTTTTATCTAGCCTACATGAACACTGTGTACAGTGCACACTGTCGTTGTCGGACAGACAGAGTATTCAGTCAGCCAACGAGCCTGACAACTTTCTTTCTTTCCTTTTCTTCATCTTTTCCTTCGTGTTGCTATAGCACTCTCACATGGGTATCATTTTCACCCCCGTCTGTGTTTCTGTGCGTCTGTGTCTGTCCGTCGCCATTCTCACAAACCCACTGCACCGATATCATACATGTATGTTTCACATTGGTCACCAACGACTATATATGCTATTTGTGTGAGTTAACCCATTTAGACCTGACGACGATTCTACAAAATATCTTCTATATACTTCTAAAAACCTCTAAAAACCTAGTTTTCTATGTCAGTGGTTCTCAAACTATTTCATGTCAGGGACCCTAAAAAATATATGTAATTGGCCGCCGACCCCCATCTGAAAATATGTTGTTCCAGGGACACCCCAGAAGCAAAGATTTGAGTTACAAACTCTGATTTGTGCCACATTTTAACGATTATTCAAAAATAGCAGACCTACAAGCTTGTAGATCTTTTATTTTTCAATGGCTAAAGCACAACCAAAAGGCGTTCCCGTCCAGAATGGGCTAATAACTGATCCACATCATTCATCCCCCATGCAGCCAGTGGCGGAAAGTTCTTATAACGGCAGGGGGTTCATGCAGCCCCCCCCCCCAGCGGTGGAAAGAAAACTAGTTTTGTTTTTTCGGTTGGTACCAAGTACACCTATCTTGCCCAAGCGCCCCCAACCCCCTAAAGGTATGTGACTACGTGCATGACAACATGACCACTGGGGAAGGGAAATTTCAGTGGACAGTGGGTGCATATACTGCATATTGATATATTTTGCCAAAATGCCAGGGGGTTCAGTCGCGCCTCTGAACCCACGGAGTTTCCGCCACTGCATGCAGCCTACAGAGATGTACTTTATGTGTTCGCCAGGGACCCCATTTTCAGAAGACTTTTTGTCTGAAGTATAAACTATAGCTTTTTTAAGTAGGTCATCTAATCTAGCCGTGGGACCCCCTGGAACCCCCTCTAGGGCTCCTGGGAGTCCTATATAGACTATATAGACCTCACATTGAGAACCACTGCTTCACATCACTGCTGTTTTCTTGACCTTCCATGAAGAAGCCATTTGTTTCCATTCGTTTCGATGTGAACGTCAACTATAGCAGAGACTTGACACTTGCTATAGGTCATGAGGAAGCGCCATCGTCATACTTTTCTTAGGAGAGGGGAAAGGAGACACACCCTTAGAGTGGCTGGATGGTGACCGCAAGGTTGCCAGTTCGAACCCTGTGGGCTCCCCCCAGAGTTAGTGACAAAGTGTCCTTGAGCAAGACTCTGAACCCCTAATTGCTCCTGATGTGCAGGTTGGTGCCTTGCATTGGTAAAAAAAAAAGTCCCTCAGTGAAGAAACATATTTATTGCCCTTGGCCTTTATAACCTTCATAACCTCAGAACTAAGTGAGCTTTTTACAGTATGTCTCTCTGTAAGGACGCGTGTCTTCAGGTACATTAGGGGTGTGTGTGTGTGTGTGTGTGTGTGTGTGTGTGTGTGTGTGTGTGTGTGTGTGTGTGTGTGTGTGTGTGTAGTGACAAATGTACGCCTGAACATGCTCTACTAAAGCACCACACACACACACAGAGAGAGAATGCAGTTTGACAGGTGTTTCATGCCAACGAGAAGACGCAGGCTACAACTGTGCATGTTAGTGAATCCATGCAAGTGTGTCATTAGTCCAAATCAAAAAATGAACTGGACTCCCCTCACAGGCACGCACACACACACACGCACACTGGATGGGTCTGGTATAAAGGCAGTAAATGGGGCTACTATATAGCGTTAAGCAGTGGTGAGCTGGTGGTAGGGCTGCCCAGGACGCCACCCCGCTAGTTCAGAAGCTGCACGCACGTCACATTTTAGTCAACTGGAATGTTTTAGTTTTAGTCGACTAAATGTCACACGATTTCAGTTGACTAATTCTACAGTTGATTCAGTCGACTAAAATGTATTTTGGCGGGCCTTGATGCCGTCGTAATGGCGGATTTTACACTTAGCCGATCTACAAGCTCACTTGTGAGCTTGTAGATCTGCTATTTTCAGCACGCAACCAAGTGTAAAGTGACTCATACTGGATCTCTTGTCCACTAGTCCCTTCCTAACGTTTTAGTCTAGTTTTTATTTGTTGACGAAATTGTCAATATATTTAGTCTTATTCTTCACGTCATTTCCATTTCTGGTTTCGTGGTAGTCGACAAACATTTTTTCGTCTCAGCTTTAGTCGACAAAATCAACACTGGCCATGACGACGCCGTCTACCTCGCTGCTTCGTTATGCTTTGAGTAACATTACCCAGAGAATGTTCTCACTACGTCCTCGGTGTATAAATAAACAAGTCGTGCAGGTAGCTGGCCTTAGTGTTATTCTGCTGCATGCCTACATGACGCTGAATATCTACAATGACGACCAACGTGCCACCGTAGAGGAAACTACTGTTGAAGTCTTCTTTTCTCTTGCTCTCTCTCTGGGAGCGTACCTACAGTATGTTGTCTCTCTCTCTCTCTGGGAGCGTACCTACAGTATGTTGTCTCTCTCTCTCTCTGGGAGCGTACCTACAGTATGTTCCTCTCTCTCTCTCTGGGAGCGTACCTACAGTATGTTGTGTCTCTCTCTCTCTCTGGGAGCGTACCTACAGTATGTTGTCTCTCTCTCTCTCTGGGAGCGTACCTACAGTATGTTGTGTCTCTCTCTCTCTCTGGGAGCGTACCTACAGTATGTTGTCTCTCTCTCTCTCTTTGGGAGCGTACCTACAGTATGTTGTCTCTCTCTCTCTCTGGGAGCGTACCTACAGTATGTTGTCTCTCTCTCTCTCTGGGAGCGTACCTACAGTATGTTGTGTCTCTCTCTCTCTCTGGGAGCGTACCTACAGTATGTTGTCTCTCTCTCTCTCTGGGAGCGTACCTACAGTATGTTCCCCAGGTTCTATGTTCTCTCTGGGAGCGTACCTACAGTATGTTGTCTCTCTCTCTCTCTCTGGGAGCGTACCTACAGTATGTTCCCCAGGTTCTATGTTCTCTCTGGGAGCGTACCTACAGTATGTTCCTCTCTCTCTCTCTCTGGGAGCGTACCTACAGTATGTTGTCTCTCTCTCTCTCTCTGGGAGTGTACCTACAGTATGTTGTCTCTCTCTCTCTCTGGGAGCGTACCTACAGTATGTTCCTACAGTATGTTCCTCTCTCTCTCTCTGGGAGCGTACCTACAGTATGTTCCTCTCTCTCTCTCTCTCTGGGAGCGTACCTACAGTATGGTCCTCTCTCTCTCTCTCTCTCTGGGAGCGTACCTACAGTATGTTCCTCTCTCTCTCTCTCTGGGAGCGTACCTACAGTATGTTCCTACAGTATGTTCCTCTCTCTCTCTCTCTCTCTCTGGGAGCGTACCTACAGTATGTTCCTACAGTATGTTCCTCTCTCTCTCTCTCTGGGAGCGTACCTACAGTATGTTCCTCTCTCTCTCTCTCTGGGAGCGTACCTACAGTATGTTCCTACAGTATGTTCCTACAGTATGTTCCTACAGTGTGTTCCTCTCTCTCTCTCTTTGGGAGCGTACCTACAGTATGTTCCTACAGTATGTTCCTACAGTGTGTTCCTCTCTCTCTCTCTCTCTGGGAGCGTACCTACAGTATGTTCCTACAGTATGTTCCTCTCTCTCTCTCTCTCTCTCTGGGAGCGTACCTACAGTATGTTCCTACAGTATGTTCCTCTCTCTCTCTCTCTGGGAGCGTACCTACAGTATGTTCCTCTCTCTCTCTCTCTGGGAGCGTACCTACAGTATGTTCCTCTCTCTCTCTCTCTGGGAGCGTACCTACAGTATGTTCCTCTCTCTCTCTCTCTTTGGGAGCGTACCTACAGTATGTTCCTACAGTATGTTCCTCTCTCTCTCTCTCTGGGAGCGTACCTACAGTATGTTCCTCTCTCTCTCTCTGGGAGCGTACCTACAGTATGTTCCTCTCTCTCTCTCTCTGGGAGCGTACCTACAGTATGTTCCTCTCTCTCTCTCTGGGAGCGTACCTACAGTATGTTCCTCTCTCTCTCTCTCTGGGAGCGTACCTACAGTATGTTCCTACAGTATGTTCCTACAGTATGTTCCTCTCTCTCTCTCTTTGGGAGCGTACCTACAGTATGTTCCTACAGTATGTTCCTCTCTCTCTCTCTTTGGGAGCGTACCTACAGTATGTTCCTACAGTATGTTCCTACAGTATGTTCCTCTCTCTCTCTCTTTGGGAGCGTACCTACAGTATGTTCCTACAGTATGTTCCTCTCTCTCTCTCTCTCTGGGAGCGTACCTACAGTATGTTCCTCTCTCTCTCTCTCTCTCTCTCTCTCTGGGAGCGTACCTACAGTATGTTCCTACAGTATGTTCCTCTCTCTCTCTCTCTGGGAGCGTACCTACAGTATGTTCCTACAGTATGTTCCTCTCTCTCTCTCTCTGGGAGCGTACCTACAGTATGTTCCTACAGTATGTTGTCTCTCTCTCTCTCTGGGAGCGTACCTACAGTATGTTCCTACAGTATGTTGTCTCTCTCTCTCTCTGGGAG